>NW_020173040.1:1726175-1890423 GCF_003031525.2 Neophocaena asiaeorientalis asiaeorientalis
CTCCTCGACTCTCTCCCTCCCTGTCTCTCTTCATCTCTCTTTCTCTTTCTCTCCCCCGTCTGTCTCTCCCTCTCCATCTCTCCCTCTCCATCACTCTGTCTCTCTTAGTCTCTTTCAGTCTCCTTCCCACTCACTACTCTGGCCCTCTTAACACTTGTCTGGGAAGCCAGAGGGAAAGAGCCCAGTTACTACAGAAATACAGGGAATTTTATGTGGACTACTTTTGCATCTTGTTTTTCATTTTAATCTAAGTACAAAAGGCAAGTGTCAAAACAAAATCGCTGTTAATTACTCTCTGCATAGTCTGAGTCTGGAGCCTTCCATCAGAGCTCCAGTAGTTGCAAGTGTCTTGGCCTAAGCCCATTGGTATTCTTGGCGACACTCCTACGAAATGTTTAGAAGTACCACAGGATGTACACAGGAAACAATAGTATGATCTCTGATAAAAACTGCAGAATCCTGTTTAACAACAATTTTTCAGATTTGTCCATGGGCAAGTCTTTGGTTTAATAAATATTTATTGCCAGTCTCTGCTGGTTGCTGGAAATGTGGAGACAAGGCACAGCCTCTGCTCTGGGAGCAGCCAGTGTGCCAAGAGGCAGGTGCAGGGCTGGCATGTGTGCGGCGTGCAGGGGCGACCCAACCCAGTCTTGGTAGAGTGGGCACCCAAATATAATGGTTAGAGTTTGGAGAATTCGCTCACACACATGCGTGTGCTCCTGTGAGTACCTACCCATGTAGGATCATACGATGTACTTTGCACACTTTTTTTCGCGTAACGTTATGTTGTGAACATTTTCTCATGCTTTAAAATATTCTGTGAGAAAACCCCCCTGGCAGCCTTTGAGGTAGTGAGAGGAGTACAGCGTTGCTAGTATGTAGGAAGCCCAAAGGGTGACTCTGGATAAGACCAGGAAGGTGGGTAGAGGCCCATCGCACAGGGCCCGGCACCTGTGTATATCAGTTACTTGTGGCTGTGTTTCAGATTGTCCCCAAGCAACCAGCATTCATTATTATACAGTTTCCGTGGGTCATGGGCTCAGGTCAGCTTTGCTGGGCAGTTCTGTCTATGGTCCTCTCGTTGTGGTCAAGATTATGGCCGGGCCGCACTCATTTGAAGGCTTGACTGGGCCTGGAGATTCTGCTTCCAGGACGGTGCCCTCACATGGCTGTTGTGAGAGGCCTCAGGGCCTCGTACCTGGCCTTTCCCCAACCACATGGCAGCCAGCTTCTCCAGAGCTGAGATGTGAGAGAACTGGTCACACCAAGCAGCCCTGGCACAGTGTGGGAGGGACTGTGCAAGAGCGTGAGCACCAGGGGGTGGGGTCACGAGGCCTTCTTGGAGCTGGCTCCCATGCCATGTAGGATTTTGGACATTATCTTAAAATGGAGCCTCGGGCTTCCCTGGTGGCGCAGTGGTTGAGAGTCCGCCTGCCGATGCAGGGGACATGGGTTCGTGCCCCAGTCCGGGAAGATCCCACATGCCGCGGAGCGGCTGGTCCCGTGAGCCATGGCCGCTGAGCCTGCGCATCGTAGCCTGTGCTCTGCAACGGGAGAGGCCGCAACAGTGAGAGGCCTGCGTACCACAAAAAAAAAAAAATGGAGCCTCAAAAGGATTTTTAAATAGGCAATTGATACAATCTGGCTGCAATATGGAGAGCGACAGACGAAAAGTGGACATGCGTTTGGGTGCTAATTGTAAAAATCAGATCAGGATACTTGTGGGGAAGGAGTGGTGCTGTCCTTCCCAGGGAAGGACTGGGACAGGCCGTGGGCGAGCTTCTGGGGTGGGTCACAGAGTTTTGTTTCTTGACTTGGTGGTGGTTAAAAGGTTCACCTTAAAGTAATTCATTAAGGCATACATTTGTTTTAGGTGGTCTTCTTATTTTGTTTGATGTTACAGTAAAAAGATGGTTTTATTTTTTTAATTTTTTTAGAGATTTTTTTGATGTGGACCATTTTTTTTTTTTTTTTTTTTTTTTGCGGTACACGGGCCCCTCACCGCTGTGGCCTCTCCTGTTGCGGAGCACAGGCTCCGAACACGCAGGCCCAGAGGCCATGGCTCACGGGCCCAGCCACTCCGCGGCATGTGGGATCTTCCCAGACCGGGGCACGAACCCGCATCCCCTGCATCGGCAGGCAGACTCCCAACCACCGCACCACCAGGGAAGCCCCCTGATGTGGACCATTTTTTAAGTCTTTATTGAATTTGTTACAATGTTGCTTCTGTTTTATGTTTTGTTTTTTTGGCCTTGAGGCATGTGGGATCTTAGCTCCCTGACCAGGGATCGAACCTGCAACCCCTGCATTGGAAGGTGAAGTCTTAACCACTGGACCGCCAGGGAAGCCCCGCAAAAGATGGTTTTTAATAAAGTGGGAGTGGGGGATTGATTAGCGGCTGTCCCAGTGACATGGCAAGAGCCAGGATGTCTTGAAGGGGAGTTGCAGCCGTGGGATTGCGCATGGAGCGGGCAGGTCAGAGAGAGAGGAGGGCCGTGGTTGAGCAGATTTGTCCACTTACCTGATAGAGGGACAGCAGGGAGTTGGGGAGACTCCCAGGTGTGCTTTGGGCACCAGTTGGACGGTGGTGTCATTTCTGAGCTGGTTTTGTGGAGCATGAGGTTGACATCAGCTAGGGCAGGCTGAGTGTGTGAGTTCCTGGAGATTTCCCATGGAGACGTGCAGTGGCTGGTTGGTTATAGGGACCTTCTTCTCAGGGAGGGTCTGGGCTGGGGTGAGGGCATGGATGGGGCTCGAGCTGGGGGAGAGAAGCGGAAGGGACGGGGACAGAGCCTGAGACTTAGTCACGAGTACAGAGTGGGTCGGGCTGGGCATGGGGGTGCTGACTGGAAAGTTGAAGTGCTGTTTCCTTCCGGAGTCTCACGTTTTCCTTGGTGCCCTGCTCCTGAGTGTGTTCAGTCGTGTGAGGGTGGCAAGGAGAGTTGACACTTGACAGCTTCTAGGAGGAGGAGTGGGGAGCGTGAAAGTGACTGCAACTTGTCGGCATCTTACCTTTATGTTTGTTTCTTTAATTACTTTGCATCTCTGATAAAAATGGTTGGTTATTGAAAACAAGTGAAACAGAAAAAAATAAGAATGAGAAAGAATGTGGAACAGGCTCATAAAAAGAATGAAAAAATCAGTTTTTAGAAGGGGAGTTAAAGATGGTACATGGGTTTGCTTAGAAGTAGGCATGAGGCAGAGGCATATGGCACCAGCCTTAAGAAGAAACAAGCACTTGGGTTCAATGGCGAATGTGCTCAGTGGTGAGTTCTTTCTGAAGCCGCCCACCAGGCTGTGGTGCAGGGATATCCCCAGGCCCCGGGTGCCCCTCATGTGGATTGATTTCCAGGAGCAGGTTAGAGAGAGAGGGGCCTCCCGAGGGGCCTGTTACACCCCAAAGACTCTAAGGTACGTTTGGTTATTGATTCCAGTGCTAGAGGTACTCTCAGCGTTGCCCTCCCTCCAAGCTTGTTAGGGGGGGCATCAGCTGTAAGCAGTAGCTTAATTTACTAGTTTTAGGCACAGAACATTCCAGAATCTTAATGAAAAACATTATTAGGACGGTGAGTATGTTTGTTGTACCCAATTGAGAAAAATGCTTTGAAATGAGCTCTGGGGAAGGCATGGTGACTGAAATGGTGAAAATAACAAGAATGTTGAATTTGAAGAAAATTGTTCTCAGGTCAGACCTATGACAGTATCCTGAGGAAGATTTGGGAGATAAAAGGATAGAAAATGGAGGGAACAGAGTGGAGAGCAGCTTGTCCGCCGCCGTCCTGTTTCCTGGCATCTCTCTGGGTGGACTTGCCTAGTTTTATTCTGTGCAGGAAACTGGGAGGCTCCTACCTTGCTAGCCTTGGGTGACAGCTGACCCTCTGCTCTCGGCAGCTGGAGTCTGGAGTCGGGTGAGCACCTCCTTCTCTTTGCTGGGTTTCTGAGGAAGCTCCCCGAGGGCTGATAACGTTCGCTGTTCGAGGACCCTCACGCGTGCCTGTGTGTCCCTGTCATTCTGCCTCAGGCCACGCCCTGGACAGGTGGAGGCAGTGACAGTGGCCAGGGCCTGTGGAGCAGGAGGGCTGAGTGGTGTCCTTGGCCGAGTTGGTCTCAGTTGTGGAGTACGTCATCCACACGGCCCCGTGGTGCCCACGGCTTGGGGTGGGGAGGCCAGGCTGCACCCCCCACTCCCTCACAGCGTCGTGGAGGACTTGTCCCGGAGGAGAAGCCTCTGCTCCAAGTCATTCTGCTTAGCTGGACAGTGAAACCGTGTGGAAGTGCCCAAGTGGTAGGAAGTGTCAGCCATTCAGTCATGGTTTGCCTGGATCATTTCCTAAGACGTGATTCTTGGCAGCGGCCGGGGTGCGGGCGGGAGCCGGTACCAGTTCCTTTCCCTGGGCTGTGACCTGGGCACACGGGCAAATAGCCTGGTCTGGGATTTCTTGTGTGTAAAAATGAGAGTTTTGACCTCAACAGTGATTCACAGGTGTCCAGAACATGGCCTGTTTTATTAAAGAGCCTCTTCAAACAATTATAGTAACAGCAGTGTGCTTTTCTTTTCTTTCTGACACATGTTTTTACTGTGGACCTGATATTGTGTCAGATACTCTGCTGATCCTGGGGCTACAGAGATGAATAAGGTACCGCCTCCAGGCCCCTGGGTGTTGCCATTCTTGGCTTCCCTCTGACTTGAATGTTAGAATCTAGGGGTTGGAAGAGACAGCAAGCCTTCAGCTGAGCAGGGATATGCTGGGTGACAGTGTTCCTCCCACTTCTTGTAAGACTTGTGTTCTCACAGAGCTCTGCAGTGGGCACCGCCTCACCCTGACTCCCTGGAGCCTCTCTGCCTTCTCCACCAGCTCAGAGCAGTTCTGCGCTTTCTTCCCTCGATGCTCTTCATCATCAGAGCCAGCCATCACATCTCTCTGGCCTTCCCTCTGCCAGACAAATGGAGACTCTCTTCACCATTTAGCACGTGACACAGATTCCCCACACTTTACTGTCTTAGTCCTTCTTTAGGCAAAGTTCCTGCAAGGCAAGTTAACTAAAAATTAACATATAAAATACCTCATGCTCAAAATCCGTTTTCTTTTTTGTTAGAAAGCCATGTAATTGCTCTGATTGGAGAGCAGTGAGGAGTGTGGACTTCTGAGCCTCTGCCTGGATGCAGACCTCAGCTCTGCCCCCTGCATGCTGTGTGCCTTCTGGCCGGTCGTTTACCTTTCTGGGCCTCAGTGTCCTGTCGTGCAATGGATCACTAATGGTACCTACCTCACAGGGCTTTATGAGGAGGAGTGACGCACTTGTCACATGGGAGTCCACTGCGAGACTGTTGAAATCCAGAGTCCTTCGGTTAGTCACTGTTGAGCACAGAATAAGATTGCTCCTCACTCTGTCTTCGTTCTCATCTCTCTGAGCTTCTTCTGTTTGCTAGTGTAAGTACGGAGAGAGTCTCTCCCAGCTGGGCTGCGGCTGAGAGGGCAGGGATTCATGGACTGTTTTTAAGGTCAGAGCACAAGGAGCACAGGGGGAAATCCTAGGATAGAACAGAGGTCTAAGGCAGAAACGAAAGCACAGTTGTACGAGACTATCTCACTTTTTAAAAGCTGGGTGTCTTCAGATAAGCCAAGTTCCTTAACATTTATCTTAGCATACCTGAAAGTTCTGCTCATAGCTCTCTGTGGACGCTGTTTTACTGAGAATTCAGAGGACAGTTTTTTGAAAAATGGGCAAACACAATGGCCATCCTTAAAACAGCAGAAGGGATCGATTGCAGTAAATTACAGTACAGCCCCGTTATCTTTGAGGCCTGGGAAAGCACTGTAAAGGCTCACAATCTATTTGTACTCATCGATTAGGGCACATGAAAGTGAGTTGTGAACACTCAGTTTTGGAAAAGGAACTCAGGCAGATCCATTTGCTTTCGTCCTGTGATCAAGTGACTGTCCTTCTGTACAAGGAGAAAGCACAGGGAGAAAATCCCCCAAAACTTCAAGCATTTTGATGGTTTGCTGGCAGGGCAAGCCCTTTGGTGGGGGAGCAGGCATCGCAGGTGGACCTTCCAGAATTGAGATCTGTGGGCCGGTGGGTGCCGAGCTGCCCAGTCCCAGGGTCACCGCAGGTACCACCCATCTGCAGACCCCACAAGTCTAGATGCCTGTCCTGTTTCTAAAAGTGCCTTTTTAGTTATTTAAAGAAATTCGTTCATGATATTCCTCTTACAGGTTATGCAGCTGTGAATTCTGCTTCGTAACTCTTGCTTGGGGTGAGATTAAGTTTTTGTTAACTTAAGGCTGACTTAAATCAGTTATTCATTGTTTAAACACCTTCTTTTTCCTGGGTGGGATCAGTGCTGCCTGCCGACATCGTTTCTCCAGCACTGGGGTTGTAGAGCTACCTACTGTGGGCATGTCCAGAGAGGATCTGGTGGCTGAGGAGCTCTCTGTCCAGCATTTCCTCGTCCTCCTCACTTCTAACAATATTCATTCTGTTATTTGATTTTTGACACACACACATGTCCTTACCCAGGGAAACAAACATAACTGGGGAAATAACGATGCTGTTTACACCTGAGAGACCACAGAAAAGCAAGGAGCTTGGAGGAGCAGATGGATGCATCACAGGGGAGGGAAGAGAGAGCAGCCCGTTACATGGCTAATGAGAGCGGCAGGAGCAGCAGTGAAATATTGATGGAAACTAAACTGAAATTTGGGTATCATGTGGGGAAAGAGGCCATGGTTTACTTCTAGTAGGCATGCATTTTTACATTTATTTATCCTTACTTTCTTTGTTGAATTTGCATTAGTTGATTGCAGTTCACATTATTTTTGAAAAATATGCAAAAATATCTCCTGGGATAAATATATTAAATATGATCCTGGAGGTATTTGTCTACAGTCTCTTTGTGACATTTCTATACCTTGATCTCCACATTTAAGTGGGAAGCCCAGAACAAGTGTCTTTAATGCATAAGAAGGGCCGCCATGCCTGTGTGATAGCAAGAGAATGTCTGTGTGTGGATGTCATTCCCAGTCACCGTCATGGGGTGAGGTGTCCAGGTACAACATCAGAGCTTTCCTAACACAACCCTGCCAGTACGTTGTGTCCTGGTTTTAAGGCCTGAAGTAGTTGTCCAGGTTGTCCAGTTAGGAAGGGACGGAGTTGCTACCTCCCATGGGTGCTCCAGCCCTCCAGGGTGCCATCTCTTCTGGGGCTCTCATGTCATCCCACTGTGCCCAGTTTTCAGGAATCACCAGATGTTTTGCTGTCGGTTCCTGCTTTGTCCTGCCTTCTGGAGACACACGCTCTTCAGGGAAATACTGTCTACCCACTGCCAGTCCACGGTGGTCTTTCCTCAAAGTTTTTGTTCCCTTCATGGGGTGGAAAGAGTCCAGCCTGTGCCCTGGGAACCCTGGCTCTGGCACCATTTCTAACGACACATCCTCTCTTCCCTTGCCTGGCTGTGGGGAGCAGGAAGGGTAAGGATGCACAGGGGCTCATGCGCTCCTGTTTCTCAAGAGCTCAGGGCAATGGTGAGGGAAACGCACGTCCCTGCTCCCCTGAGCCCCTGGCATGTCACGTTGAGGTGGCACGAAGTATGTACGTTATTTAGTGATAACTTACAGTCTTCCCTAACAATGATGCATTTTATATAGATGACATTAGAATGAGGTAATCCAATATCTGATCAGACCAAAATTTAAACAGCAGAAAGCAGGCCTCACTGTAGATGTTACTTCCTCCAAGAACAGTGCTCACCTGCTATGGATGGAAATGACCGCTTCCTCTTCTTCCTGGAGCTCTTCGTAAGCAACCCTTTTAAGGTTCTCTTTGGTTCTGCATTGTATTATAGTTACAAGTGTGTGTGTATAGATAATTTTGTGTGCATGCTATCTGTTTCTTGAAGGTATGGACTAAATCTTACTCCAATTCCACAGCATTCAGTGCACATACTCGAGACACTTGTTCAGTGAATGAACGGACAAATGAAAAATACACGTAGTGACTTGAAATTTTATGTGAATTCTGAATGCATCATGCCATACTTGAAACTTTGAACTCAAACTTCTGCAGTCCTCTGGGTAAACTGAGCTTTCACACAGGGTGGGTAAAGAATTGAACAACTAAAGTGAGTGGTTTGTAGTTTGAGTTCACTAAATAAACAGAGCACCTGCATTGTTAAGTGTCTGCAAATCCATGCACATCAGGCCCCTGTCATGAACATGTAGCGCGTTGCTTTGTGGACTGTTCTGCATGGGGGAGGGGGGCCACATGTGAACTGACTGTGTGTCCAGCTGGCACCACTTGGCTCCCACAAGGAACCAGGAGCAGGATGGAAGGGAGAAGAAAGGCACTGCTGCCCCTCAGAGGGCCTTTCATAGCCTGGGCATCATGTGGAGGGAGACCCTGGCCAGGCCCGTGTACCCCTGGATCCAGGTATTGGGAACAAGGAACTTGGTGGAAAGGACTTTCAATAGCACCAAGCCCTCTGCTTGCAAATGGTTCCTAGCTCTGGGTTGGAGGCAAAATGTAATGTCCTCTGAACCTCACTCATACAATAGCAAATTTGGGCTTCCTTGCTCTGTGACAGCAACACATATGGCAGCTGTAGAACAAAGGCCAGATCTGTGGAGGCAGCTGTAGAACAAAGGCCAGATCTGTGGAGGCTTCTGCACAACAGCCCCTGTTACCTTTATCACCTCACAGAGTAGCTGGAGCCGGGCTGATTCAGGACATTGGGTCACCTCTCTCAAAGTTGGATTTAAGGAATGAAGTAGAGCAAATGTAATTACTTATTTTTGAATACAGAATATGTACATACTTAATATATCAGAATAATAAGGAAAGTCTTCCAAACTGTTTCCAAAGCAAAAGCATAAACCATCCTTTTACTTGGCAGGGACTTTACTATGTTTCCAAAAAGCCAGCAAGCACTGTTCCTAAAATAGTCCCATCTGTTCCTCTGCATAGACCCTATTAAATTCCAGCTAAATTTTATCTCGATGTGACAGATTGTAGAATTTTTTTTTTTACTAGAACTTTATGATACTTTATTTCTAAATACTGAATAGAAAGTCTGGAGAGGAGATCGCAGAAATTATAGAACTGCCATTGACAGCCTCCATCAGCCACTACAGAGAATGTGTGTCACCATAGCAACTGTCGTTAGATTGCACACCTGAACCCGGGTCACTGAGGCTAGTGCACCTTCCCAAAGCTGTAGAAGAAGCAGTCATTCGTTCTCTGAAGAGATGAAGGGACCTTCCCCCTAATTCCCATGTGTGGCTGTTCTCGGATAGAAGCAGCTGTGGCACATCTGTGAGGGATCTGGAGGGTCCTCCCTTCCTGGAGGCACAAGTAGGGTGGGTCTTCCCATGCGTCGTCGTCATGTCTGGATGAAGGGGCACTTTAGTCAGGTGGTCTCGTGTGGTGAACCTCAAACCTGGGACTGAAGAAGACTGCTCGTTGAGAGAACTTTGGGGTTCTGCTTCTGACAGTTAAACAGTGGTTATACATTTATACTTGACCCTTTCATAGGATGGAGGAGTGGGCAAATGTCTGGACAGTCACCAGGATCTTGAGTCTGTTCATATATTTTTGCTGAGTATTGTGCTAGGTACGGAATATAAACACTAACTTTTCTCTGCAGCCCACAGAAAACAGACATGCATGAATTTTCCCAGAAGATGCTCCTTATCAGTTGAGACTGAACTTTAACACCGGGAATGTTTCAGAAAAATTTGAAAGTGGTGCAGCAGGTGCTCAGCAGCAGGTCTGATTCCCTTCACAGGTGCTACAGTGTGGATGTCAAGCTCACACTTTCTGTTGGTCCGCACTGTTCTTGTGGGAGTTTTTGCCCCGGGAGGCGAGGGGCTTTCCTTGAAGTGAACGTCCATCAGTACTTGACCTGATTCAATCCACCAGGATGCAGGGGCTCTGGGTGTGGGACCATGAACCAAGGCCTTCCCTTTAAGAGAAGTTGATACGGGAACTTGGGATCTGCTCACCAAGAGCCACTCTTGCTCGAGAAAGGGGGCCAGACCCTGGCTGCAGAATGCTGTGGTGTTGCAGCTGGAGGCATGAGCCAGTGCTTGTGGACAGTGTTCCTGGGTAGTATTTGGGAACCGTGGGTCTGGGGCAGGGAAGGGCAGTGAGCCCCACGGTGTGCTGGCGGGGGTGGTCTCGATGTCAAGAAAAGGCAGGGAAGCTCTTTGAGAAGGTGAAAGGAGGGAGAGGGGGCGGAGGAAAGAGCCAGCACCTGAGCCAGGACTGTCGCTGAGGGGGGCTGGAAGCCATGGGTGGGTTTGAGTCGAGGACCTGAGTCGTCTTCCTTCCCTGTTGCCAAATGACCTGTGGATGTTTGTTGACTGCTACTGTGGTGATTATCCTGAATGTAAAAGGGATTTAAAAAAAAAAATTATAGGAGAAGGGGCCTAGGGATCTGATTTCCTTATGATTTTCCAGAAGTTCAGGTTTCTGCCAACCCTAAGCGTGGGAGTGGAATGGGGATGCCCTGTAGATACTTGTGTAACAGAGAAGACGTCAGTACAGACCCAATGTTGTAATAGCCCTGATTATTTCATATGGGAAGAAGGCTCACACCTACAGCAAATGGAGTATCATTAGCCACAATATACAGATCCTGAGAGGGTCCAGAACAATGCTGTTCATAGAACTTTCTACAGTGATGGAAATGTGTTTCTGAGCTGTCCCCACATGGTACTGAGCACCTGAAATGCAGTTAGCGCAGGTGAGGAGCCGAACTTTTAATTTTCATGAACTTTTAGCTGCTTGTCACCAGTGGTTTCCACATGGGACAGCACGGTTCTGGAAGATAAACCTTGTGCGTGGATAAGGTCACAGTATTAAGTTTGGTATGTGAGTTCTTCTCTTGAATGGCATGTGCTCCTGTTGTGTCTACCCACCTGTGGCTTGTGTTAGTGATCTGTCTCACTCACAGATGCTTAGTTTTGTGGTAAAGATCTGCACCTGCAGAGCGGGAGGGAGGAACAGTGAGGAGTGAAGAGCCCCAGCGCTGGGTCAGGCCCCTAAGTGTCTTCTGGGAGAGTTGGGGTGTTTGGTAGCAGGCTACCTGCCCTGCCTCTTCCTTGGTGGTGCTGGGTGATGTCTGAGTGTCTTAGTTTCCCTTTCGTGTGCCACATCTCCCCATCTGCTAGCATAGACAGTTCATTTGTAATAGTGGGGTCTTTATCCATACATGTGTGTCGTGCTTTCCAACAGGGTGACTTGCTCTTGGGGAGAATCTGAATCTAACAACAGTTGGTGCCCCCTCAGCATGTGAATGGATGAAGTTTATCTAGTGTTCAGATTTCCTGGGGGTGGGAGTGATAAGGACAAAGTCTAAGAAGGCTCATAGGGGATTGAGGGGCAATGATGAAAAACCTTCGTACACACACACATACACACACACCCCTAAATGATTGACGTAACCTCACAAAGATGGAGTTTTTAATTGGAGGATTGCTGAAGCCATTGCTTGTGGTATTTCCTGATGGGTTTCTTGTTTTCCATCAAGTAGAAAGTAAAATTTTCGTTTCTAACTCTAAGTAGAATTTACATTCTTTTTTTCCATTCCCATGTGGGTGGGACTGGCCGGATGAACTGTAAGGACTCTTTGTTTCTAATCCTAAATCACTTTTTGGATTGAGTTTTGGGGTGAGTTGAGCTGCCCTGTATTTCTTCCTGCCAGTGTCCTCTTCTCTGGTCTTAGAAGTGTGCTGTATTTGTATCATGCTTTAAGTGTACACAGTGGCCTAAATTGCTACTTTTCTTTAAAGTCAGATACAACATTTCAATTAAAATTTCATGCACAACTCAGCTCACAGCCCTGAGCTGTGCAGGTGTGGCGGGTCCAGGGTCTGAGGATTTTGGAGGACACCCCACCTTTTCCCTCCCTGAGAACACCCCTCAAACATCTACCAACTGCCCGTTCTCTCTCTTCCAGAGTGTGTTCTGGAAGCTCAGCATCCTGAGGCGTGCTCACGAATGGGTCTCAGAGCCTGGGTGTTTCAGGGCATGGCCTCTTTGGAAGCAGAGCACAAATTTCTCCTTCCCTCTCGCCCTGCTCCCTGTGGAGGGCACAGACTGGCACACATGGATCAGAGAGGAGAGATGCCGGAGGTGTTGACAGCGTGTGTGGGAATGCGAGTGGGGAGAAGTGTGCCCTGGGTGTCATGACAGGAGGCAGCGTGTGTGAGAGCACTTTGTAAACCACAGTTATGCTCTGACACAGAGGAGGCTTCGCACAGAGAGCGCATTTGAAGGGAGAGCGAGTGTTCCAGGCCAAGGGAGCAACAGAAGCAAAGCAGGGAGGTATGAGGTGTTGGGTTCATCACGGAATGGACGTGAGGTTGAAAGTAGGCGAAAGAGAGGGGTGTGTAAAATATGTGATTTTATTTATGTCATATATATATATTTAATATATGTCATGTACATAGATATACACACATGTGGTTGAGATATATATATAGATCTTTGAAAAATATTTCTGGGAGCCTGTTGGAAGAGTATATGATCATCAGTTCTCTGGATCTCAGTTTTCATATTTATAAAATGGTAAAAACAATAATGCCTTTTTATCTCATGAGTTATTATCAGATTAAACAGTGTGTGTGGAAGTGCTAGGGGGCTATTGGTGTCAACTTGTGGGCTGAGACTACTTACTGCCCCCAACACCCACTCCACCTCTCCTCCTGAAGAGCAGGAACCCTGAGTGTTTGTGGGGCACCTGCTGTCCAGCCACAAAGCAGTGTCATTTTCCTGTCCCACTGTACTGTGGCTAGTGACAAAGATTTGGCTATTGAGAAGGAAGTGTGGTTTCCTAGTTCTAAGAGGCTTTTAAGTTGGGGACCTGCTTTCCCTCGTTGATTGGAGCTATAGTAGCTGTCTGAGACCACAAGACTAAGGGTCATATCTGGGTATGGTGAGCTGGGAGGAACTTGGGCCCCACAGCTTGGTGGAGATACCCTAGTATTATCTGTGTGAGCAAGAAATATACTTGAGTATTGTTTAAGCCACTGGAAATTCGAGGTTTTCTATTGTGATCATTTGAACCTAGTCTTAACAGACCCAGGTTATGTGACATAGTAACATGAATTTGAAGTCATTACTGGTCTGATTTAATGAAAGCTTGTTAATAAAGTTAAAAATAATTTTGAGAATGAAAATTTTCAAGTTAAGCTAATGAGTGTTGGTGACAGAGGGATATCTTCAGCAACATGCTGTAACAAGGAACCAGGAATGAATAGGTTTTATGTATTTGTGACTAGTTCAGTGTACATGGTGTTTAAGTCCAAAAACAGCCTGCTCTACAGGTAGGTAATTCTCTCTGAGCTCTTGATTATAGTTAATTTATTTATAGATTAAATTATTTCTTATTGATAAGTCATTCTCAGTTCTTGTCTCAGTGGCCATAGTTGGAGGACACCTGCCCTAAGCCTTTTCTCTGGTTTAATTCTGAGTTCTTGGTGGTTTATAATTTTGAGTAAGTCTGAATACAAAAGTAAAAAAAAAAAAAGTTCACAATTTTGTAAACACTTTCTCATGCACCACACGTCATTGATCAGAGAGGTACGATGCTGAATACAGTCTCTGAGAAATTCAGAAATTGTAGTTGTGCTATTTCTGCTTTCCTGGCCCCATGTCATTATGGCCTAGCTGCTTCCTTGGGTTTAGACAGCACTTCTCAGAATGTGGTTTGTGGGCATGCCCAGACCCTCTCAGAAAATCCATGAGGTCAGAAAAAATTATAACAATTCTAAGATGCTATTTGTCTTCCTCACTGTATGAATGTTTACAGTGATGACACGTAAGCAATGGTGGCAGAACTGCTGCCATCTTGGCCTGAATCACCAGCCTGTTCTGTTTGACTACATTCTTTGCTGTCACAAACTCATGGGGAGGTGGTGGGCGGGGAAGGCCAGTTTCACTTGGGAATACACTTGATGAAACAGTAAAAGTTTTAGTTTTATTAAATCTTAACCCTTGGTAGACTTTCCTTTAACATTCTGAGTTGATGAAATGGGAAGTGTGTGTAAGGTACTTCTGCCACATACTGCAGTGTGACGGTTTTCTCAAGGAAAAGCACTCATGATGAGCTGAACCAGCCACTTTTTCCTGAGAACTCTTTTTTATTTTAAAGAATGACTTGCAAACTATGAGTATTCAGACTTAGGTATTTGGAGATGTTTTCTCAAAAATGAACAAATTTACTCTTTCACTTCATGGAAAATAACTTACATTTGTTCCCAATGATAAAATTTGAGCTTTCAAGTAGATATTAAACTTTTGGAAATGTTGTATTCACCATTGTTCCTGATGTGACCAATTGTGATTTTAATAGAAGTGATATTTTGATGTTATGTGAAGGACTGTGTCAGCCTTTGGAAAGCTGTGCATTTTCTAAGTGACCAATGCGTGATTATGAAATCACATGTGAGTAAAAACTGTTCACAATGCAAGAGGGCAACGAACATACAAGGAATTGAATATGAAAGTTCATCAATAAGATTTCAGATTCCACATTCCAAACAACCTGTAAAGAATTGCCAGTTATTAAATTTGGTGCTGCATCAAAGAAGACCAAAAGTTACATGAAAATACTGATTAAATGCTTCTTTTCCAGCTATCATTGTGAGGCCATATTTAGAGCTACATCTTGCAACAGACTGATACAGAAGCAGACATGAGAGTCTGTTGTCTTGTGTTAAGCCAGACATTAGAAATTGCAACAAAGCAGCTTATTACCACACTTTTTTTTTGGGGGGGGTGGATAATGTTCTTTTTCTTTATGAATGTGTTTATTAACATATACTGAGTTTATTTTAAAACGAATTAATACAAAATATGTAAAATTTTCTCTTACAGTTTTTCATTTGGTAAATATTAATAGAAATAACCCACATAAAAGCTGTTTGTGATCTTGAGCAACTTTTAAGAGTGCAAAGAGTTCCTGAGTCCCAGAAGTTTGGAAAACCACTGGTGTAGACTGATATCAAGTTGTCCACTATTCTTTATATCTTCCAGTCTGTTGCTGGAGAAATGGTTGAAGGGATTGCTTTTTTCCTTTCACAATTCAGAACATTTCATATTCCGGACACATTTTGAAAAATAGTGTTAATCTCGTAAAGGTCCTTTGTGGAAGAAGTATTCTGTTGAATGTGGTTTGGAAAATACTGGCTGACAGCCAAACCCTTTCCAGGCTCGCCTGCATCTAGATTACACTGTAAAACAGTTAGGAGGACCCAGCAATTAGCCAGAAGGGGGCTTTTTTAGGTGCAAAAAATAGAACTTTTGAATAAAAGTTCATCAATACCTGGAAAACTTTTCTTTGCTTTTCAATTTGTGCGAGTCGGGTGTCCCACAGACCGCCCTCAGGTTCAATAATTTGCTAGAGGACCTCAGAAAAGCTGCTACATTCACATATGATTTATTACAGTGAAAGGAAACAGATTAAAATCATCAGAACAGAGCACACAGGACAGGGTCCGGGAGAGGTCCAGGCGTGGAGCCTCCAGTCCCCCCCTCCGGGGTGTCTGCGGATAGCACTCACCTCTTCTGGCAGCATGCATGGAGCGTGGCCAACCAGAGGAGCTCTCTGGACCTTGGTGGCCGGAGTGTTTACTCTGCTGGAGGTCGACCAAGTAGACGTGGCTGATGGCCTGCATGCCTGACCTCTGTCTCCAGCCCCTTCAGGGATCAAGAGGAGCCAAGGCCTCCACCATGACCCACACCTGGTGTGACACACGTCCAGGTAAACCAGGACACTTTTATCAGGTAGGACTTTACAAGAAGCTGGAAGTTACCTCCCAGGAGCCTAGGTAAGGGCCAACCTTCCATTGGGCAAGATTAATCCTTTACTACTGTCTTTTAAATTCCCCATGGGATAAAAATGAAGTAAAAAGCCAACCAGTCTTGAAAAAGAAGAACAAAACTGAAGGATTCACACTTTCCAGTTTCAGAACTTACTACAAAGCTGTGGTAGTCTAGACAGTACGGTGCTGGCATAAGGACAGACATATACCAATACAATAGAACTGAGACTCCAGAAATAAACCCATACATCTGTGGTCAGCAGGCTTTTGACAAGGGTGCCAAGACCATTCAGTGGGGATAGAATGTTGTTTTAAGAAATGGTGCTGGCAGAGCTGGATATCCACATGCACAGAATGAAGTTGGACCCTGTCTCTCACACTGTACACAAAAAATGACTCAAAAAATAGATCAAGTGTAAGAGCAGAAACTCTAAAAACCCTTTGTATTAGTTTGCTCAGGCCGCCATAACAGAGTACCACAGACGTGAGCTTTAAACAGTAGGCATTCATTTTCTCACAGTCTGGAGGCTGGATGTCCAAGATTAAGACACCTGCAGGGCTGGTTTCTCTTGAGGCCTCTCTCCTTGGATTGTAGATGGCTGTCTTCTCCCTGTTTCCTCACATGGTCCCCAGTGTCTTTGTGTGTCCAAATGTTCTTTTTATAAGGACACCAGTTAGATTGGATTAGGATCCACCCACATGACATCATTTAATCTTACTTTTTAAAGACCCCATCCCCAAATACAGTCACATTTTGAGGTACTGGATGTTAGAATTTCCACATATGAATTTTGGGGGGACACATCGCAGCCCATAACACCCTTAGAATGGAACATAGGTGAAAATCTTTGACCTTAAGTTAGGCAATGGTTTCTCAGTTATGACACCTAAAACACAAGAGACCAAAGAAAAGATAAATTGGACTTTATCAGAATTTAAAATGTCTGTGTTTCAAATGACACCATCAAGAAAGTGAAAAGACAACCCACAAAATGAAAGAAATTGTTTGCAAATGATATATCTGATAAGGGTCTGATATTCAGAATATGTACAGAGCTCTTAGAACAATAAAAAGAAAACTAACCCAATTTAGAAATAGGCAAAGGATTTGAATAGATGTTCTCCAGAGAAGGTACACAGTTGGTTTAAAAAGCACATGAATCTTTGATAAAGGAGGCAAGAATATACAATGGAGAAAAGACAGCCTCTTCAATAAGTGGTGCTGGGAAGACTGGACAGCTACATGTAAAAGAATGAAATTAGTGGGCTTCCCTGGTGGCGCAGTGGTTAAGAATCCGCCTGCCAAGCCAGGGGACACAGGTTCGAGCCCTGGGCCGGGAAGATCCCACATGCCGCGGAGCAACTAAGCCCGTGCGCCACAACTACTGAGCCTGTGCTCTAGAGCCCGTGAGCCACAACTACTGAAGCGCGTGTGCCACAACTACTGAAGCCCGTGCACCTAGAGCCCGTGCTCCGCAACAAGAGAAGCCACTGCAGTGAGAAGCCCACGCACCGCAACGAAGAGTAGCCCCCACTCGCCGCAACCAGAGGAAAGCCCGCACGCAGCAACAAAGACCCAACACAGCCAAAAATAAAATAAATTAAAAAAAAAAAGAATGAAATTAGAACACTCCCTAACACCATCCACAAAAATAAACTCCAAATGGATTAAAGACCTAAATGTAAGGCCAGACACTATAAAACTCTTAGAGGAAAACATAGGCAGAACACTCTATGACATAAATCACAGCTAGATCCTTTTTGACCCACCTCCTAGAGAAATGGAAATAAAAATAAACAAATGGGACCTAATGAAACTTAAAAGCTTTTGCACAGCAAAGGAAACCATAAAGACCAAATGACAACCCTCAGAATGGGAGAAAATATTTGCAAATGAAGCAACTGACAAAGGATTCATCTCCAAAATTTACAAGCAGCTCATGCAGCTCAATATCAAAAAACAACCCAATCCAAAAATGGGCAGAAGAACTAAATAGACATTTCTCCAAAGAAGATACACAGATGGCCAACAAACACATGAAAGGATGCTCAACATCACTAATCATTAGAGAAATGCAAATCAAAACTGCAACGAGGTATCACCTCACACCAGTCAGAATAGCCATCATCAAAAAAACCACTAACAATAAATGCTGGAGAGGGTGTGGAGAAAAGGGAACCCTCTTGCACTGTTGGTGGGAATGTAAATTGATACAGCCACTATGGAGAACAGTATGGAGGCTCCTTAAGAAACTACAAATAGAACTACCATATGACCCAGCAATCCCAGTACTGGGCACATACCCTGAGAAAACCATAATTCAAAAAGAGTCATGTACCCCACTCTTCATTGCAGCACTATTTACAATAGCCAGGGCATGGAAGCGACCTAAGTGTCCATCGACAGATGAATGGATAAAGAATGCGTGGCACAAATACACAATGGAGTATTACTCAGCCATAAAAAGAAACGATATTGAGTTATTTGTAGTGAGGTGGGCAGACCTAGAGTGTGTCATACAGAGTGAAGTAAGTCAGAAAGAAAAACAAATACCGTATGCTAACACATACATGTGGAAACTAGAAGAAAAAGAAAAAGGTTCTGAAGAACGTAGGGGCAGGACAGGAATAAAGACACACGTAGAGAATGGACTTGAGGACACGGGGAGGGGGAAGGGTAAGCTGGGACGAAGTGAGAGAGTGGCATGGACATATATACACTACTAAATGTAAAATAGATAGCTAGTGGGAAGCAGCCGCATAGCACAGGGAGATCGGGTCTGTGCTTTGTGACCACCTAGAGGGGTGGGATAGGGAGAGTGGGAGGGGGAGACAAGAGAGAGGAGATATGGGAATATATGTATACGTATAGCTGATTCACTTTTTTATACAGCAGAAACTAACACAACATTGTAAAGCAATTATACTCTAATAAAGACGTTAGAAAAGCACATGAAAAGTCCAGCATAACTTGTCATTATAGAAATGAAATTCAAAACTACTATGAGATACTACTTCATACCCACTAGGATGGCTATAATCAGAGTACTGGACAGTGACAAATGTCGGAAGGGCTGTCGAGAAATTGGAGTCCTCATACATTGCTGTGGGATGTAAAATGGTGCAGCTGCCTTGGAAACGTTTGGCAGTTTCTCAGAAAGTTCAACAGAGAATTACCATATGACCCAGCAATTCTACTCCTAGGCATATAAGCCCAAGAAAATTAAAAACATATGTCCACACAAAATCTTCTGCAAGAAGGTTCATGGCACCATTGTTCATAGTAGTGGAAAAGTATAGAAACAACCCAGATGTCTACCAGCTGACAGATGGATGAACTAAATGTGCTATATCCATACAGTGAAATAGTATTCAGCCTGGAAAAGGAATACATGCTACAACATGGATGAACCATGGAAGCATGCTAGGTGAAAGAAGCCAGACAGGAAAGGTCCCATACTGTGTGATCCCAACATGGATGAACCATGGAAGCATGCTAGGTGAAAGAAGCCAGACAGGAAAGGTCCCATACTGTGTGATCCCAACATGGATGAACCATGGAAGCATGCTAGGTGAAAGAAGCCAGACAGGAAAGGTCCCATACTGTGTGATCCCATTTAAATGAAATATCCAGAATTGGTAAATCTTTGGAAACAGAAAGCAGATGAGTGTTGCCAGGGGCTGGGGGAGGGAGGAATGAGAAGTGATGGTTAGGGGTTATGGGGTTTCTTTTTGGGGTGGTGAAAACATTCTGGAATGAATACGGTGATGGTTGTAGCACCTTGAGAGTATACTAAGAACCGCTGTACCATACACTGAAGAGATTTTGTGGTTTGTAGATTGTACTTCAATTTAAAAAGAAACAAAGTACTTCTTTGCTGGTATTGATATCTGGTATGGATACCTTAGAATGTGGAGCATACTGCACCTAGTGTGTGTTACCGTGTAACTTTCTTCCTAAGAATTATCTGCCTTGCTCCATCTTCATAGGATCTTAAATTGCATATCCGAGTGTAATAGACACAGTGCTGTGTCATAACCTGTATTGTTAATTTCTATATTACATAGCAACCTAACTGCTCTTCTTCATACAGAGAAGGAGTGGACGTGTAGGTGTGCGTGAGCTGAGTGCTATGCAAAAGAAAATTTCTTTTGCCCCAAAGGCCCTTGGTAGAGCGGCAAGAAATGCAATCATAGTACATTAGTTTCATCTCCATGGCAACAAAAATTTGGCACATTTAATCATTTAGGCCTTTGATGCAAAGTTACTGTCAGGGCTACCCACCTCCATGTGTTGTGTGTACCCTCCCCACGGAAATAGGTAGCAGGACCTGCACAGTTGCTCACCTAGAAAGGTGCATTGATCTGGCGAAGGCTGACAGGACAGGCATGTGGGAGTCGTGACTCCAGAGACTCCTAGAGATTTTTTTTTCCCCATAAGTGGATATTCAGTCGTCATCTTCTTTTTCTTTTTTTTAATTTTTATTGGAGTATAGTTGATTTACAATGTTGTGTTAGTTCCTGCTGTACAGCAGAGTGAATCAGTTACACATTTTCATATATCCCCTCTTTTTTAAGATTCTTTTCCCATATAGGTCATTACAGAGTATTGAGTAGCGTTCCCTGTGCTATACAGTAGGTCCTTATTCGTTATCTATTTTATGTACAGTAGTGTGTATATGTCGATCCCAGTCTCCCATTTATCCCTCCACCCTTCCCGCCCATAACCATAAGATTGTTTTCTACATCTTTAACTCTATTTCTGTTTTGTAAATAAGTTCATTTGTACCACTTTTTAAGATTCCACATATAAGCGATATCATGTGATATTTGTCCTTCTCTGTCTGATTTACTTCACTCAGTATGACAAACTCTGGGTCCATCCATATTGCTGCAAATGGAATTATTTCATTCTTTTTTGTCTGTAACAGCTTGAGCTGTGGGCAGAATGGTCACAGTCCTCCACAGGTGTTCCTCGTATCTGAGCGTTTAGCCACCATCGCTCCTCGAGGATGCCCGTGAATGTCCCTGCCAGGATTGGCACCTGGCACGCTCTGAGCTCAGGTCCCTGCCTTGTGCTTGACCGGGGCCCCTGCTGACTGAGCTGGCAGGGCAGCAGCATCTGATTTTCAGGGCTGAGGAGATTTCTCACGCCTGGTTCCTCCGGCCTTTTGCGCACTGGCCAGGGCAGGCCTTCTGAGCACTCCGCTGGAGCAGAGCTCGGCTTGTGCAGGGCACACTACTCCTGGTAGGAATACACACCTGAACACCCCCTGATGCCTGTCCACCCACTTGAGCCTGGGGGTGATATGGAGGAAGGGGGGTGTGTTGTCGTCATGGAGCTGGAGCCCCTTCTAGAGGTTTCCAAACCTGGCTGCAGTCAGAACCAGCTGAGGGGCTGTCAAGAAGCCATATTTATGGCACTCCCCAGGATCTTAATTTCTAGGACACCTGTGCATTTCACAGAATGCCCTCCAGTTCTTCCTGCTGTAACTTGAGAGGGCCACGGCACTCACTGATCTGTCTTCTAAAGCAAACACCATATTGGGCAGGTTGTTGGGAAAACCCAGATCAGGTGGACCCAGCAGCTGGAGGAAGATGATTTTTCAGGAGACGGGTGTTCCCTGAGTTTCCTTCCTGTCACCTGGAAATATCTGTTCTGCAGGTGAGGACATGAGGTTGCTTTTGAAAGTGCACAAATTGGTATGAGCGTATTTCTTGACTTACTCCTCCTGCAGGCACATCCCTTTAATCTGTCACCTGCAGCGTTCACGTAAATTAGCATGTTAGTGAATGATATCGTTTGCTGTAGTTTCCTTAGGCAGATTCTTGGTGAAGCATTGCTTAAAGAATAGCTTCTTCCTGTAAACCCTTTCAATGTTGGCATGGGTTTTCTTTCTGAGGATTTTGTGGCACTGAAGAATTATTTTTTCCTTTTTGGAAATAAGGGCACAGCCTAATGATTGCAATATATTTAACCGTGAGACTCACAACATTTTAAAACTGGCTTGCAGAAAAATGCTGATTTTTAAAATGCATTTTATTTTTCAAAGTATTTTATTATCTGTGCTATTGAGAGGGACAGAATTAGAACACCCACCCCTAGTCAGATTGTTTAAAAATGTCATTTACTTGACTTTGGAACATTTTTACTACTTTTTAATTACTTTTAATTAAAATATTAAAATTACTTTGCGTTTCCTGAGCCTGGGTTGTCAGCAGTGGGTAGTTTGGGGGTGTTGGGTGTATGATTTCTGAAATGCTAAGGTGATCGGCCATGCTGAAGAGTTGCCTCCTGATGACGCTGTTCATTCTGAAGTTTGTTTTTCCCAGTTTTAGAAGTAGGAACCCTGAGGAATCAGCCTTCTTTCTACACTGTGCCTTTAGGAGAAGGGGAGAGGAGATGTTTGTTGAGGAGTGCAGCGCTCTAGGCACTGCATTTTGTGATACAATTCTGAAAATACGCCTCAATGTCGAAATCACTGTTATCTAGTAAAAGTTGGGAGTTACGTAATTTGCCTGTTGTCACATAGATAAGAAGTGGAATTTGAATCCAGTGCTAATTGTGGCTCCAGAACTTATAAGCAAGGTTGGACTGGAAATGTGGACTTGACAGAGCGGAGGTGGCATGGAGTGAGGAGGAAGAGGGTATAGGCAAAACCTGCAATGTGTTTTCACAGGAATTTCAGAGGACGAGGAGGTCCTCAGGGAGCGGAGGGACCAGGGGAGACTGGGCCTGGCAGGTGTGGTAAGGGCTGCAGGTGCCCATGGGGGTTGCCTAAGACGTTCCTCTTCTTTAGGGCCGTTTCGCTGGACCAGTAGGGCCGGCGCCAGCTCACACAGATGTAGAAGGCATGCGTCTTGTGGGAAGTTAGCGCACTGCAGTGGAGGTCTCTAAGCAGTCTTCCAGGCCAGCTGCCCCTGAGGTCATGGAGCCAGAAGGCTCGCAGACTGGACTTTTGCTCCCATCACACAGTTTATTAAATCTGTTTAGGACACACATCAAGAAAGCAAGGGAAAGAGGTGGGATAATTCGTACACCTACTAGGTTAGGGCATAACCAGGCAGGGGGGCCGCTCTGCTTGGATCCCAGGTTGTATTGTTTTTAGGACTGTCTCTGAGCAGCTGAGGTTCCAGCAGGGCCCACATGCCTGGCCACAGCTGTGTTTGCCAATTAGCCTAATGAACAGCCATGGGTTTATTGGTGCTTCTCAGGCAGAGAGCACATGGGGCCAGGGTGGTTGTCAGTGGTGGCAGCTGAGTGAGTCATCATGAATATTCAGTGATGGTGTTAGGAATTCATCCTTAATATTTCATATACAAGTGCCTTGGGGCATTAGCATCTCCTGGTCCTTGCTGTCCGCGTATAGCTGTCATCATCGTCTTAGCACGGATTTGTCCTGTGACTTCTAACACACGTTTTCCAGCTGTATTTTGAACTTAAAAGATTCTACCTGTTTTACAAACCACAGCATATTCATTTCCATAATAGAGATGAATATTTTCAAAAGCAAATTGGACATTACAGGATGCAAGAAGTTGGAGACAGTAGTTATAGGTTACTTTTTATTCTTAAAAATTTTTTAATTTTTTTTTATTGTGGTAAAATTTACATTACTTAAAATTTACCATTTTCACCCTTTTAAAATGTACAGTTTATTGGCATTACCTGAATTCACAATATTGGGCTGCCACCAACAGCATCATTTACAGAACTTTCTCATCTTCCCAATCTGGAGCTCTGTCTTTGTTAAACCCTGACTCCCCATGCCCACCCCAGACCCTGGCCCCCATCATAGATTACTCATCAATAAACTTTTCAGTAAGAGAGGGGCAGCAGGGAGAGGATGCAGGAAAGACTGTCTTTAGGTTTTAAGATGTATTTTTAGGTCATCTTCTCCTGTTTCAGTGGGAGATGGAGGAAAGCAGTGGTCATGTGGTGGTAAATCCCTGGGGCCGCAAGGTTTGTTTTCGTGCCGTGAACCAGGCATATGTCCTCAAACCCAGGTCCAAGATAATCATGGAGGGATGACGCCGTCATCGTAAGAATTCTGAACTTGCTCTCTGTACGTGAGGTTTGATGACTAACATCTAATGTTTCAGGGAGACTTGAGAGTCTGAACGTTCATTGTTGATTCTAAGGCACACGCATCACTTTTATAACTCTCTACCTGTCCTCATAAGTATGCCGTGTGTTGTGGCCTCCTCAGTTTGTGTTGTTAACGTCCTTGTGGGGCTACCTGTGTTTGATCCATGGTTTATTGCTGAGACCATGAGGAGTCAAGGGACGTAGTGACAGGCAAGGGCTCTCTCCAGCCTGTGGTTGTTTCTGGGGTGTCTGTGGGTCACATATTTCAGTATTCATGGTTTTTTAATGTGTTTTACATTGTGGTTAGCTTTGAAATTACGTATGTTTGCATATTAAGGGTCTGCCTTATCCTGTGAAGTATAATATTGCTGCTTTTCAAAACTCTTGGTTACTTTACTTTAAAAACCAAAACATCTCTCTTAAAATATGAATGTGATTTCTGTAAGAATTTAGAAATTTAAAAATGGATGCGTATTCAGTAAATTGGGATGATTATGATTAGTTCAGTAATTGGGCAAAATTAAATTTTCTGTTTTTTTTTTTAAAAAAAACACAGAACACATATCGAGTGTCTGGACCAGGAGGGACTTCAAAATAGTATAAGTGACTTCTTAACACAAGATGAGCAAGATTTGTTACATAGAAACTTTTAAAAACCTCTGTATTTCCAAATCTATACAAATTAAATTAAAAAAAACAAATACAGTGAGGGATTAAAGGGCTAATATGATTACTATATGAAAGGCTTATTCCAGTTGGTAAGAAAAGCCTTAAAACTAAAAGGTAGATGTGCAAAGATGAATGAGCAAACACTTCACAACCGAGGTAATATAGAAGATTAACAAACACTTGGAAAGAAGTTTTGTCTTGTTAGTTTCACACAGGTACAAATTAAGGACATGCTACTTTTTCCATTTCTAATTAGCAGTTTTTCAAAATCACATTACCCAGTGCTTGCATTGATACAGTTGTTGGTAGAAGTATGAATAGGTACAGGGGTTTTTTTGTAAAAAAAAAAAATAAAATAAATAAAAATAAATCAGAACAATACAATGTTTATATCCTTTTCTGGATATTCTGAGGGTCTTAGACTTTTACTTGAGGTCCTTAAGTTAGACTCGAGAACCAGAATAAAACAGGCTGACTGATGGCAGCTTAGATCTGAGCGCACTTGGTAGCCATCCTCATCGTCCCCACTCTGAGGTTTCTTAGCTTCGACCTCCCAGTAATCATCCCCTTCTACTCACTGGAAGGGACCCTGTGATTGTGGCCTCATCTGAACCCCAGAGGACCCTCAGAAGCAGGACAGAGAGAGCTTAGAACTTGAAACTACTTCGCGGACGGGAGCCCTGCCTGCTCGTTAAGGGGGACTGGGATGGGGGGAACGGGCTCTGCTGGGCCTGTCATGTTTCTTACTCTGTGTCTTGGAGAGTCATATCTGAGGGTGAAACAAGGAGTTTGGTTGGGTGGGGATGACGCCTGTGCTGGTGGGCTTCGGGAGCACCGTGCAAGCTTTAACAGGCTGCCCGCCACCCCTGAGCCAGGCCCGCAGACCTGTCATTCCTCTGGCTTCCTGGGCGTTAGTTAGGAGGGAATGTGCTACGCCTGAAAGGACCAGAAGTCTATGCCAGGGCCATAATTCCTGTTTGTTAACAATGGAAGTTTTTAGAGAGGTTTTACAGGGTGTTCTCAGTGGAGAGTGTATACCTGTAAGAATCTGACATAAATTTTCCAGAGCAGCCACAGGAGTCTCTGACTTCCTCTCACGTCCTACGTGTGGCCTTATGTTTAGTGTGATTTTGATTATCAACTCACTCTGTAGGCTTCCCCCACCCCATGGGGTAAATCAAACTTCAACAAAGGAGCCCCTCAGCAGGGCAAATTCCTCCAGGCCACGCGGTGAGCATTTAATGAAGACTGACTGTGCCCATTATGCCCCATGCTGAGGATGAAAGGCTGAATAGGTCACAGTGCTGATACCTAGATACTGAAAATTTTTAGTTTATCTCCTGTTATTACAAAACAAGTGGTATCATAGTGGCATGTGTAATGCATTCTGAGGGGTGAAAAGAATGAAAAACTAGTATGTGTTAGCTAATGATTTTTAAATGGGGCTTTGAAATACTTCAAAATTGAAAATGGGACCATGGTAACTCAAGAAAAAGAACGTGGTTTCAGATCTTAACCTCCTCCCTTCGAATTTCACACTCTTTCTTTTCTGTCCACGTAGAAACTACATGCTGGCAGGAAGGTTTAATCAGTAAAAACTGATGAGACTTTTAAAGGTAACTCAAAGCTGCTCTGTCTTCGCGCCCTCTCACAGTGGAAAAGGCAGCATGGCTCAAACAATCCCAGCTCGCTGGGATTAGGGTTGCAAAATTTGTAATTCCTTTGGCTGTTTCAGCATCTGTCCTGTGTTAAACTGTGTCTTCCCAAAAGATAGGTTCAAGTTCCAGTACCTGTGAATGTTACCTTATTGGGAAACAGATAAGGATCCCAAATGAGATTATACTGGTCTTAGAGTGGGCCCTCCATGTGATGAGTGGTATCCTTGTACAAAAGGAGAGGGAGGTCTGAGACACAGAAACACAGACAAAAAGGCCACGTGAAGACAAGGCAGAGACTGGAGTGATGCAGCCACAATCCCAGGAATGCCAGGGGACCCAGAAACCTGGAGAGTCAAGAAGGCTCCTCTGATAGAGCTTCCCGAGGGAGCAACCCTGCCCACAGGGCCTCCAGATTTTGGATTGCGGGCCTCCAGAACTGGGGGAATAAACATCTGTCGTTTAAGCCATGCAGTTTGTGGTAATTGTCATGGCAAACCTAGGAAACTAAGGTAGCATCCATCTGACTGTTATTTGCACACCATCAGTGCCCAGGATGAAAGTTTACACGGGAATGGGAGATAGATGTTGAAAATATGGCACAAATATGTATTTACGTGTACATATGCATGTGCCCAGACATACACAGTGTCACACCTCCCGAATTAATGCAGTTACTGCTTGAGTGAATCCACATGCTCTCGGCGGCCACTTAGGTGGAAGGTTTGAGTTGAGGGTTTGTGACTTGGGGACCGCAGTCCATGTAAGCAGCAGTGTTTGTGTTATCAGACTTAACCGTTTTATCTTGAGCAGTAAAATAAGTAAGATAATTAAGATTGTGGTCTGCTGTGAGTTCTGTGGTCGGGTCACGCTGACTCTCAGCACGCATCACAGAACATTAGCATGGTGGCCATTTGTAGCTCAGGGTGAAATATTTAAGAGAAAACCCATGGAGACCTGCAGGGACACACGTGTCACCAAGTGCTGGCCTTTTTGTGAAGAGTGTGCGCTACAGAGAATCCTGGATGTTGATGATTTAGTGTTTAACTTAAATACCCTCGAGGAGTTTAGGTCAAATGACCAGTTAGAAATTTGGGTTTGGGAGGCACATTGGAGTAGATAATGGTTCGTGTCAGGATCAGTGATTTTCTCAGCTCCTTTCTCTTAACCGGCTTATGTTTCCCTTCTCTCTAGGCCGGTCTCTTATCTGGGGGGACGGTTCTGGGGGCAGAAAGCTTTACTGCGGGGCCAGGTGGCTTGTGACAAGGGCTGCCCTCAGGCAGAAGGTCTGTTTGAGCCATGCTGCCTTTTCCTCGTGAACATGCACAGTTGAAGGGTGGACTGCCTGTGCTGAGGCTTGAAAGGTGTTCTGTGGACCTGCTCTGTGGACCCCTGCATTCTGAGACGGCTTCAGATTGTGTGGGGAAATGGGCATGGAATAGAATAGTGGGCATGGCTCTCTTCTCCCCACAACCAGAAACTAGTTTCTTACTTGTTCTTAGATTTGGCTTTTGAGAACAATTGTAATTTAAAGTCACTGATCATCCAGCAGATAAAAAATACTGTGAGATGAATCTAAGTATCTGAGGCCATGTGGCCCATTAGTGGTACATTGGGCTAGAATTTGGTCTCCTAAAACAGGGTTCTGTTTTTTTCTGTTATGGCTTTGTTTGATCCAAACCCCTAAATAATTAAGATGCTATCATTCAGCAAAACACCCATTTCTTGTTTCTGAGTTTTTCAAAAGGAATGGAAGCAAACATGTTTTGTAATAGAGACCCTAGGTCGGGGTCTTTCTCTGTAAGGTAAAGGTCAGCAGGTGTGGGGTGGGTTGGTGGTCGCTGTCTGGGGTCTGCCAGGGACCAGGCTCCCCTCTCTCATTCCAGCCAGCAGGAAGGAGAGGAAGGAAGGGGGTGGACCGTGCCTTCCCCGTTCGAGTTATGCCTGACCAGTTCACACCCCATGGTTAATTCCTGATCACGAGGTCTCACTCGATTGGAGGAGAGGCTGGTGAACATCATCTTTGTGTGGGAGGCATGTGCCCAGCTGAAATTTGAGGTTTGTTACTCCAGGAAGAAGAGAATGGACACTGGGGAGGGGTAGCCAGCAGTCTTCTCTGCAGTCTGTCAATATTGTATTATTGATCACTGAAGATGTGAGTTTGGGCATCGTGGTGGAGTACCTATTAGAAAGGACTTTAAAAATGTTTTTAGTATGTTGAACCCTCCATTTCTTTGGATGTCATTAATATGCCATTTTGTAATTCCGTGTGGTACCATCTCTGTTCCCGAGTAGAAGGAAACATTTGATAAACAAGTTGGCACCATAAACAGTATTTCAGGAGGCTGTCTAACCTTGAAAAGAAGAGACTGTTTTGAAGGAATGGAGCACTTCTTTGGTTTATTTTAAGTTGTGTTGTGTGTATCCAATTGCGGTATCTACTCATCCTGATGCCGTTAGAAATCTGTGTCCCTCTGGGAATCTCCTCAAGGGGAAGAGGCGTGACCTTGTGGAATCTGGTAGTGCTTGCAGTTAATGTGCAAGCTAGATGCTTAGGAAAGTAAGGTGCCTCTTAAAATTACTGATTATGATTTGAACATCAGAATTTCATTACATTTTTAATTTCACTACCCTTTAAACCTGTCTCTCCTCAACCTTCATGGGATTTTACTGTGTTTACCATTAGAATTTACTAGAGGAGGGGTGGTCAATTCTGACCCATTTTTAGACATTGACCTTCAACAGACAGAATGAAAAACCAGAAGAATCTCTATAAGACTGGGCTACAGTCTACACAGTGAAGTTCACATGATCCAGTTCAATCATTTTAGTTTAAGAAATATCAGTTCTAAATGGACAAAGACAGCAAGATCTTTGAAGTAATAAAAAACTCTGTTTGGGTTGCCTGACGTAAGATGACAGTTTTGACTTGTTTGCTGATGAGAAATGCCGTGCATTTTCCCCTAGTTGGATGGAGATTCTGGATTAAACAGTTCTTCTGCTTGGGCCTTCCATGGAGGAAGGTTGTCCTGGGTTTCCCACTTTGAGAGGGGCCTTGTGTTGCGGAGGAGCGGTGAAGGACACAGGGCTCAGGGGAGGGGCAAGGGGAGGGGGGTGCCGGCTCCAGGACACAGTGCTACCACTCTCTTGGATTTGCATTTGTCCCACATCCAAGTCGGCGCTCTTGATACTAGAGCTTCCTGCCAGAGTAGGTGGACTGGCTCTTGGACGAGAATGTTTCAGAAGGTGCAACAGGAAGGCTCACGTTTCCTTCTGCTTTAAAAAGTGCATTTACTCATTTAGGTCAGGAATTACTTACAGTGCTGAGAGCGGCCGTCTGCATTTTAGACAGGTCCTGGGCTGATCCTTTTGGTGTCCAGGGGAACCCTGTGTTCACCCAGTTTGTCTATAAAATAAGTTACAGAATTATCACCAGTTACAGCCTGATCTTCAGATTCCGTCACGGAGTTTGGCACTTGTGCTTGAGTGTAGTGGGGTGCCCATACCCTTAGGCTGCTGTCAGCATCGTCCTCTGACTGGCTGCTTCCTACCAAAAGTCCATTTTCCTGACCGGAGCACAGCAGGCTTTGCCCTTGGGACCTTTGCAGCCATTTGTCTCACGAGCCTTCTGTACCTCTGAAGTTTCCCAGACGTGTCCTCGCAGACGACGCAGTGATTTCCCCAGAGCCACTTGTCAGACCCAGAATTGCTCGGACACACTGTCACGTTTCCTTTGGTCCAGACCCGCCCGGCCTCTCTGCGTTGGCTGGTGTTCCCAGGCTCCCCCGACCTCAGTTCAACAGGATCAGCAACCCTTGGACTGGTTGCTCCGCAAGCAGCTGTTACCTGGCTTCCAGCATGTGCAGCGCTCTGCCTATGTGCACTCGTAAAAGCATCCATTTTATTATTAACTAATCTACTTATTTATTAACATTTTAGTCCTGGCATGACTTTTAACTCACGGGGAGGGACGCCCTGCCTCTCCACCTGCTCAAGCAGCTGGCCAACCTCCTACAAGTTCGGAGTCACTCCCTGCCCCCTGCTACTTTCCCCTTTTCTTTGGCCTCAAGTTCTGATGAGAATAGCAGTTGTGAAATGGGCATTTGGTGACTCTTCTGTAAAGAAAGCAGAACCTTACCAGTTGGAGGTGCTTGTCCCTTGGGTTCAGAAAGCTATTTTTTTAAACATCTTTATTGGAGTATAATTGCTTTACAATGTTGTGTTAGTTTCTGCTGTATAAAAAAGTGAATCAGCTATATGTATACATATATCCCCATATCCCCTCACTCTTGCATCTCCCTCCCACCCTCCCTCTAGGTGGTCACAAAGCACTGAGATGATCTCCCTGTCCTATGCAGCTACTTCCCACTGGCTATCTAGTTTACATTTAGTATATATGTCAATGCCACTCTCTCACTTCCTCCCAGCTTACACTTTGTCTCCCCTCCCCATGTCCTCAAGTCCATTCGCTGCATCTGCATCTTTATTCCTGTCCTGACCCTAGGTTCATGAGAACCATTTTTTTCCCTTAGATTCCATATATGTGTTAGCATACGGTATTTGTCTTTCTCTTTCTGACTTACTTCACTCTGTATGACAGACTCTAGGTCCATCCACCTCACAACAAATAACTCAATTTCATTTCTTTTTATGGCTGAGTAATATTCCATTGTATATATGTGCCACATCTTCTTTATCCATTCATCTGTCGATGGACACTTAGGTTGCTTCCATGTCCTGGCTGTTGTAAATAGTGCTGCAATGAACAGTGGGGTACATGACTCTTTTGGAATTATGGTTTTCTCAGGGTATGTGCCCAGTAGTGGGATTGCTGGGTCGTACAGTAGTTCTATTTTTAGTTTTTTAAGGAGCCTCCATACTGTTCTCCATAGTGGCTGTATCAATTTACGTTCCCACCAACAGTGCAAGAGGGTTCCCTTTTCTGTACACCCTCTCCAGCATTTATTGTTAGTGGTTTCTTTGATGATGGCTATTCTGACTGGTGTGAGGTGATACCTCGTTGTAGTTTTGATTTGCATTTCTCTAATGATTAGTGATGTTGAGCATCCTTTCATGTGTTTGTTGGCCATCTGTGTATCTTCTTTGGAGAAATGTCTATTTAGTTCTTCTGCCCATTTTTGGATTGGGTTGTTTTTTATTTTGATATTGAGCTGCATGAGTTGCTTGTATGTTTTGGAGATGAATCCTTTGTCAGTTGCTTCATTTGCAAATATTTTCTCCCATTCTGTGGGTTGTCTTTTCGTCTTGTTTATGATTTCCTTTGCTGTGCAAAAGCTTTTAAGTTTCATTAGGTCCAATTTGTTTGTTTTTATTTCCATTTCTCTAGGAGGTAGGTCAAAAAGGATCTTGCTGTGATTTATGTCATAGAGTGTTCTGCCTATATTTTCCTCTAAGCGTTTTATAGTGTCTGGCCTTACATTTAGGTCTTTAATCCATTTGGAGATTATTTTTGTGGATGGTGTTAGGGAGTGTTCTAATTTCATTCTTTTATATGTAGCTGTCCAGTTTTCCCAGCACCACTTATTGAAGAGGCTGTCTTTTCTCCATTGTATATTCTTGCCTCCTTTATCAAGATAAGGTGACCATATCTGCATGGGTTTATCTCTCGGCTTTCTGTTTTGTTCCATTGATCTGTATTTCTGTTTTTGTGCCAGTACCATACTGTCCTGATTGTTGCAGCTTTTTAGTGTAGTCTGAAGTCAGGGAGCCAGATTCCTCCAGGCTCTTTGCTTTCTCAAGCTCTTTTCTTTCTCAGGCTGTTTTCTTTCTCAAGATTGCTTTGGCTATATGGGGTCTTTTGTGTTTCCATACAAATTGTGACATTTTTTTGTTCTAGTTCTGTGAAAAATGCCATTGGTAGTTTGATAGGGATTGCATTGAATCTGTAAATTGCTTTGGGTAGTAGAGTCATTTTCACAATGTTGATTCTTCCATTTCAAGAACATGGTATATCTCTCCATCTGTTTGTATTATCATCTTTAATATCTTTCATCAGTGTCTTATAGTTTTCTGCATACAGAGATCTTTTGTCTCCTTAGGTAGGTTTTTTCCTAGGTATTTTATTCTTTTTGTTGCAGTGGTAAATGGAAGTGTTTCCTTAATTTCTCTTTCAGATTTCTCATCATTAGTGTATAGCAGTGCAAGAGATTTCTGTGCATTAATTTTGTATCCTGCTACTTTACCAAATTCATTGATTAGCTCTAGTAGTTTTCTGGTAGCATCTTTAGGATTCTCTATCTACAGTATCATGTTATCTGCAAACAGTGACAGTTTTATTTCTCCTTTTCTGATTTGGATTCCTTTTATTTATTTTTCTTCTCTGAATGCTGTGACTAAATCTTCCAAAACTATGTTGAATAATAGCGGTGAGAGTGGGCAGCCTTTTCTTGTTCCTGATCTTAGAGGAAATGGTTTCAGTTTTTCACCACTGAGAATGATGGTGGCTGTGGGTTTTCATATATGACCTTCATTATGTTGAAGTAGGTTCTCTGTATGCCTACTTTCTGGAGAGTTTTTATCATAAATAGGTGTTGAATTTTGTCAAAAGCTTTTTCTGCATGTATTGAGATGATCATATGGTTTTTATCCTTAAGTTTGTTAATGTGGTGTATCACATTGAAATGAGTCTGGCTAATGGTTTATCAATTTTGTTTATCTTCTCAAAGAGCTAGCTTTTAGTTTTATCGATCTTTGCTATTGTTTACTTCATTTCTTTTTCGTTTATTTCTGATCTATCTTTATGATTTCTTTCCTTCTGCTAACTTTGGGGTTTTTTTGTTCTCCTTTCTCTAATTGCTTTAGTTGTAAGGTTAGGTTCTTTATTTGAGATGTTTCTTGTTTCTTGAGGTAGGATTGTATTGCTATAAAACGTCCCTCTTAGAACTGTTTTGCTGCATCCCATAAGTTTTGGGTCGTTGTGTTTTTATTGTCATTTGTTTCTAGGTATTTTTTGATTTCCTCTTTGATTTCTTCAGTGATCTCTTGGTTATTTAGTAGTGTATTGTTTAGCCTCCATGTGTTTGTATTTTTTACAGTTTTTTTTCCTGTATTTGATACCTAGTCTCATAGTGTTGTGGTTGGAAGAGATACTTGATACAATTTCAGTTTTTTTAAATTTACCAAGGCTTGATTTGTGACCCAAGATGTGATCTGTCCTGGCGAATGTTCTGTGAGCACTTGAGTAGAAAGTTTATTCTGTTGATTTTGGATGGAATGTCCTATAAATCTCAATTAAGTCCATCTAGTTTAATATGTCATTTAAAGCTTGTGTTTCCTACTTATTCTCATTTTGGATGATCTCTCCATGAGTGAAAATGGGGTGTTAAATCCCCTACTCTGGTCGTGGTACTGTCGATTTCCCCTTTTATGACTGTTAGCATTTGCCTTATGTATTGCGCTGCTCCTACGTTGGGTGCATATTATTTACAATTGTTATATCTTCTTCTTGGATTAATCCCTTGATCATTATGTAGTGTCCTTCTTTGTCTCTTCTAATAGTCTTTATTTTAAAGTCTATTTTGTCTGATATGAGAATTGCTATTCCAACTTTATTTTGGTTTCCATTTGCATGGAATATCTTTTTCCATCCCCTCACCTTTAGTCTGTATGTGTCCCTAGGTCTGAAGGTGTCTCTTGTAGACAGCATATATATGGGTCTTGTTTTTGTATCCATTCAGCCAGTCTTTGTCTTTTGGTTGGAGCATTTAATCCATTTACATTTAAGGTAATTATCGATATGTATGTTCCTATTACCTTTTTAAAAATTGTTTTGGGTTTGTTTTTGTAGGTCTTTTCCTTCTCTTGTGTTTCCTGCCTAGAGAAGTTCCTGTAGCATTTGTTGTATAGCTGGTTTGGTGGTGCTGAATTCTCCTAACTTTTGCTTGTCTGTAAAGGTTTTAATTTCTCCGTTGAATCTGAATGAGATCCTTGCTGGGTAGAGTAATCTTGGTTGTAGGTTTTTCCCTTTCATCACTATTTCCTTTACCATGTTAGGGAAGTTTTCAACTGTAATCTCTTCAAATATTTTCTCAGTCCCTTTCTCTTCTTCTTCTGGGACTCCTATAATTTGATTGTTGGTGTGTTTAATGTTGTCACAGAGGTCTCTGAACTTGTCTTCAATTCTTTTCATTCTTTTTTCTTTATTCTGCTCTGCTGTAGTTTTTTCCACTATTTTATCTTCCAGGTCACTTATCCGTTCTTCTGCCTCAGTTATTCTGCTATTGATTCCTTCTAGAGAATTTTAAATTTCATTTGTGGTGTTGTTCATCACTGTTTCTGTGCTCTTTAGTTCTTCTGGTTCTTTGTTAAACATTTCTTGTATTTTCTCCATTTTATTTCCAAGATTTTGGATCATCTTTACGATCATTACTTTGATTTCGTTTTCAAGTAGACTGCCTATTTCCTCTTCATTTGTTTGGTCTGGTGGGTTTTTACCTTCCTTCTTTGTCTGCTTCATATTTCTCTGTCTTTTCATTTTGTGTAACTTACTATGTTTGGGGCATCCTTTTTGTAGGCTGCATGTTCATAGTTCTGTTGTTTTTGGTGTCTGCCCCCAGTGGGTGAGGTTGGTTCGGTGGCTTGTGTAGGCTTCCTGGTGGAGGGGACTGGTGCCTGTGTTCTCGTGGGTGGGGCTGGATCTTGTCTTTCTGGTGGGCAGGGCCGTGTCCGGTGGTGTGTTTTGGGGTATCTGTGAACTTAGTATGATTTTAGGCAGCCTCTCTGCTAATGGGTGGTGTTGGGTTCCTGTCTTGCTGGTTGTTTGGCATGGGATGTCCAGCATTGGAGCTTGCTGGCCGTTGGGTGGAGCTAGGTCGTAGCGTTGAGATGGAGCTCTCTGGGAGAGCTCTCGCCAATTGATATTACGTGGGGCCGGGAGCCCATCTCTGGTGGTCCAGTGTCCTGAAGTCAGCTCTCCCACCTCAGAGGCTCAGCCCTGGCACCAGGCCAGAGCACCAAGACCCTGTCAGCCACACGGCTCAGAAGAAAAGGGAGAAAAAAAAGAAAGAAAATAATAAATAAAAAACTTTTTTTAATTATTAAAATAAAAAAATTTAAAAACTAATAATAAAAAAGAGAACAACCAAACCAATAAATAAATCCATGAATGATAACCGGCGCTAAAAACTCATCTAAGGTAAACATAAAAATCAGAAACAAATCAGTTGCAGACAGGAAACCCCAAGTCTACAGTTGCTCCCAAAGTCCGCCACCTCAATTTTGGGGTGATTTGTTGTCTCTTCAGGTATTTCACAGATGCAGGGTACATTAAGTTGATTGTGGGAGTTTAATCCGCTGCTCCTGAGGCTGCTGCGAGAGATTTCCCTCTCTCTTCTTTGTTCGCACAGCTCCTGGGGTTCAGCTTTGGTTTTGACCCCACCTCTGTGTGTAGGTCGACCTCAGGCATCTGTTCCCACCCAGGCAGGAGGGGGTTAAAGCAGCGGCTGACTGGGGGCTCTGGCTCATTCAGGCCAGGGGGAGGGAAGTATATGTTAGTTATAATTGGAATGCGGGGGGAGCCTGCGGCGGCAGAGACCAGCATGGCGTTGCAACAGCCTGAGGCGCGCCGTGTGTTCTCCTGGGGTAGTTGTCCCTGGATCATGGGACCCTGGCAGTGGTGGGCTGCACAGGCTCCCCAGGGGGAGTGTGGATAGTGACCTGTGTTGGCACTTCAGATTCTTGGTGGCTGCAGCAGCAGCATTAGCGTTTCATTCCCGTCTCTGATGTCCGAGCTGATAGCCTTGGCTTGTGCCCGTCTCTGAAGCTCGTTTAGGTGGTGCTCTGTTTTCTGTGGGCAGACGAGGAAGGAATCTCCTCTCCTCGCGCACCCCGAAACAATGGTGTCTTGCCTCTTAGGCAGGTCCAGACTTTTTCCCGGACTCCTTCCCTGCTAGCTGTGGTGCACTAGTCCCTTCAGGCTGTGTTCACGCAGCCAACCCCAGTCCTCTCCCTGGGGTCTGACCTCCGAAGCCGGAGCCTCAGCTCCCAGTCCCGACCCGCCCTGGCGGCTGAGCAGACAAGCCTCTCGGGCTGGTGAGTGCTGGTCGGCACTGATCATCTGTGCGGGAATCTCTCCGCTTTGCCCTCTGCACCCCTGTGGCTGCGCTCTCGTCTGTGGCTCAGAAGCTCCCCCACTCCGCCACCCACAGTCTCCACCCATGAAGGGGCTTCCTAGTATGTGGAAACCTTTCCTCCTTTGTAGCTCCCTCCCACTGGTGCAGGTCCCTTCCCTATTCTTTTGTCTCTGTTTTTTCTTTTTTCTTTTGCCCAACCCAGGTACGTGGGGAGTTTCTTGCCTTTTGGGAGGTCTGAGGTCTTCTGCCGGCATTCAGTAGGTGTTCTGTAGGAGTTGTTCCACATGTAGATGTATTTTTTTTGTTTGTTTGTTTTTGTTTTGTTTGCGGTACGTGGGCCTCTCACTGTTGTGGCCTCTCCCATTGCGGAGCACAGGCTCCGGATGCGCAGGCCCAGTGGCCATGGCTCACGGGCCCAGTCGCTCCGCGGCATGTGGGATCTTCCCAGACCGGGGCACGAACCCGTGTCCCCTGCATCGGCAGGCGGACTCTCAACCACTGCGCCACCAGGGAAGCCCTGTAGATGTATTTTTTATGTATTTGTGGGGAGGAAGGTGATCTCCATGTCTTACTCCTCCACCATCTTGAAGGTCCCCCAGAAAGCTATTTTGAATTGAGTAGCAAATAACTGAGGAATGTAATCAGTCCTCCTCACGCTACACTTGATATCTAACACCTTTTAAGCCTCTGTGACACTTCCTTTCTAATTGCAGGAGCAGTTTCACCATGGCATAAAAGGCCATCCACATTAGCAAGTCAGGCATTGCTTGGCCTGGCCTTGGCCACAGGGGCTCCTCAAGGTGAGAACCTGTCAAGTGGCAGTGTTTGTAGAGTGTGGCACTTCTAAAGTGTAATTCTTGTCTTGGAAGACTAACTGGTTAGTGCAGGCCAGCCTGCTGGCCTTGCACTGGTAATGAAGAAGTTTTTGGTTAGCAAAAAATTGTAGCTGATTTTTCTCTCCCCAGCAAGGAGAACTTATCCATTTAAAATAATAGCCATAAAACCCCTGAAAGATATAACTTAAGAGGTAAAGTGCCCTGCCTGAGGCTTCATGACTAGTTAATGAAGAAATAACTGAAGCATCCAGTTGTGGCCTCTGGTGCTCCTCTCACCGTCCACATGTCCCCTTTTCATCAGTGCTTGTCTTCCTCCTGTCTCTTCCTGGAATCTCCCTTCTGGAGTAGGTAGTCGGCTACTTTATACCTAAGCATGAGTGTAAAATACAATAAAATAGGCCTTTGGTGTTGAGAAACAGCTTTTGTGTCTTTTAAAGACAAAAAACAAAAATAAAGCAAAACAGGAGCCACACGAACGACAAGGATGCTGATCTCTTCTCAGTGACTCGACTTGTGGAGATACTAGGTTCTAGCAGGGCTTCATCTTCTCCCCTAATGACTACCCCATCTCCTAGGATAAAAACTTTCTCAGGTGCTGTAATTGGAACCAAAAGTAAACAGATGAGGAGTTTTAATGAAGCAGCATTACGTGTAGACACCTGCTCTGTGAATGCTCAGCAGACCCGGGGTGTGCCGTTGAGAGCGGGGGGTCAGGCCGCCTGTGAATAGGCAGTGGTATGAGTGGAGAAGAGCTCCTGGCCTGTAGAAATACACATTTGTGGGTTGAATTGGTGGGTCTGGCTCCCATGGAGCTTAGGACCCAGTCTGACTGGCAGATTTGAGGGCCATGCATCTCATTCCCTCCCAGTCTTTGTGAAGGTGTGTGTGACGTGTATGAAAGTTTGCATCCCGGGAGCTGTCATGGTCTTTTCACTCCTGTTTCCAGAGTTTTAAGTAGGTTTTCTGTTCATTTGAACAGGAGGGTGTGCAGCCAGCTGAGCACAGCCTGTGCGTGAGGGGATCCAAACCAGCAGTGAAGTCGTTTCCCAGCTGCCCTGAGTGGGACAGTGTCAGTATAGTGGGGCTTACCAGGCTCCTGAGGTGTCCACGTCACCTTACCTCTCTGGGTCTGTGAGATTGGAGCAGGGTCGATGCATGTGCTCGTGGACAGGAGGGGACTCTACGGGGCTGAGGCTGGGTGTAAGCTGGGTACGTGGAACGGGGACTGGCAGAGAGCTAGCCTGCACCCCGCAGGGGGCCCCGTGACGCGTTACCAGTATTCACCTCCCAGCTCAGATGGTGTGCAGTAAATGCACAGTGTGTATCCCCAGCAAAAAGCCGAGTGTCACCTGAACCCCCAGTATAATCCACAGTGGATTGTGTGTGAAAGAAAATTAATGTGAACAATGGATCCCCCCCCTTCTATTGTGGTGAAACATATATAACCTAAAATTTACTGTCTTAACGATTTTTAAGTGTCGAGTTCACTGCTATTAAAAACATTCACACTGTTGTGCAACTAACACTACCATCCATCCCCTTAACTCATTTCGTCTTGTAAAACTGAAACTCTGTCCATTAAACACTGACTCCCCATTCCTCCTTCCCTCTGACCTCTGGAAACCAGGATTTCTACTCTGTCCTTATGCCATAACTACAGATATTTTCATCTCTAAAAGTGTTGTAAACCTAATTTTATTAAAATTGATTTTGAATTAAACCCCATGGCTTTTTAATTTTTTAGTGGGTAGGGTGGGACTATGATGGACGAGTACGGATATTAGACTCCAGCTGTCACGTGTTGGTCCTGGGCATTGCGCGGAGGCACAGTTGAAGGAAGGAAACACAGTCAGTTCACGGCGGTGTAAGTATAAACACCAGGATTACGTATGTAGCATAAAAACAGTTGCACGGTGCCTGCATCCCTGCAACCTGCTTTCCAAGTAGAAACGAGACTGCTTAGGGTTGATGCGACGGCTCGGGGCTGCTGGTTCACCTCCTTTCCTAAAAGAAGACTGGTGCACAGTGTGTTCTCCTGTGTTTTCTCTGTACTCGATGACTCAAACCCCATTTGATTCTAGTTCAGGTGAAGTCTTTCTCTTGCAGACTTTTATATGCTCTGCAGTCCGCTCTCTGTCCTTCTCCTTTCCTTCTGTTTGTAAGTTCAGTGAAGACAGTTGGTGGTGGCAGGTGAGGAGAATCAGAGCCCAGGCCTCAGAAACGAGGGTATGGAGCAGGGGTGTTCTCCCCCTGGCCACAGCAGGTGACGTGAGTGCAGCTGTGCCCCGGCAGCAGCTCACCTGCAGCTTCTTGGAAATGCACATTCCTGGACCCAGCCCTGACGGGTCAGGGTGTGGGTTCATCCAGACAAGTCATGTCAACCTTGAGCCTGGATCCCTCATCTAAATGCCTGACATCAGGTAGTTGTGAGGATTAAATATGTAAACAGCTCAGCTTGTAGTAGGTGCTAAACGTTCCTTCTTTTTTTTTTTTTTTTTTTTTTTACTTACAAAGCATTATCCCTGTCTATCCTGCTGTTATTTACCGCTTGTAGGTAGGCAGGATAGGTGTCCATTCTCATTTACAGGTGAAGACGCTCCTGAAGGCTCATAAGCAGCCACGGTCCCCTTCACAATGGTCAGTCTCCTTCTGCCAGCTCAGCTCATCTTCTTCTTTTTTTTTTTTTTTTTGTGGTACACGGGCCTCTCACTGTTGTGGCCTCTCCCGTTGCGGAGCACAGGCTCCGGACGCACAGGCTCAGTGGCCATGGCTCACGGGCCTAGCCGCTCTGCGGCATGTGGGATCTTCCCAGACCGGGGTACGAACCCGCGTCCCCTGCATCAGCAGGCGGACTCTCAACCACTGCGCCACCAGGGAAGCCCTCATCTTCTTTTATTTGGAAAGACTTCTCCCTGTTTGTATTCCTCTTCCTGTTTGTTCAGTGATAAGTAGCTCAACCATAGTCCACCAGAATGCGCTTGTCTTCATTCTGTTGTAGGTTGAATCAGCCTTCGTATTCCTCAAGGTATTTTGTCTCCTTTTGTAAAGATTTCCATCAAAAAGTGCATTCTCAATCGCTTTTGATACACGTTTGTGATGTGGAGATTGTCGAAGTCAGACTCTACTTCAATCTGAGACTTTAGGAGCTTTAGAAATTCTGAAATGTAATAGGAAAATATGACAAAACTCGTTCAAATGGGTGTTTTAAATTTGGTATGAAATGATTTGTCACTGAAATATTACTCTGGTTTTAAGGACCGTGGCTCATTAAAAATGCTTTTCTGTATTTTAGACTTGGTTGTCTTTCATGAGGATATTCCATCCAAATTACAGATATATGAAATATTTTCAATACATTAGTGCAGAGTGAACTTACAATATCCTGGATTCACCCTTGACTTTCTGACTTTGGAAATGCGACTCTGTCTTAAGCTCTATGTGTACACCATCCAGATTGCTTTGAACACATCTGTACACAACCCTCCTTACTCCTGAGTAGAGGGAAATAGACAATACTATGCTTTAAAACGTTGAAGGTCCCTAAAGCAGTTTTTTCCTAATCAGTGTTTCCATTAAAATAAATAAACTCACTAGTGCTTGAATTAATTAGCCTCTAGTAATGTTGGATGTCAGGTTAGCAACTTGTACAGTTTCTAAGTAAAAGTGATCATTTAAAATAGAAATTCAGAGTGACAGTGTGTCCTTTATTTTAAAAATAAATGCTGGCACTTCAGAGAACCTTGTTTGCTAGGATTTATTTTAATATCCATATAGAATTGGAGGATAATTAATAACCTGCTTCAGAGACCTCTTTTGTCAGTGAGATTAGTGTGACTGTCAGATTTGAAAGCTTACTTGTTTATGGTTTATTTCCTATGTTACACATTTTTTAAAATTTATACTTCTGATTAGAGATATGTCTGTTACAGTGATTTTAGTTATGACCATGAGGGTAATTAAAAGATTTTCCTATCTCTTCATACTTGACTTTTCAACTATTCTTTAAAATTTGAGCAGGGACTGTCTTGAATTATCTCCTTCCACATTCTTGGTTTTACACAGCACATTTCAGTTTTTGGAAACTGAAGTTTGTCTACAGTCACTTCTGGAAACACTTGGTTGCTCAGTATAGCACCAAATGGGTCCCAGGAGGATCTGTGCTCCAGCCTCCCTGGGGTAGTAAAGGCTCCTCCTTCAGGAGTCTCAGCATGGAAATTAAGTCCTGGGGCTGGGGGTGGGGGTGTCGCACTGCTGGGTGAGACCCAGGAGAGCAGAGGAGAGGAGACGTGGCCAGCCCCAGGCCACACCCTAGCTGACTGACACTGACCACATGGTCAGCGCTTGTCCTCAGCTCCTGCAGGATCCTGTTGGTGCTACTCCTCAGATTCCTGAAATTGTTAGGCTCCCCTGAGCTGGAATTTTTAGGTCCAGACTCAGAAGTCGTGGTGTGTGCTCTCAGGTTCCTTACATAAGGTACAAAAAAACACTGCAACCATGCAAACAATCTGAAGCAATTACTGTTTTCTCATTCAAGGCATTGCCCTTTAGTTCCTTTTTTTTAAAGCGTATTTTTTTTATTTATTTATTTATTTATTTATTTATTTATTTATGGCTGCATTGGGTCTTTGTTGCTGGGCGAGGGCTTTCTCTAGTTGTGGTGAACGGGGGCTACTCTTCGTTGCAGTGCATGGGCTTCTCACTGTGGTGGCTTCTCTTGTTGCAGAGCACGGGCTCTAGGCACGTGGGCTTCAGGAGTTGTGGCTCACGGGATCTGGAGCGCAGGCTCAGTAGTTGAGGCTCATGGGCTTAGTTGCTCCGCGGCATGTGGGATCTTCCTGGACCAGGGCTCGAACCCATGTCCCCTGCATTGGCAGGTGGATTCTTAACCACTGTGCAACCAGGGAAGCCCGACCTTTAGTTTATTCATTGAAAGCCTTTGGCAGTGCAAGTTTTTTGCCCCATTTGGTGGGGTTTTGAGTTTCAGGTTACTTGCTTGGCTGGTACAGCAGGGAGCTCCCAGCCTGGGACATGGGCTTCTGCTCCTTGCTCAGACTTTGGGAGGTACTTTGTTTGGCGTGTGATTTGAGGGGTTTCCCAGTGTGATGTGTGCCTCCTGCCCTGAGGCTGCAAGCCCTTCTGCCTTTTGTTCCCTTCAGTAGAACGTTGTTGCATGTTGAAAATCAAGAAAACTAGAGAAGCAAGGTCAGAAGAGGCCTGGGGAGGGAGTGAGGTCAACAAAGTAGGAAGTGGTGAAAATTGAGATGAACTGGGAAGTCCATATTCTGTGTAATTAAACATAGCATCAAGGGAAGGAGAAGGCAAACTACAGATGGGAGAGAATATTTGCAAAAGACGTCTGATAAAGGACTGTTACCCACAATACACAATGAACTCTTTAAACTCAATAAGAAAACAAACAATCCAAATAAAAAATGGACAGGAAATCTGAAAAGACACCTCACCAAAGAAGATACAGATGGCAAATATGCTTATGAAAAGATGCTCCACATCGTGTGTCATCAGGAAAATGCAAATTAAATCAATGAGATATCACTACACACCTATTAGCATGGCCAAAATCTGGAACACTGACAACACCAAATGCTGGTAAGGGTGTGGAGCAACCAGAACTCTCAGTCACTGCTGGTAGGAATGCAAAATGGTACAGCCAGTTTGGAAGACAGTTTGGTGGTTTCTTACAAAACTAAACGTACTCTTACCATGTGATCCAGCAATCACGTTCCTTGGTATTTACCCAAAGGAGTTGAAAACTTATGTCCACAAAAAAACCTTGCACACAGATGCTCACAGCAGCTTTATTCATAACTTTCAAAACTCGGAAGTTTTGTCCTTCAGTAGGTGAATAAACTGTGGTCCATCCAGACAGTAGAATATTATTCAGCCAAAAAAAGAGCTATCAAGCCATGAAGAGACATGGAGGAACCCTAGATGCACAGAATGTCCAAGACCAAGAGTGAACCCTAATGTCAACTGTGGACTCTGGGTGATGATGATGTGTCCCTGTAAGTTCACCAGTTCTAACAAATGTCCCATCTGGTGGGGGATCTTGATAGTGGAGGATGTTGATCGTGGGGCAGGCTGTGCATATATGGGGGCAGGGGATACATGGGGAATCTCTGTCCCTTCCTCTCGATTTTCCTGTGAACCTAAAACTCTCTAAAAATAAAGCTAATTTAAAAGAAAAAAAGATAATAGTAAAGGCTGTGTGAGGGAAGTGGCCTGTGGTGTTGTGTGTCCAGGATTTCCCTGTTAATATACATATAGCCAAATTACGCAAAACGTAACTGTGACATTAGCTAATTCACTGAAAAGTTAATCACAGAATCAGTGATTAACTCCAGAACTGGCAGGATGCAGAGATCACCTTGCTCTGACTTCTCATCTTACGGGTAGTGACTCCAGCATTGTGACCAGGAATGCAGTCAGAGTGGCACAGATGGAATTAGACCTGGGACGGTTTTGCTCAGGGTTTGCAGGGTTATGTTTTTAACCTGTTTTTCTTTAGTTTAATGAGCTGATCCATTCTTTGGCACCAGAAGCAGCACAGCTGCTTCATAGAGCTGTCTTTGACATAGAGAGTCAGAAACCAAAGGCTGTTATGTACAGTCTTCCCCCGAAAGCAGAATCACGATAAAGAATCCTCATGTTCAGCGTCTTTGCTTAAATGTGAGATTGTGGGACTCATGAGTGAAGTGTCACCACTGGTACACTAATTAGGTTTGTCTGTAGGTAAGTAAACCTCATTTTGCGCTGCCTGGAGTCAGACTCAGTGGCTTTACAGAGCCAGTGCTTTAACTTTACACTTATGTAGATGTTTATTCACCTGTAGTTGTGAAAATCAAGGAATTTGGGCTCAAAAATTGGTGAAAATGCTAAAGTTCGAACGTTTATGTATTAGTATATCACAGTGCATGTGTGGATATATTTAGAGCTCCACGATTTAAACACTTTTCTTGATTTTGTAATATTCAGGTATAGCATTCTCAATTAACAGGTGTCAGAAGGATTAAATTTTGAGGGATATCTAAATTCACTGAATTTAAAGCTTTTCACTTAAAACGTTATCACAACTAAATGTAGCCAACAGTTTATGCCCTATGGATATTTATTGATTAAATGACATATATCAGACAACACACTTTGTTTTTAGTTTTATTTATTTATTTTATTGATGTATAGTTGATTTACAGTGCTGTGCCAATCTCTGCTGTGCAGCACAGTGACTCAGTTATACACATTCTTTTTTTATATTCTTTTCCATTATGGCTTATCACAGCATGCTGAAGATAGTTTCCTGTGCTATACAGTAGGACCTTGTTGTTTATTCATTCTAGATGTAATAGTTTGCATCTACCAACCTCAGACTCCCAGTCCATCCCTCTCCCCCTCACCCTTAGCAACCACAAGTCTGTTCTCTATGTCTGTGAGTCTGTTTCTGTTTTGTACATAGGTTCATTGTGCCATATTTAGATTCCACATGTGATATTATATGGTGTTTGTCTTTAAAAATATGGAACGCTTCACGAATTTGAGTGTCATCCTTGAGGGGCCATGCTAATCTTCTCTGTATCGTTCCAATTTTAGTATATACGCTGCCGAAGTGAGCACTCACTTTAATACACAGATGTAGGCAGTATATTAACAAACCTTGGAAGTACAGTCAGTGCTTAAGATCTGTTATGTTTTCAGATCATCTGTATTATCTGAAGAGGCAAAATATTAAAAAGCTAAAAGGTTTTGTAATTTTCCAGTTTTCTACTTATTTGCGCAGAAGTGAAAGTTCTGTGGCTAATAGTTGATGGCAGCAGAACAGAAAGATAACAGAGTTTTGGGGTGTTGATAGCCCCAGGCTTTGAGCATAGAGGGAGGGCGCCAGGAAATGTGCAGGGCCAAGTGGTGGAGAGCAGAGAAAATGATGTGATGGACGTCAGGAAGACCCATGGGCCTCAGAGTCCAGTTAGGTTGAAAGAATTCATGTATTTCCCGGAGAGAGACACTGTCTCTTCCCATAGATACCCAAATTGTTTATAGTTGGGATATGCATCTTTATGTAAGCGTTCTTACTCAGAAAGCTGCTGTGGATATGGAAATACATTTTTTGTGTAATGCCGAAGTCATTTAAATTCATTTCTGACTTTCTTTTTTCTTCCCCATCCTAAATTAATCTCTAATAAGTCTCTGCATATACATACACGTCTTTAAAGTATATAATGCACAGTATGGCTGGTTTAAGCTCTGTATTATCATTACTTAAAAATTACATTTGATGTTTCACTTTTACTTCTGATCATTTTTTCAGTATGTCCATGTTTTAAATTTCACAGTGGAATTTCCAGCATCACCCCAGTTAGTGATGCTCCCTGATCTATATAAAAAGTGTCCACTATCTTAGCTTATTAATTAGCAATCTTGGTTCAAAATCTTTGGATCTACTGAAATTTGACACAGCCTTCTAAATTTTGTTGCATGACTTTTTTGTTTTAGTACTATTCATTAATTCAGATATTTTTCAGGGTGTAAGTAAAGTGAACTGTACCAGGAAGCAGTGAGCATGTCCTTGGTTATTCATGAGCTTGTATTGTGGGGAAAAGCATCGTTTTTCTCTGAGTTAAGCTTCATGTTTTCTCTGTTATCGCCAAGACTAGATCAAGGTTTTTTGTGGAAGAAGCAGCTGTTTAAAGTACCTTGTCACCCTCAGCATTTGCACATCTGTATGTCGGTTTCCCTGGTGTCAGCATCGACCCCTTCCCTCTGCAGCGTCAGAAGCAGGAGCATGACTTCTAACCACATGGTGCGTTTGTAACTGGATGCACGCGGGGCAGGAGTATTACAGACAGCAAGAGACCGTGTCTGTCCTCCCTGTACTCAACTCAGAGTCGTGTTGGTGGGACGGTTAGATTTCAGCCCAGTTTTGATGATGAAGGTGACGGATTGGGCCCTGAGAGAGGCTGTGCCACCGTCCTGCCTAAATGGCACCTCCTCTGGGACCTGTGGTGTGAATGTGGTCAGAGCAGCTTATCTGTCTGTCACGTCTTCCCGCAGGAATGGAGGCCCCGCTGGACGAATCGGTGATTGAGTGAGTGGGTTTGTGAGCCTGGAAAGTTCAGAAGTGGGACAGGCTTATGCTTTGCCTGTTTACTGGCTTTGGTCCAGCCTGGGCTCTTGCTCCAGTTGGCCTCCCATGCACGGCCTTATCCACAGTGTGCTTCCTGTGGCCACCGCACAATAGCAGTCCTGGAACATCATCCTCTGTGGGTCCCCTCAGAACCTAGGGGCAGCGGTGGGGAGGCTGAGTGCCAGCCTGAGGACCGGCCCAGACCCTATGGCCAGGAGAACGTCAGGCGCTGGTTAGCTCAGGCCTGGGCTACCTGAGCCAACCACCATGGCAGGGGCTGCAGGGGGAGGATGGATATCAAAGAAAAATCGGCCTGTTGTCAGCAAACAGATGGAAGTGGGTACTGGATGGGCAGCTTGAAAAGTTCATGCTAGTTCCATATGCAGAACCCAGGCTTGCAGATCTGACGTAGGAATTCCCATACTGTTGAAGTGGGTTAAATAGTGAAGTGGTCTTTAGACATGGTTGGAGTGGGTTAATGTAAAACAATCCTTCTCACTTCCTCCTTAACAGTAAAACTGTTTACTTAGAGAGTCAGAGGAGATGAGGAATGGGCTGCTGGGATTGTTGTCCGAGGGGAAGAGACCTGTTATTGCACTATGCAGGAACTTTCGTCACACCAGCTCTGGGGGCCTCTCCTGCCTCTCCTGTCCCATGAGGCAGTGATAGTTGCCCCGTTGCTACATTCCCAACTTATTGGACGTTTAGGTTTAGTTTTCCACCAAACTCAGTTCTCGAGGGGACAGAGCCTCTTGTGGACAGAGGAAGTGCCATGAAATCAGTGCTGCAGACCCGCACGCTCGTCTAGGAGCAGAGGGCCGTGCTGCTACGAGTCTGCACTGGCTTTAGTGTCAAAGGGGAAGTGCTGCCTGGATAGAACAGTGTTAGTTCCTTAGTCACTTCGCCACGACTCAGCTGGGCAGCGTTCTTGGGTACTCGGAGCTGGAGCTGATGGGAGAACCATTGTTTCCTGCTCACTTAGGGCCCTGAGCCTGCCCCAGTGCTGCAGCCCATCGTAAGACCACACATGGTTCTGAGGGGGAGCCTGATTCTGGAGTCGGTGCTTCTCCTAAGTTAGAGGGGAAGGTGGGTATTAATGTTTCCTTTATCGGTAAAATTCCCTCAAACCCCACCCACCCGGACAGCCATGCTCGGTGAAGCTCTGGCAGTCTCTCTGTGTTGTTTGAAGTGTGAACTTCACATGGAAGTGGAAGAATAGGTGTAGGATTTCACTGACATAATGTATTTCTTTCCAGTAGAATTGCACTGAAGAGGCTCCCACGTTTCCTCTGACCCTTAGATGGCACCTAAGTGTTGCCTGACCCTCTGGCTTGCTGCTGATATCAACAAGTGACATTTTATAGCAGCACAAATAGGGGTGCCTTGAGGTAAATTCAGTGTAACATAGGCGTGTTTGTAAAAGAAAGGGGCCATCTCTCTGCTACTGACACGTTTGCTTGGAGTATTGATTTTGTTCCAACTCTGATGGAAAATGATGAACGGCGTCCAGTCTAATCTTTCAAAAATTCATTAGAAGTCGTTCACAGTTTGTCTGCTTGTTTTTTTCCTCTCGTGATCTGAGTATAATGAGGAATTCCTTTTGTCATCATCAGCAACAAGAAACTCGTCTCGTATTTTGCAAGTCCTTGGGCACTGTGGTGAGAGCAGGTGCCAGTGCCCTGTCCTCAAGGAGCTCTCAGACCAGGTGTGACAAGTGTGGGCAGGTTCGTGTGGTGGGAGGAATCTTCAGGGGAGAAAAAATCCACAGATCCTGTGACTCCTCTCAACCCCTCTTCTTTTTGTTTGTTTTTCATTTACCGTCTCTGAAATGGGGATGCACTTTACAATCAAGGGAGCAGCCTAGTTTAATTAGCGTATTTTTACCTTGGTGGTAGGTAATGTAATTTGCCTTGGACTAGATTTGATGAATACAGTAAGTACTCAGAGAGGGAGGGGGAGGTGTTTCAGGGAAAGAGAATGGGCTTGGCAAGGTGGGGACTTGTGCGTGGAATAAAGAGCCGTAGGGATGGGGGTGGGAAGGGGCTTTAGTGCCAAGCTGCAGCGTGGAGGCCGCGTGGACTGAGTGGGGCAGCGGAGTCCAGCATTAGAATGTTTCCATGGAATCAGGCATCCACAGGTGTTCGTCCCACCAGACCTGAATTTCTGCATTCCTTTCTTAAAACCCACAAGGTGAGGAAAAAGCTCTGGCGCGGGTGTGTTGTTATATCCAACAGCCATCTCTGGAAAGAGTCTAGACAGCTCTTTCAGGTTGGTGATGGCCTTGGACCTGGGAGTTGGGTCCCTGTCGAGCCTTGTGTCCCTGCGTGGGCACCAGGCAGAGCGGGACGGATGAAGGATTCTGGGCTCAGTGCAGATCACCTGCAAAGCAAGCTTGTCAGGAAAGGCTTGATGCCACATCACCCTGCAGTACCCTCAGGGGGTCCTGTGTGAGTCTAGGCTGACTCCATGTCATCCTCAGACTTCTGAAATGTGGGGGTTAAGTGTGGTTCTGTGTTATGCATAGGGTGACGACACGTACACCTGCTTACTCAAGGACCCATGGTGCTCGCTGCTGGGGGTCATTCCAGGAAAGGTTGTTTCCATGCACCAGTGGATGCACTTTCCATCGACAGCAAGTAGTCAGTGGCCCAGGGTACCTTTTTTTGTATAAGTTGCCAAGAAAACCCCTAAAGCCATAGTTGCCGCCTCTTGGAGGAACTGCCCTTCTCTGGTGTGTCTATCGCTTCTGCTGCTTCTGTTTCTCTTATCTTGAGATACTGAGTTAGTATAGTATCATTCATATTAACTTCAAATCTGAATTTGCCTCTGATTTTTAAAGAACAGGTACATCGATAAGCTTGTGTTGCTGTTTAACTGGAAAGCCAGGGTGTGCTGATGTATCTGGCAGGATGTGACAAGCAGAGTGACCAAGAATTCGTGTCCTATTTCTTGGGTTGGCTTTTCCCAATCTACAGATGTGGGGTGAGGGTGACAGCCTGCTCACCACCTGATACTCTGTGCTCCTTGAAGAGGGAGGACTTTGAGCCGAAGCATGGCTAGTAATGTGTGCGGATTCTAAGTAGGGACGAGGGACAGCTGCTGAGTGATTCAGCTGGCACTTGCACACACAGGAAATAGTCCGATGTTCAAAAATTCCTCCTTGTGTGGTTGTCACTAAAATGGGCACAATAATGTGTATTCACTGATTTCCAAAGAAAGAGGGTCTGGGGCTTCCCTGGTGGCGCAGTGGTTGAGAGTCTGCCTGCCGATGCAGGGGACACGGGTTCGTGCCCTGGTCCGGGAGGATCCCACATGCCGTGGAGCGTCTGGGCCCGTGAGCCATGGCCGCTGAGCCTGCACGTCCGGAGCCTGTGCTCCGCAACGGGAGAGGCCACAACAGTGAGAGGCCCGTGTACCGCAAAAAAACAAAACAAACAAAAAGAAAAAGCAAAGAAAGAAAGTCTGTAGGAAGGTTATTAAACTTGGAAGACTTTCTCTAACCCCTCCTATGTTTGTGGTCGAATCCTGACATCACCAGTGGGGCTGGGGAACGGCCCCCTCACCGTCACCCTCACGTACCTTCTCACACTGTTGTTCCATAACAGTGGGGAGTAGGATGTGGGGTGGGTGGGAAGCTCCACCAGCATTTAGGATAAACACCCAGTTTCCTGTGGACCTTATGAGTACAAGCTATTCCACTGGGTGAGGGATTCCCTACAATGTATCCCCCCAACCCAAATCAAAGGAACTAGTTTTGAGCATAAACACGTTCTTAATGTCGTAGCTTTTACAGCTGAACCCTACTGTGGGGCCATTAGTTTTGTCTTAGTCCACCATTAGCAGATCCAGGAGCGTCTTGTGTTGATGGTGAATGTTTACCATCGTGTGTAAAGAAGGGAGTGAACCTTTATGTATATACTGAAATCAGATGAGACACGATTGCTGTGCGATCCCTACAGGGGTGCTTACAGCTTTTTTTGAGGGCTAAATTCTTATTTTTAGATATCATGACATCTTTTAAAGCTGCCTTCACTTACTAAAAATCAGCATAAGTATGAAAATCAGTCTTGGAGTAGAAAGGGGTATACTTCAACTGAGTAATAACTATGCATATGTTAAAAATATCAGCTAAAAATTACTCGAAGTGTTAACCATGAATGGATACAAAATGCAAGCTGGAAGAGTTATTCTTTCAGTATCAAAATTTTAAAAGGTTTTTGTGACACTTTTAACTATGGACAAATTACTATTAAAACTCAGCTACATTTATAACATTTTAAATAACTAATTGTTTTACATTATTTGTTAACTTTTCCTGAGGCATTTTGCATAGTTACGTAATTAATGTTTATCTCTTTGCCAGAATTCTGTTCATTTTTTTTTAGATCAGAAACCTAAAATGAAATGTTTCCTTTCCATTAAATTGTTATTGAGCTATGTAACTATCAATTTGTGAATGTGAGAACAAGATTATCTTGTCTCTTTTGGGATAATTCTTGCTTAATAGTGATAATGCTAAATGTTAAAATTATAGAACAGCTTATTTCTTTGGAAATTAGTATTTGCATGCTTGCCAGGTGAGAAATGTTGAAAATGCGGACATGAAGAAATTAAATTGCATTCATTTTGTATAGAAAGAAGACATTAAAAACCCCTTTTGTCTTTTGCCACCACTGTGTTTGCTTAGGTACAGAAATGAGGTCGTTGTAGGCACTTAGAATCTTATCTTTCACTTCCACAGTACTAAGCAAACATAGTCTCCTAATTCCAATACTCAGACTCCTGATTATCAGATCCAGGGGAATAGATGATAATATACGTGAGCGTTGGCATTTGATATGTGGGAGTCCTAACCACACACAGGCTGCTGGAGTGGGAGCCACTGGGCCACCAAGGCCTGGAATGTGCGTGGCTGGGAGCAATGAAGACAAGGAAAGAAAATGCTGGCAAGAAAGCAGCAGCAGTGCCCATGAGGGTTGGAGGCTGGGACCCTTAAGAATAAGGGGGAAGCAGACACCTCTAGGCTAATCCCTGGGGCCTATCCCTGGAAGAAGCCATGGTCTGGAAGGACCAGGATAGCTGCTCTGGGTGGTCTGAGCTCAGCCCTCCCAGCTTGAGAACTCTATTGGCAACAGCTGCCCTGGAGGCAGGCTGTGAAGATTCAGTGGACAGAGATGGAAAGATGCTGAGAACAGGGCTGATGCTCTCACGACCGTTGGGTGCCAGCAAGTGGGAAACACTTGACCAGCGCGGCTTCCTGAACTGAGCTGGAGGTCTGCTGCTTAAACACTCTGAGCACATCAGTGGAAACTCAGATTTCGTGCGCAGCAGTGGTGAAGGGGACACTCCCTCCTGGTTGGAATGTCTGAGTAGAATAAAGCGTAAGGAAATGGTGTAGTTCATCAGTGTGAGCAGGTGTCCATGGTGGGATCGAATAGACATTCCTCAGAGCCAGTGAGATAAGCGGGACCTTTTCTCACTCTGATGTGGCTGACATTCATGCTGTTCCTGCCCATATGCAGACAAGAGGAGGTGTCACTGGGAGCTGGTTCATTTTCCTGTTTTCTGATTGGAAATTCATGGTTTAAGTTCAGCTGGCATCAGAGTCTTTACATCGTTGAGCTTGGAAGCTTTTCAGACACTCAACTGTATGAGCAGGGATCGTCTGCATCCGGTAGCCTCCACAATGGGTAGCCGGGGTGTGAAGTCCTGTCTTCACCATTAGTGTTTGCAAATGCCTGTCTCTTTGCATAAAAGTTTGTTTTTCTTGAAGGTTCCAGTTAGATCCTTTTACTTAATGAAATACTTAAAACTGTCATGAAAATGAATCTGCCAGCCACCATGAGTGAACGTGGGTGGGTTTTGTTTGTTTTCCTGTGGTGAATATTTTACTAGTGTAAATACTTGCATGAATGCTGAACACTGGGGATGGTGTCATCTTTCTGCTCATTCCCTCTTGGTTATAGTTAATGACTTCCACTTGGAAGGTGTGTCAGGCACAGTGAAGGGTGAGGATTACGGGCCACACTGAAGAGTAACCTTTGGTTCAAACCCTGCACAGGTGTCTGTTGCTTTTGAGTAAAATTAAGTGGTGATTTCCATTCTCAAGGGAAACATACACAAACACACAACAGAAATAACTTTAAAAAACAAACCTTTTAGTTTATGTGAGGTCCAGCAAATTTAGCTTGCAAAGTTTAACCATTTTCTCCTAGAAGGGATTATTAATTCGGTGGCTTTTTTTCTGGAAGTAATTAATTCAGTAGTATAAGTTAAATATATTTCTTTTGCCTGAAACTAATCACGGATTCTAAAACCAGTGACTAAAAATGGAATGTTAGGGCTTCCCTGGTGGCGCAGTGGTTGAGAGTCCGCCTGCTGACGCAGGGGACATGGGTTCGTGCCCCGGTCCGGGAAGATCCCACATGCTGCGGAGCGGCTGAGCGCATGAGCCATGGCCGCTGAACCGGCACGTCAGGAGCCTGTGCTCCGCCATGGGAGAGGCCACAACAGTGAGAAAAAAAAAAAAAAAAAGGAATGTTAAATTAGGTATAGTGCCCCTGAAGGAAAATACCCAATATTGGATACATGTATTTAGAAAGTGTAGGACTCTTAAAAGTCACGTGCTTTTGACATACACTTTGTTTACTAGTTTTGACCTACATTTGGAAGAACACATATCTTAAGTTGTTTGGATACAACTGCAGATATGTGTGCTCATGTATATATAAATATTCAGTGTTTTTCTCCCTTTCCATAAACAAAGAAGACATCAACACTCTTCTATATCAGTATTAGTAGTAGAGAGCCATTTTTTCCCTCAAAATTAGAAGTCAGTTTTCAGGAAACCCTTATAATCTTTGTGAATTTGGTTTACCTTAATAATATGCCTCTAGGACAAAAACAAAAACAGAAACAAACCAAAACCACATATATTTGTGGGCTGCATTTAAAAATTTTCAATACCACACGCCTTAGGAAGGTAAACATTTACAAACAGAAAATGTAAAAGGACCCATTAAGGGTAGTTGGTGAGAAAGCACTGGGGTAAAAAAGCAGTCACTGGGTTACCCTGATGTGTCCAACACTTCAGTGGATGTGTTAAGTGGCTGACTGTACCCTGACTACAGGGCCTATGGGAAGCCCAGGAATAATGGTCAGGAATGTCCCTGCTCCTTACCAGGTAGGCAGGATAGACAACAGTCTCAAGGTGGGTGGAAATTTGAGTTTAAGTGCCAAGGACAACAAACAGTGTAGGCATGGAAGAGTTACTGCAGATGAGTGAACAGTGTTGTACATCCTTAACCACTGGGCTTGCACACTGAGTTAAGTGTCATTTCATTTTCACCTGTGCTTTTCTACCCTGGTCCTTGGCTTGTCTGAATTGCTTTGCTATCCAAGTTAGTTTGCAACATGAGCACATTTTCACATTGTCTTTGCATATTGATTTAAGCTTTGATTACTCATTATTTTTTCTTATTTCAAATGGAAGAGGGTTTTTTTTTCTTATCCTGTGATTGTATGGAGCATATTTTGGAATATGCATACTTTGTAAAGATTACCTGTAAATACACATGTACTCAAAAATCCAGCAGAGATTGTGGGTTCCAAAACTAAAGCAGAGATCTTTGTTTACAGCACCTTCCACTTCTAATGACATATCAGTGGGTAGAGGATTGTATACATTATGCTTCATTATTTACCTTTTGAATAGATGTATTATTAATAATTGCCACGTGATCAAAGTTGGGCAAAATGTTTAGAAAGCATAATGTTTCCATAAGTTAGAAGTTTATACTGTCATGGTTATTCTTATTTAATATTAGGTAGTGGACTCATCAAAACTTTATCACACACATTATATGCCAAGATTGTCCAGATGTTTTATTCCCAGTAGTTCAGGGTAATTTTGACCTTGAAAGTGATTTTGTGCACAGGAAGCCTCAGTGTTTGCTGGGGGAATTCCTGTAGCTCATTGGTCTCACAAAAAGAAGTAACCATTATACAAACTTACTCAAAATAACTAGCCTACTACACATCTTCTAGTATGTTTTTTGCCCTCCTGCCCCCCCACCCCCCCAAATCCTTTTACTGCAGAAAAAAAAACAATATATATGTTATATATATTTATATGTGTATAATTTGAAGATAAAATGATATAAAAATCCTAGAATATTCTGCATCTTGCAAAACTATAAGAGGAAGATAATATTCAGTCATTTTTATCTTTCTAATAAAATCTTTGTCTCCATTTTATTCCCATTACTTGCCCAGATGGGGCAATTTGTTAAAGGCACTGGACTCATTAATTTAGGCACCGCTTTATGTACATCGTTAAACATGGTTTAAAAGTGAGAATGTAACTGTTATTTAATCTTTCATTTAGCAGTTGTTTAGTGATAGGGGTTGTGTCTGTTTCTGGCACATAGTAGGATCTCTTGTATGAATGAATGGGAAAATAAAAGTCAGGGTCACTTCCATGGTGTTTGGGAATTTTGAGTAGGAATGAGTATGAAGCTTATTTAATAAGGGCCAAGTGAAAGCTGTATTTTGTACCATTTCAGAGGTGATTCAGTCTTGGACAGTAGCAGTGTGCTCTTCAGATCTTGGATTTCCAGAAGGTCAGAGTGCCCCTTTGATACTGTGTTCTATCCCGTCTGAGAGAAGAAACAGAGGGCTGTGGTGGCCCCTCATTTCAAAGAGGAAAACGAGACTTACATCACCGTGCCTGTGACAGGCGGTCTCCTGGCCAGCATCTTGGGCTTCCTGAAGCTGCTCGGGGCCCTGCTGGTGGGAAAGGCAGGACAGCTGCAGGGAGCAGTGTGTGAGCCTACCTCTGACCCTGACTGCTGGCTGACCTGGGGCAGCGGTGGTTTTTGAGGGAAGTGAGTACGTCTACCAGGGTGCTCCTAGTGTGTGGATTTGCGCAGAGGACCTGACCTGGCCCAAATCCCTGTAAACATTTATAGGTGGTCTGGGCTTGCTGAGGGGGTCACCAGTTTTATTTTCTGGGTCTAAACTTTACTCTCTGAGGTGGCCCAGGAACCTTTCTGAGCAGGAGCTGACCAGCTTAGAGTTGGGGTCCATCCACCCGCCTCCAACCATGGTGGTCTTGGGTCCCTAAGCTAGCACTTGGGTCATTATGAAGTTCCAGAGATTAGTGTGTCGATTCTGTAGGGTAACATGAACAGTTTGATGAATGACGACTAGAAGTCCCAGGTGTCCTTTGGAAAAGCCCAACAGTTCAAAAAGGGACACAGATGATAGATGTGGCTGCCTTGGTTCCTGGGGCCAGTGCTGGCAACCAGTCTGCAGGTGCACATCCACCAGTCTTGCCATCGAGGGGATCAGGTGGTGTCGTTTCCACTGAACAAGCTGTTCTCAGTCCATTCAGAGTAATCAAGAATGTTGAGGAGGGTCTGCCTGCTTAGGGGAGAAAATTATCTAGACTAAGTTTTTCAGAATTGGTTCCTTCCACGAAAACAGGAAGTCATTCTTCATACGGTCAACAGTTCTTTGTAAACTAGAGTAACGTTGGTAAGAAATGTCAGTTTGCAAATAAATCATACAGTACAGAGAAACTTACACGTAAGCATTTACAGAGTTTTGAAATTTTTTATTAATTATTAGCCAGTAGGATTCAACATATTCTCATAGGTTCCTTAACTCAGTGGCACAGTGGAAGTTTTTTTGGGCCTCGGCTGTCCCTGGGGTAGAGTGTGAGTTGGCACTGAGGTGCTGTGTATGCTGATGGAAGATTAAGTAGTCAAGGGAAGATACAGGGGAAGGTGAGCAGATTTCCTCCTTGAAGAATTTTATTTAGCTGAGAAGAAATGGGTAGAAATTGAATTTCAGTAAATAAAATGTAAGTCAAACAGTCACTGATGGACAGAAAGTGCATTCCTAACAAGCCCACTAAAGAAAACTGCCTGGGGACCAGCAGAAGCAAGGATGACAGTGTCTGGACTGCTCATCTGCAGCAGATGCTGAGCCTGGCCCCATCCTGAGTCCTGGTGGAGTGGGAGTTGGCCGGGACTGGGAGAGAGAAGCACGCGAGGCTTGTGTAGCCCAGGTGGCTGGCTGTCAAGAGACATCATGTTCCCCCAGAGTCGCCTGCGCACAGCCAGCAAGGTTCAGGGGAAATGCTCCAAGCACTTTCCTTCAGTTGGTTATCTTATGTTCAGACCAAGAATGCTTTCTTGGACTCAACACTTTGTAGATGTCTTATTCCTTTCTTTGCCCTTAGTGAAGCAAGAAGTGATCACAGGCCAGAAGAGTAATAGGGACAAGATTGTTGTCGCCACAGAGAAGATTGCTAGGAAATAGGTCAACTGCATAGCGGAATGTTGCAAAAACTGAAGTGTTTTAAAAACTCTTCACAGATATCTTCCCTATCCCAGCCTATTCCAAAATAACTAATTTTGTGACACTTATGTTTTGAGATTCCACCTCCCAATGTATGATAGTCGCCTCAAGAAATTTCACTTCTGCCTCCCTCCATGTTCCCTGTATTCTGTAGCCCACGTCCTGGGGGACTGTCACAGTGAAGCGTCTGTCTTACCATTGTGCTCTTTAGACGGTTGAGCATCTGGCTTCCACAAATCAGGTTTGTCTAGATCTATGTAACTGATGTGCATCGTGGGATTGATCTTTACTGGATCACGTGTAAGTTTGTAGAGGATAAGTTTTTGGCAGAAGACAGAGTAGTCAGCTAATTGCAGCACCAAACGGGTGTTACAAGTTGAGGTGAAGGTTCTTCCCTTCCTCCTTACCATCAGTGAGGATTCATTCTGAAGTTGGTAAAAAGAAAAGTAGCTGCTACGGTGGAACAACCAGAAACTGCTGGAGGAGATAAGTGTGTGTACTTTCTCCTTGCCCGGTAATTTTTTTTAAATCTGCAAGATACACTTTAGCATCTTTTATATTTTTCTTCAGTGATTCATTTACTTGAAAACACAGAAGTCTTCCCACACAGACCAATATTCAAAATCTATTAACAGTTTGTGGGGATGGGGAAGGAATCACAGGGTTGGGCTTTTCTGTTTTTTTGTTTTTTTTTTTTCATTTACTTCCACTTAAGCTCATTGTGCCAGAAATGGTTTTTTAAATTTAACTGTGGAGAAAATATGAGTGTGTGTGTACTTAAATATTTCCTCACAAGAGAAGGGGCTCATTGGGGTTCATCCAGCTGATGTGATGGGTTGATGTTTTCCTGCGTTTGGTCCATGCATGTTCCTGTGACATGTAATTTACATAAATGCTCTGTAAATCTTGTGTTAAAAGGGCCTTGTTCCTGCTCACAAAAAGCAGTTTTTGCCTTGGTTCTGCCTCTAAACAAAAGAGCTGTCCGATTTTTGAGAGGGGCCCTTCCTCTGCCCCCTACACATGGAATCTCCAGCAGGGTGGTCCTCACGGCTTGAAGCTCCAAGTGGTGGATGTATTCGCTTTGTGCCCTATCCATTGATGATGGGATGGAGGATGTTCTTACTGATGAGGAGTTTACAGTGTGAAAGGGGAACGTGGTTGCCTGAAGCCAGGAAGCTAGTGCACAGAACCTAGACCTTGTTTACCTGTGATGTGCTCACCTGGTGTGACGTGGCATCCTGGGACTGCAGGGCTCCCAGTGGGGGCAGTGAGACCCCACGGGTGGGCACAAGGAGGAGAGTGGGCTTCTGAGTAAGTGGAGGACTTGGTGCTCTGGGTTGAGGGTCTGCCTGGGATGCTGGGTGAGAACAGCAGCCCCTCCCCAAATGTCGGGAGAGCAGGAGCACCCTTCAGCGTGGGCTGGATGCCCTAGTTACCAACCTACCGCTTCACATTCAAAGAAAAATGTCAAACCATGCTTCGCTCCTAAACTGTGTTTTTAGGCTTAATTAAAATTACCTGATTCCCATAAGCCCTGTTTTCTTGTCTTAGGATCCTGTGGTGAATACCCTGCTGTATTTCACGTTGAACTTCTGAGTTCTTGCACGTTTTCTCTCGCACACGCTGCAGCTGCTTGTCATGTTGCGCTTTGCCCAGCCTCCACAGAACCAGACCCCTGCTCCCCTCTGTCCCTTCTCGCGTGCACATTCCTGTCCTCCCTTACATCTCTCTGCCTCTCCGTAGTCTCACCTCTAAGAGGGGAGCCCTCTGGGTCTGCTCTGCACCTCTGCTTTCACTGCAGGGCTCTTGAGGCTTTGTAGATCCGAGTCTGGCTCCTCATTGTACAGATGGGAAAACTGAGGGCTGGGGAGGTTGTGCTCCTGGCCAACTTACAGCCGGGTAGGTGACCCCCTGGGAACCAGTCCCCGCTTCCCGAATCCAGGTCTGTGCCTTCTCCACACACAGGGTTATGGCTGCTTGTGCTCTGGTTTTTCTTACTGTCAGGTCACGTGTGGTCAGGGCTGGGCCCTCCCTTCTTCGTTCATCCTGGCTAATGGCTCAGAGGATGTCGTCCGAAATGGCCAAAAGGGGATGAGCCAGGCACATACACTCTGGAATTGACCTGGAGTTGGACTGTTTTCTTCGGGAACCTAAGGATAGACGTTCCATATGGAAATGTGCATTATCAAAGGATCAGGATGATGAAAATCACAAAATGCTGGTGAAAGAAATCAGAGTTAAATACCTTGTTCATGGATCAGATGATGCAATGTGTAAAGATATCAATTCTTCCTAAATTGATCTGTAGATTTAAGAGAATTCCTATCAAGTTCCCAGCTTTGTGGTAGACATAACAAAGTTTTCCTAAAATTTATGTGGAAAGGGAAAGGCCCTCGAATAGCCAAAACAGCTTTGACAAGAATAAAGTAGGAGAAATCATTCTTCCCCATGCTAAGGCTTCCTGTGTAGCCACAGTTGTCAAGAGTGTGGGTTAGACCCACGTTTGCAGTGGAATGGGGTGGGGAACTCAGACCTACACAAAATGCCCAATTAATTTTTGACCAAGAAGCAAAACCAATTCAATGGCGGAGGGATGACCTGTTCCATAAATCATATTGGAGGAATTGGACATCCATAGGCCAAAAAAAAAATCTAGACCTGAATCCCACACCTTATACAAAAATTAACTTAAGGATCATAGATCTCAGTGTAAAATGTAAAACTACAAAACATCTAGCAAAATAGAGAAGTCTTCAAATCTGAGGATGAGGCAAAGAGTTCTTAGATTGAAACTAAAAGCACAGTCCCTAAAATGAAAAATGGATACATTGGACTTCATCAAGATGAAAACTTCTGTTCTGTGGAAGACTGTAAGAGGATGAAAAGATGCTGGAACTGGGGGTGCCCCTGTGTTTGTAGACCTGCACTCACCCTTCCTGACTCTGACAAGTGTCAAAGTTAAGTGGTAACATCCAGACCTTACTGGCTAGAGTTAAGATTTCAACATAGTGCATATTTAAAATATATATTTTTCTTTCTGGTCATGCCATTAACTAAATGTTTTGAGGAACTTTATGGTTATTCCCATAAATGTACAAATCCCAATCATGTTGAGAATTTTTTTCCATCATCCTGAGCATTTGAATAAGTGTTGGTGATTTTATAATCCTAGAGGAGGGTTTATATTTATCCTGATAACCTTACTTAAAATATCCTTATAGAACTCAAATTTCTAAATTTTACATTGAAAATATGGCATAAACCTGAGAAAAATGAAAGAGCGATAAATCCAGTCGTAAGATAGTAACAAAGGAAAACACAATAATTGGGAAGTGATGTGATGTCTCGAGATGTGGGCCCAGGCTCTGGAAGGACGTGAAGGTGCTGCTGATGGGTTTGTGCACAGTCCCGGAGCAGCCTTCGCCAGGCTCCGAGGACGAGGCCCCGCGGTCTCACCACCCTCCTAGTGGTAGGTCAGTGGGTGGGGAGTGGGCGGGCGCTGGGGACTGAGATCCAAAGCTGCGAGCCACTGTGTGGTCGACACAGGGAGAGCTGATGGCACCCCAGGTCCGGTTACTGTGGCGGGGATAAAAGAGAAGCGCGTGGATGCCTAAGAGGTTGGGATTTCAAGTTTCCTTGGGATTTCCGATACCTCTGTCATCTGCTGCCTTCGGCCTCACTCCCCTGGAGCCATCCTGCTCTTTGCATGTACTGCTGGCTGGCTCGCCCAGCGTGGAATTCTTCCCGCCCAACTCGGAGCTGGTGCCGCACCTGGGAGCCTGGTAGTGTCCTTCACAAGTTTGCACGTGTAGTAGGTACCACATGAGTACTTGCTGGGTTTTTAAACTGTTTTCTTCCCTATTTCATGCTTTCTGAGATGTTTCACGTTCTGTGTATTTGATCTTTTCAACTACGGTGGAAGGTGATAGGTGTTATTACCAATATTTTATCACTGAGAAAGATGAGACCAGAGAAGTTAGCTGACATATGGTTTGTGTTCAGGGCGAGGAGAGGTTCCCGGTCTGCCTGCTTCTACTCCCCTGGACAGGTGGGTTCTTGCCAGGACAGCACAGTCTCTCTGCAGAAAAGAAAAGCTTCCCACAGAGATGACAAATGTGCCTCCAGCAGCTGGGTGGGAGGGGAAAGGCCGTCAAGGGTGCTCCCTAAGCCTTATAAAGCCAGCGGCTTAGGAGAGAGGCGTTCTGAAGGTTCCTGACAGCCATAAAATTCCAAACATGGAAATGATTGCTTTGTTATATAAAGCATTCGTTCCAGCATTAAATAATAAACTCCTGACACCAAGAATGGAAACCATCCCTGTTAGGCTGGTCTGTTTACTCGGCGCTTACCCAGCTGTGGAGGTGGCTCTGGGGCACATACTCCCCTCTTGGGGGTATTCCTGGCTCTACGGGTTGTCCTATTCTGACCGACACCCACAGGGCTCTGCAAATTCCTGTGGGGTCCAAGTTTGCCAGAATGAGGCCAGGATGGAAAAAGAGAGGAGCTGCAGTATCACCTCCCTTCTTGCATTTCCTAGGCTGGCTTTTCCTTCGCTTTTCTAAGACTCAGGGTTTGCCTGGAAACTCTGTACTACAATATAAGTAAGAAAAAGAATTCTTCCCAGGGTGGGGGCGGGGGCGGGGAGAATGGTCTCTGTCTTAGTGAGATTCACTCGTGCATTGGGGGCTTTACTTGACTTGCATTTTCAGTTAAAATTTATGACTTGGCTGTAAATCTCTCTTCCCTTTGTTACAGAACACATGAGAACTTTAATTTCTACTGTTGTAATTCTTGGTCTTATGGAGCTTCTTTGTCCAAGAATAATAATATAAATAACATTTTTGATAAAGTAGAAAGTGTCTCAAAAATCACTTTTATTTTCTCTTCACTGAAGTTACAAATGATTTATGTGTTTACTTTTCTGTCATACATTCTTATTCCTAAAATGAAAGGAGAGTTAGATGGGTGTCTTGAGTATCAAAGCATGGAAAATACACTCTTTGGAATTTTGTATGGGAAATTCTCAAGCAAGGGATCCTGTGGTCCATGTCCTTTAACATCAGCAACTGTTTGCGCCTTTTCAAGGAGCAAAATGTAGACGCAGCATGGGCGAAATGATCTACGTGTTTCCTTGATAGTGTTCTTTTAGCTTACAGGTTGAAAGAATACTAATTAACCTGCTGTAAACCATGGAATAGTCTTTATAGATTGATAGGTTTTAATAAAGTCTTGCTTAGAAATGTGATGTGGAGTAGGGTTCCTCTCTCTCATAGCCTTTCTGCATTGAGTTTACAAAGTTTCATCCTGAAGACTGTGTGCTCATTACAGATCCAAAGTGAGGAGCAGAGGGGAGGAGCAGCCAAAGTTGGATGCTAAAGCATCCAGCTTTAGCCTGAATGGATGTAAAGTGAAGAGAAACACTGTGTGTTTCCATGGTGATACCATGGCACTGATTGTAGGTCAACCTCAGGCAGAAACCAAGGAGGGGCTCTGGGTGGATGGAGTTGTGTGTAAAGCTAGCCAGCTTCTGTCTTTCCTACCCATCTTTCATCCATCTTCCTTCCTTCTATCAGTCATCAATCTATCCTTTCAATTTATTCTTTCTATCTCCATTCATCTACCTCTCTTATCTGTCTTACTATATTATCCTCATTGGTTGCTTCAGAACACAAGATCGCCCTACTTATATAAATTTGCAGTGAGTTTGACATAGATAGTCTGTTGGACCTCAGTCTACCAGATGCTAAAGTAGCTCCAGAGTTAAAAATAACTGGACTTTCTGCGTGGAAAAGGAAACGCAGCGAGGACATTTTAGCCCTGATGCTTGGGACGCCTGAGGAACCTGCTCCTGCTGCAGACGCTGGATCCTTTACGTAACACATGAGCCAGGCTGGTGTTTCACACACTTTAATAATGGAATAATCATCGATTTCCCTCTGTCCTTTCCCCACATGGCCACTAAATAGTTAAATAATCACCAGGCATTTTCCCTGATTATGAATGCAGCATCTGTCCAGTCACTTATTTGAAGTCATTCTGTATGTTGGTGTCTGCTGCTCATTTGTCATTAACTCCATCAATACATAGTCCTGGTCTGTAAAACAGAGGGGTCATACTCGGTTCTGTAGGACACTGACCCGTGAAGGTGTCACAGCCCGGCTTTGAAGATAAGCCGCTCGTATGTATATGTTACAGAAACAAACTGTAAGCAGCCATCTGAGGCCTCATGAGACTTGTGCAGGAATCTGTGTGGCCAGAGTGCAAGGCTGGGATGTCACTGAGACAGGGCAGGGGCTGGGGGCATGGAAACAGGCAGTGAGGTGAGAGGTTGTCCCTGAGGAGGGTGTCCGGATCAGGCGGAGAGCTGGGCAGGACATCCGGTGGCAAGAATGCTGACCAGTGTTCACAGAGTGGAGGCTCGAGTGGAGACTCTAGGTGTGGCTTTCATGGGAAAAGTTTTGGACTTGGACAGAGGTGGTTTTCTTCTTAGATCTGGGGGCCTGGGCGAGAAACATAACCATTATTTGCACCTCGATTTCTTACCTGTAAAATCAGTTGTTATAAGGATGAAAAGAGATTATTTAGGACGCATAGGACAGGGCCGTGTAGTTAATACTTCTGGCTACGCAGGCTGCACACTGTGTTGTGGTGCTTACCAGGGAGTATGGCTATGTGCTGGTAAAACTTTATTTCCAAAAACAGCCCGCAGGCTGGATTTGTAGTTTTCCAACCTGTGATTTAGATAAAATTCGTGGGGTGTGGAAGTTATTCAATAAATAGTGTCTCCCTTTCCCTCTTGTAGGTTTCGAAAGATGATAGCAGCCTGGGATTTCTGAGTCGTATCTGGAGGTTCTCCGAGCTGACTGCTTAGTGGCATGACTTAGTAGTGGAGCTGAAATAGAATACCTGCGTGGAGATACTGACTCCGCCTCCCACCCAGCCTTTCTGAGTCTGTGGGGTCAGGAACCTGAGTGGACGCCCCTGTGAGGCCAACATTAACATCTCCCCTTTAAAGAGGAGCTGTGGCTTCACGCGGAAAGCGCCTGTGTTCCCTTAGGCCAGGATCTTAACAACTGGAGCTTTCCAAAGTAAGACCACATTTAAAATGAGAGTGAATAGTGAGTGTCCTTTGAGGTTGGCTTCAAGGGAGGGCCCCCCCCCAATACTTAAATGTTCATCTGAGAAACTTTTAAAACTTGAGATCAACTTTTGTCTTTTAATATTTCTACTAGCTTAAATGGTTGATCCTCAGCCTTTACTATATGTCTGCCTTTACTAGTGGGATTTTTCTTTTCCTATAGATTCTTCTTGTTGTAGCCTTTTCTTTTCCATTTAGAGAAGATCCTTTAGCATTCCTTTTAGGGTAGGTTCAGTATTGATGAAGTCTTTTAGTTTCTGCTTGTCTGAGAAGTTCTTTATCTCTTCTTCAATTCTGAATGGTAACCTTGCTGGGTAGAGTATCCGAGGTTGCAGGTTTTTACCTTTCAGCACTTAAAATGTATCATGCCACTCCCTTCTAGCCTGCAACATTTCTGCTGAAAAATCAGCTGATAGCCTTATGGGGGTTCCCTTGAATGAGACTCTTTGTTTCTCTCTTGCTGCCATTAGAATCCTCTATCTGTAACTTTTGCCATTTTAATTATGATATGCCTTGGTGTGGGTCTCTTTGAGTTCATCTTGTTTGGGATGGGACTCTCTGTGCTTCCTGTACCTGGATATCTGTTTCCTTCTTTAGGTTTGTAAAGTTTTCAGCCATAACTTCATCAAATACGTTTTTACCCTCTTCTCTCTCCTCCTTCTGGAACCTCATAATGTGGCTGTTAGTGTGCTTGACGTTGTCCCAGAGATCGTTTACACTGTTCTCATTTTTAAATTTGCTTTTCTTTTTACTGTTCTTCTTGTGTGATTTCCATTATTCTATCTTCCAGATCACTTATGTGTTCTTCACTATCACCTAATCTGCTTTTCCTTCCTTCTAGTGTGTTTTTCATTTCACTTATTGTATTCTTCAATTCTGACTGGTTCTTTTTTAAAAAAAATACTTTCTAGTTTCTTACTAAAATTCTCACCATGTTCATCTGTTCCTTTCCCAAGTTTAGTTAGCATCCTTATTACTAATGCTTTGAATTCTTTATCTGGTAAATGGTTTATTTTTGCTTCATTATCTGTTGTGAGCACAAGTCATGTCTTACCCCCAGGTTGTGCTGGCAGCTCTCAACTTTTAGGAGGAGGGGCTGAAAATGGAGGGGTGAGGGCTGCAGCCAGGTGTGAGCTGGGCTTCCCCTCTGCTCGATGGCGTCAACACCCTGTCGGGGCCGGGGCAGGTCCCAAGTTGCTGGAGAAGAAGCCCTGAGGGTCAGGTCCAAGCCGGCTCCATTCCCTTTAAGTGTATGTTTTCCGCGCTCCCCGCACCAGTCCCCTCGCCCCAGCAGTGCTGAAGCAAGAGCTGCCTGTGTGGGCTCTCAGCGGGGTTGGGGGGTTTGGCCACTGACAGAAGTCAGGGCTGCTTCTGACTCGCCACCTGTGTAAGTGCTGCTAGTGGTTGCCGCCACCCCACTCAGTCGCTGCTTTGGGTCTGAGCTGCTCTGAGTCTTACAGCTGGGCCCTCTCCCCATCATGAAGCAAGAGGGACTGGAGCGGTTGCTTGGCTGAGGCTATGGGAAACCAGCAGCTGCTGGAGCAGCCCTCACTCCACCCTGCACGGGAGCAAGCTGGCATGCACACTCCTCACCGTGGAGCCCAGGCTTCCCACAGCCCTCCCGTTAGTCCATGGGCCCTCCAACCAGCCAAGGGCACTCACCTTCACTGTGTCAGACCCCAGGACCAGGGAGCCTGATCTGTGGCCAAACTGCTCACTCCCCAGGGCAGATCTCTGCTCCTGTGATCTCCCTCTTCCTCTGAGTCCCCTCCGTGGGGCACAGCTCCTGACCACATCACTTCTCTTCCTACCCTATTCCATGTGGCTCTTTCTTATAGCCCCAGTTGTACAGGAGTCTTTCTGCCAGTCTCCAGTTAGTTGTCGGTGAGAATTGTTCCACACGTAGATGTAGTTTAGATTTGTTCATGGGGGGAGGTGAGCTCCACATCTTCCTGCTCTGCCATCTTGATCTCCTCCTCAAAACTTAAGCTGAACTTTGGGTGAAGAACAAGCTGGAAGGGGCTGGTTCGTCAGGCTAGGATTTGATGGCAGGACTGTGCAGAGCAGCTGTGGGGTTGGCTGGGAAAGGGAGAGCACCAGAGGGAAACACCCGGTAAACAGTAGGTGTCTACCCTGTGCTCAGGTGGCCTCCCAACAGGCCAGTTTGTGCTTTTCCCACCAACACACCCTCACACACGTGCTCCTTGCCCTGTCACGTGCTTCTGTTTTCCTCTAGGCATCCCCTCAGGGAGCAAACTGGTTTGAGTTTATAAAATGCTGAGCAGCAGCACAATTAGCACAAAAAATAGCTTTCTCGTAGTTCTATTGTCTTCAAAGAGCGGTCGGTTTGTTTTAGCACCCAAAACGCTCAATAGTCAGTAGCGGGCTGTGTTTTCATTTATTTATGTTGTTTACAGCTCCATGTGCATAAACTAGTCATGTGTTTCGTGGGCTGGACAAGACTGCAGTGAGCTGTGAGCTGGTTGGGTCAGGGTGCCCTCTGGTTTGATCAGACGTAGCGAGCACCACCACCAGGAAAAGCGGACTTAGCAACTTGTGTGTGACTCATTATAACTTTTCATTTGTTTGCCGTATTTTTATTAAAGCTTTAGTGTTTAGCTCTTTTAGGAAGGATGGCTTGGTCAGAATATTAGGGAAAAAATTAACAGTTTCAGAAAAATTCAAGGGCACAAATCAGCATTTTGGGTACATTTGAGCTTGTAATTGGGAAAGGCTGTTGCACGTCATAAAGGTTATCTGTCCCAGGTACTTGGCACTTGGGGGAAATGCTAGCCTAGCAATGGCTCTTGAATCTCTGGCATCAGCAATTTAATTCCTGTTCTAGTGATAAGCTTCTTTCTCGTATATTTTGGATTCCATAGGTCCTATGTTCTCTTGCTTTGTTTTATCTACTGTTTCATTTCATCTTAGACACTTATTTTCAAAAATACGCTAGCAGTAAGTATAGTCCTTGGGACCGACACGCCTGATAAGAAAAAAAGTCTCATTAATGGAGGAAGATGCTAATCAGTGGTGGTTTTGGCCAGCTCTCACTGGGGTAGACACCTGCAGAATCCGTAGTTGATGGAGTTAATGAGAGCCGTGTAGATCAGGGAGGTTTCCTGCCCCACAGATGTGAATAAGATTGCAAGAATCTAATTCTGGACCCCATCAGAGCCAAAACCTTGTGAGAAGGGGCTAGGGACAAGCATGTGTGCGCGTAGTGCAGGATTTTATATAACTTAAATGAGTCTGTATTTGTGAGCAGAGGAAATGTCAAGGTGAATGATACGAAGTGCTTTCTTCTTCAATTATAATTATAAGGAAATAGAAGACACACACAGATGTGACTGTGTCTTCACAGTTGAGTGTTCAGCTCTACCTGTGAAAGCATTCTGAACTTCCCTTTCCTTCTCTTGCAGGTGACATCACACAAAAAGGATATGAAAAGAAGAGATCGAAATTGATTGGAGCCTACCTGCCCCAGCCTCCGAGTACGTAAACCTTGATGAGTAGCATAAAGCATCCCATTTTAAGAGTTAACTGCAACATGCGAGAGAACAGCTGAGCACAAGTCCTCCCTCAGTCCCCAGTCTGCATGCAGATCACGCCATTGAGGTGGCACTAGGCACATCCTACTCCTTTGTGTGATTGCAGGATATTTTGTGAATTTAGAAGATACATACGGCTTTTCTATAAATGTGCCTAATAAATTCAATAGGTACTTTATTCATAGAGCTGCAGTAATATGTTTGATTACTTTAAAATGGCTACAGTCATAAAAAACATGAGGGCATTTACGGTTTAAACATGACTTTTGTCTTAGTGAGTTAAATTTATTGATGATGGTTTAAATTAATCCAAGGTTTTCGTTGACGTCATTGGTGGGGGGTGGAGGGCCAATCTAGAAATCTAGAAAATAATGTAACATCCTGCCTGGTATTATAAAATCGTAAAGGTTGGTTGTTTTTTGAAACGTGATTGTCAACGTAGTGGATTCTTCCCCAAGTACAAATTCTGTTTAATTCCAGCGTTTTCACGTGTGCAAGTGTGTAGAATTTCTGCCCTCAAGCTAGGTTCTGTACATTTCAGGGAAAGGAAGATGATACTGGGCTGCAGTTGTAACACTCCGTTCTGATGTAAGCTCAGTTCAGCCCGAGGGCAACCTTGAGAATTTTCTGGGCATCAGGAAAGGCGTAAAGCTAACACAAGTCCTCCAGGAGGAAGGACAGCAACAGAAATAGACTCTCCAGTGTTCAGTGTTGGAACAAATGTGAAGCTCTGCTGAGCCGCTTCTGCTAGAAGAGGTTCAAGTCTGCATGTGCAGGCCCAGCGCAGGCCCACCGGCTCTCCGGGCTGTGACACAGCCTCCAGTGCTGTGGGCGCAGAAGGAGTGTCCCCACCTGTGGCTCACATTCCAGGACACTTAACTTGTGTGTTGAGTTTCTTCTGCTTTTTTAGCTTTGTTTGGTTGTATGTGATTTCTTTCTTTTCTCGGTACTTAAGAAAGTTAACATAAAGATGGACCGGCCGCGCAGGCCTGCCTTAGCTGACGGCCTGGGTTTTCCTGCTGTCTAGTCTGTAAAAGGAAGAAGCTCTGCGCTGTCTGAGTGGATGGAAAATAAGTGTGTTGTCTAGCTGACCCCATGTGTGAGAGACTTCAGAGCACACGTGGGCAGACGACTAGATGTGGTCTCCCTGCTTTCCTCCTCTCGTACTCCAGCAGAGCTGTTGTGATGAATTCCTGTCTGCACGTGGCCTCTTCTGGTCTTGGAGGAAGGCTGGCGGGGAGACCGTAGGCCCTTTGGGTTGCTAGATTTTATTGTCCGTGCCTTACCAAACAAAAGTGAAACAGAAGCAGTTCTGCACCTTCCCAGAAGATGGCTCTGGAGCTGCGACAGTGCCAGGAACGTGGCTGACCCGTGTTGCTGAGCGCTGAGGGTGGCCCTGTGTGGCGTGGTCCCTTTGATGTTCTTTATGCTGTTCTGCATGGGGTCGGCCGCTCTGCTCGGTGCTGTAACAAATTTAAAAAAAACTAAAGTTTGAATTAATTAGTTTTTTTTCAACTTGTTACAGCAGCGAATGGAGCTGCCGTGGTCCGGTGTAGACTGCAGCACAGTGAAGGAGCCCCGAGAAGAATGCTGCAGGCTGGCAACATCGGGGTGTGTGACATCCGAGACGCCGCGGTCAGAGAGCGGGCGGCCAGCACCGCAGGAAACCGGCCACTGTTTTACTTTCGTTTCGGTGAGCGCACTTAACTGAGAGAGAGAGAGAGAGACACACACACACACACACACACACACACCCCATGGCAGGGCACGTTTGCAATGGACTGTCCACCTAATGCCTTTCTAAACAGAAGTGAGGGCTCAGCCTTGGGGGAACATAGGAGGTCCTGTTTCTGAGCCCCTGTTCTCCATTTGAACTTGTGCGACTTATCGAGGCCACAGTGCTCCTTGGGCAAAGAGCTTGTCACAGACCCCGGACCATGATCATCCTGCTGACTCTGGGCCCAGTTTTTGAGTGTTTTCTATTAAAATATAATACTCGGTTTTTACAACCATATTTTTGCATTTGGAGCACCACTTACGAAACACTTAAGAAAGAAGAATGCATGACAGATCATATAGTTCTTCCTAAAATTGTTGATATTCCGCTAAACTTTGTCTCATAGCCAGAGACCTGGGTGAAGGATGACCTCTAATGAATCCTGGCCTCTGAGATCTGCTTCAGGGAGTAAGGTCTGTAGCTCCATGGTATTCCGATCTCCAGAGGGCAGTTATGGAGTCTTGAAATTGAAAAATTGAACCAGTTAATCATAGAGTGTATTCTTAGAGGTCGTGATCCTATTCAGAGGTCAAAATTATTTTAGTGAGTAGTATTTTGAATATAAGAAGCCCAGAAAGATGAGTTCAGTGTGCCTTTTAGTACAATAAGGAATAAGCATTTATAAGCTTCAGGGTTTTACCTCAAATAAAAGGCATTGTTTGAGAATCAGGTACAGACACTAAGCTGTTATGTTACAGTTGGCCCCCAGGATCTTAGAGGAGGGAACCCAGCCGGGTCTCTCCGCTGTAGCTCTGCCCTCCTCTCCATGCCAGCCTGCTGACGGGCGTGATGCCTGTCTGTGTGGGGAAGAGCGGAGCGGTGGTAGGCGGGCGGTGGAGTTGGGCATTAGCTGCAGGGGCCCCGTCGCAATTTCTGTATGCTTCACTGTTGCACCTGTGGATGTGTGAGGCTGTGAGAGCTGCTTGGGAACACTGCTCCCTGGCCCTTGTAGCCACGCCATTCCCACTGGGAAGGAGAAGGCAGGTTCACACATGAAGCTGGGATTGGGCGACCAGATGCCCAGGTAGTTTTGCAGTTCTTATTGCTGATCTGTATTTCTGAGAAGTTGCCCTGGATGAATGGTCACACGTATAAGACTGTCTCTGGGAAGCAGTAAGGAGAGCACGTGGATCTAAATCAGAGAATTCTTTCTTGACTAGGTCAGTCTTAGACATGATTCTTTTGGTGTAGGATCTTTTTTTTTTTTTTTTTTTTTTTTTTTTTTTGCGGTACGCGGGCCTCTCACTGTTGTGGCCTCTCCCGTTGCGGAGCACAGGCTCCGGATGCGCAGGCTCAGCGGCCATGGCTCACGGGCCTAGCTGCTCCACAGCATGTGGGATCTTCCCGGAACGGAGCATGAACCCGTGTCCCTTGCATCGGCAGGTGGACTCTCAACCACTGCGCCACCAGGGAAGCCCTGGTGTAGGATCTTTATGAGAAATACCTTGTTTTCCTTTTTAGTTACCCTTATCCTGCCATACACTTTTCTAAAAGTAGTTTGTGTTTTGATGAACTTTACTTCTTTTTTTTAACATTATTTTTATTTATCAGAGAAAAAGTTAAGACTTCTCTAGAGGGACTTCCATGGTGGCACAGTGGTTAAGAATCCACCTGCCAGTGCAGGGGACATGGGTTCGAGCTCTGGCCCAGGAAGATCCCACATGCCACAGAGTAGCTAAGCCCATGCAGCACCACTACTGAGCCTGTGCTCTAGAGCCCATGCTCCACAACAAGAGAATCCACTGCAGTGAGAAGCCTGCGCACCGCAACGAAGAGTAACCCCCATTCAACACAACTAGAGAAAGCCTGCGCACAGCAACGAAGACCCAATGCAGCCATAAATAAATAAATAAATTTATGTATTAAAACAATTTTTTTAAAGACTTCTCTAGAAAGTATTCTAAAGATATTTCAAATATACTTTGGAGATTTGTTTGGGACACACAATTATGAATTAGGATGGCTTCCACAGCCTTCAGCAACAGCTGAGCACCCTAGTCTGAGCTCCCATGCATTACCCCATCCCAGGCAAAGTGCTGGGGAAGCAGGTTTTTTCCTGATTTTCTTCTCTGCATAGAAGTGGGTGACTGGGGAACCCAGTCAAAGATACGCTGTCTTCCGGGAGCACAGTGTTGAATGCTCACCTAAAGCTGGATGAGGGAAAGTGTGCCAGAGCTAGAAAGAAAAAAGAAAATTATGTATTTAATGAAGTAAGGGGTCAGAATATATTGAAAATCATTATCAAAGAGAAAATATTATTCAGGAGAACTTACTTGGTTCTAGTTGTCTTGCAGTTTTTCATTAGTCTTTGAAACTATATATTTTTCATTAGTCTCTGAACCTGATAAAATTTGTGAAAATAGAAGATAAAGTCCACTCTCTACCACTCTCTCCAGGGGTATCTTAATCACGTGGTGTTAGCTTCTGTATGAGTCTTCACTGCTTTCATGACAAGGCCATGGTGATGTGAGGTAGTAACATTCCAACATTACCATAAATAGTGAAACTTTCCTTGACCAGATAGTCCCTCTCTTCTCATGATGCATGTGTTGGCTAGATATTACTTTCCACGTGATTGGCATCAAATGTTTCTGAGTGGTGAGTGATTTATATAGATCCAGTCTTCTCCAGGCCCATCTCGCCTTTCCTCCAACAGCAAGCGTCCTGTGCTCAGTTACAAGGACTTACTGTGACTGTGTAGTTGTGAAAATCTTGGTGAATTCGGCTACCGTGACCAGAGGGCAAGTCTGTCTGTTTCCTTCCTACTCGCTGGGGATCGGCTGTGGGATCCACGTGAACAGCCTCCTCAGAGAGGAGCCTCTCTTGGTTAGGGCGAGTTTACTGTCCACGTTTGCTCTTCTGGAGAAGGCAGACGGCCCCACCCGGAGTGCAGACTCATCTGCATCAGAAGGGCTTCACGGATAGCAGCCTGACCTCTCTTCACCTCCTCCAGCCTACATCCGATGTCACACTGCATGTGAGGCATTCTGTACGTGCTTGTGCCCTCTGCCTGTACCTGTGCATCTTTTAAAGCTCAGTGCAGTGTCACTTCGACAAGGATATCTTCCCTGATCCCTGGGGTTAGGACAGGCCATTGTGTTTTATATTCTCCAGAAAATGAAGCTTACTGGCACTGCTGTGGTTGATCGGTTCTGCTTCTTCACATTAACAACTGCTCTGCTTCTCTGGAGCCGGGTGCACAATTTGGTCTATATTTTCATCCTGCCACAGAGTTTGTCTCCCAAAATGCAGCTCTCACTTCCCTGGGTACAGCAGTGTGTTGCCTGTCTGACCTGGGTTGTAGGGACACAGAGCTGGTGCTGGGGAACTTCTTCGGCCATGCCATCTGTTCATGATGGATGGGGTGTAGCCTGCAAGGTTAAATGCCAGAAAAAGAGAAATATGAGTAGTTAAATCAGGGTGGCCTGCGACTTAGCATGAATTCTTTCCAGACTGAGTTGCTACAGGAAATGAACTTTCATGACCTAAAGGTAAATGACCTGTATCCTAGGTAAGCCCTGGTCATGATCTTGATACACAGCTTGCTACTCTCAGTTGTCTAAGAAGTATTCTTATTTTATCACACACAGCTGGTGATTATTGATGGGTTTCTTCTTCTTTTTGGTGACATGAACCAATCAGGTTCCTCCCCCAGACACCAGTAGTTAACAGGGAACAGCTGAGCCTCTACGGAAGGCGGAGCTGGGCATGGAGCAGTGAAAGTGGTGTCTACTTTGGGTCTGGCTCACATGGGTTTTTGTGGACCATCTATAAGGAAAACGCAGAAATCTGAAGCCCTGATCCTGACCATATACTCTCCTTGCCTCCGAACTTACCTGCTGAGCAAAGCCAAGTGCTGGGATGTGGGGATGAGACACAGATGCACGATGGTAGGGGCTCTTGTGAAACCCTGGACTCCAGGTCATCTGTACTTTTCCAGGCATGAGTCCCTACGAAAATTCAAACATGAATAGGAAAATGGTTAGCAAATTTATACTGATTTGTTGCAAGGCTTCATGCTAATGGAGGGTGAGGTAGACACAGAGTGACAGTAATGTAAGAATCAGGCCAGCATGGTCAGGGAGATGTTACAGTGCTGACGGTGAGATTTCTGTCTATTTTGTGCTGTTCTCATTTGCGTCAGTATGAAGTGAAAGTAGTAAACTTCTCACCTGTACTACAGTTGTACTGTTTATTTTCTGGCAAACTCCTTGATGGCACTTACGTTAGAAATAAGTGCTGTTGTGTGAAGGAAAGTATAAGTAGGTGCTAGAAGAGAATGGGACAATTCAAAAATTGTTTTTGTACAAACTTGAAATATGGAAAAATCCTTGTCAGTTTTACCAACTGCCTAAAGCATGTTTTCACTTAAGTGAGAGCCCTTTGGGTGCCCGGTGAGGTCGAGGGACCCTGAGATCCACGAATGCTGTGTGCAGGGAGCAGAGAGCCTTGAGTCATGGTGAGGGTCCTGGGAGTAGCAGTCACTCCTGTATTAATGTGTCCATGTCTGCACCCCAGCGCATGTGGGAACCGAGGTTCAGAGGCTGAGCGATTTGTCCCATTATGCGATTAGTAAAAATAAGACGAGAATTTGAATCAAGATGTTTGTTTTAAATCTTATATACATTTTTATGCAGGTTATCTTATATACATCCTTCATGATTTCTTTTAAAAATATGTTGAAAACCAAGGTTTTTCAGTGTATTTCCCTTACTGTCTGAATTTAGAAATACTTCTTCTAGAAGGTGTCTGTACTGCAGGTCTTCCGGCCTATAGTGCACCATTGTGTCTGGGTGAATGGACCAGCCCCTGTGGGCCTTATTCTTAGGTTAATAAGAGGATTATTGTGATTTCTATTATCTAGTTTACCATAGTGTTAATGAAATACCTGCACTTATTTAATGACCTGAAATTGATGGGTTGTTTAGGTGCCAGAACTATATTTTAGGATTTTCTTTGGGGAACCTTTCTTTTTTTATTGAAGTAAAGTTGATTTACAATATTATGTTAGTTTGGGGGAACCTTTCTTAAACATGTGTTAGAAGTAATTGAAGTTCTAATAAAAATGGCTTATTTCTCTGCTTTGTCTCCCTTGGGCTTAAACAAAGTTTTTACATATGGAGGGAACAAAAGCAGTTGGAGGAGTGAATAGCGATAGGACAGGGCAAAAACTTGGGAAGAGTGTTTCTGTGTGACAGGAACCTGGAGGCACGAGTGGGAGGTGACTGGCGAGGAGGGTGTGGTGGAGGGAGGTTGGCAGTCAGGGAAGCAGCTTAGGGCTCAGTTCTGTGGTCCACAGGGTGTAGAGACATGAACCAGTCAGAGCCCTGCTTGGATTGAAGAGAGAGACTGACATTCCGGGCTGTAGTGGCCCTGGTGGCAGAGAGGGTACTGGGAGCTGCAGGTGGCGTGTGACTGTGAAGGCGCCCGGGCAGGGCTGAGCGCTAAGCCTGGTGACCTTTCTAACCTTGAGGATAAAGTGTAGGGTGGGGAAGAGAGGAGTCCCAGGGGATGGAGGTGTTTGAGGAAGTGGAGAGGTGGGGTGCCATGTGCAGAAGTGTGAGGTCCCAGGAGGATGCACGCTCAGCAGCGGGATGAGGTGTGTTTTACTCTCTCCTGTGCTGTCCTTTTGTTTCCTCTTTTCCTCTTATGCACCTCTGGTCTTCTTCCTCTGATGAGTTTTATTTACAGTCCCGTGGCAATTCTAGAGGAAACAGAAGCTCTCTGAGATTGTTGTATATGAATTGATGAGTTGCAGCACTCTGCACGAGCCTTGAAAATTTCACTTACTGGTTCAGCAGTGCTTCCTGAGACTCTCCTGTGAGCCAGGAGCAGCACTTGGCCAGAGGCAGACAGCCAGTCAGTCATTGCCTTCTCTGGGCTCTTAACCTGCCCCTGTCCCAAGCAAGGATCGATGTGTGCACACCTTCATGTCACACAGCCTCAGCAGTTTTCACCTGCTCTGAGTTTGTTCCTGGGCAGCAGTCTGTAATTGTAGCAGTTTCCATCTCTCTTTATAAGAATGCTCTTGAAGAGTAGTTTTGTGGTGAGATCACAAAAATACCTCTTCATGGATTCAAAGTACCAGCTGGACTTGGTCCACGTGACCATTGATCATTGCACCTGGAGTGCAGCACTGAACAGTACGTAGCCTCCGCTTCAAGGGCCTGGCCTCTGCTTGGGCTCTGAGTGACAGCAGGTACCCAGGAGCACCAGGAAAGGATGCCCATCACAAATGGAAGGGCACTAGTGAGAGTGGCACAGACTGCTTGAGTTCAAGACCCAGTTCTGGGCCTGCATTTTCTCTCAGTGAAATGGCAGAAACTTATGTCATATGCCTATGTTAATAAGTTAGTAAATATAAAGTGCTTGCACCAGTGCTGTAAAGTGTTGGCTGTTCCTATCAGTCCTGCCTAAAGATGGGAAACTGAGGCTCAGGGTCAGATCGTGATGGCAGCAGATGGGGCTCCAGCTCCAGAGCATGGCGGTGTCCCCAGTGCATTTCCCCTCAGTTTGTGTGGGATCTGAAGCTAGTGGTGCTTAATAGATGTTTGTCGGAGAAGAGATCCAGTCTTGATCTCTGTCTCATTTTTGCCTGAGGAGAATTTTTCATCACCCTTGCGTTGCGTGTTTCTGGACAGTTACCCCACCTTCCTTGGGATGCCTCACCTTGTGTCGTAGACACACTGGTCACCTTGTGGCTTTCCTTTGAGCTAATTTTCACCCGTGCCTGAATGTGAGACCTCAGCAGTGCTGAGTACTGTGTTGTAATTATGTGTTTTACTAATTATTCGTGGTTAGCCTTACCAGGAGGGAGCCCATCCCAGCAGCAGCATGTGGTCAGCTCCTCTTACTGTGGGTCATGGGCCATGGGTTATACTACCCCGGCTTCTCTTGTGGTACCAGGTCATTCTAATTTGGAGTTGCATATGTGACTGAGGTACCTTTAAGCTACCTCAAATTTCATTTACAGTGAGGTCAGATAAAAACTAACGATTGAAATATGCACACTTACATTTTAGTCTCTTTTAATGTCCTATTGCTAGTGACCTGTTGAGGCTATTCTCCTTTTGTCTAATTTATTCATTTCTTTTTAAAACTTGGGTTGTAAACTCTATTTTTCAGCCTATGAGAGTAAATGTTCACAGTGCTTGTATGCAGACTTAGCTTTCTGAAGACAGATGTGTAGGGACTGCAACTGGTGAGAACTAACCTACAACTCTGTATAGCTGGTCTGTAAGTGCTATGACTACACTTCCCAGAGGAAGTACATGACAACCTAGGGACCTGGAAGGGGTCAAGGTTGAAATTAATTCCAAAAAGCATATTTGAAAGAACTAGATGGGTAACTACTGAGATTCAAAGCTAGATGTGTGTGTGTGTATCAGGCACTGTTTAACCTCAGCAGCTCCAAGGTGTACATTTAGCTCTGCTTCTTCCCAGAGCTGTACTACGATGTCAGTAAATGGATGAAGTATAAATCCCCAGGACAAGAGAATGGGAGAAATAGTGATGTGTTTTTAAGCTATATAAGGTAGATGATTAGAGGCACCTTATTTAGCCAAGGGGAGGAAGGCAGTAGATGAAGGTGCTGACGAAACCACGGCGGGGGGTGGGGGTAGACGTGGCATCTAGGGAACAGGCGATCCACATCCTCCCCGTTCCCCCAGAGATGTTTGCTCTCTGGAGAAAGGGAACCAAGAGCCTCTGGAGTTGGGGACACCTGGCAGTACTGCACCCAGAGGCCCTGAATCAGAGTGCATTTGCTGGAGAGTGAGAATAGCTCCAGCTAAACACTGTGAACACTGTGTTTAGTTACAATACAGGAGGCCGGACGTCTCTTCTTTGGGTAAATGGAACAGCCCAGGTAAAAGACCTACTGGAAGTAGATCTGGTGATGCCCCTGCCATGGGAAGAAGCGCTTGCTTGCACCTCCTTCAGTGGGATTAAAGAAGAAGTTATAAAAGTTGACACAGGAGAAAAGAAAAAAATAAACAGATTTTACATAAAGATTATAGTATCAGAATGACATTTAATAATTTAACTTCTTGACAATAATTGACAGGAAAGGCAATGAATATAAATAATTTTCAAATAAATATATTTATACAAATTAAAAATTTTTTAATTTACAAATAATTTTGTTTAGAATTCTAAGGTTCAATATGAATGTAAATACCAGCTAACTACTGTTTTCATTATGAGACTTAATAGTAGTCTTTGATTTCATAAATTCTGTGCATCTGTTTGACAAAAATACAAAGTAATTTTTTAAAAGATCTGAGAGACAGTAATAGCTGGAGGAGACTTGGAGCTGTGAACAGTTCAGTGACAAGGACTGTTAATTAGCAATGTTAATACTCTTGCTAGATGAAAAACCATGGAACCTAACCCAGGTCTGCAGTGCAGGTGTCTTTTGTATAGTTCTAACATAGCAAACGTAATATGTAGGGCCCACAGACATTCCATTAAAAAGTGAGGTTCAGAAATCACCAGCATAGGAGGGATATTAAATCTCAGGGATGAATAGCTAACTCTCATGGAGCCATCACAGAAAACCAGGGACCAGACAGTTTTTTGCTAAAATTGCTCTTTCTGGTTTACTTTCCACTGAGCATTACTAACCCTTTTCTGAAGAAGCAACAATTAATCTTTAATACTCAGGGCTCAGAATTACTTTATTTCTGAACTGTAGTGATTACATCTTTCCCGTAGTACCTAGTTTTATCTAAATTGTGCCTCTGACTACTCTAGTTCTGAATAGTTATCAAGATTGTTAGAGTTAGATCAGCTTTTGGCCAGTATCATTGAATCATTTTTATCTGACCATGTAAACAGTTTTGGTAATTCTTCAAAGCCATAATGAAATACAACTTGTTCAGTTGTTTAGCATCAAATGGAGTCAGATTGCAGAGAGTTTGAAATTTTGAATGAACAAAGATGAAAGTTTATGCTCCATCCTAGTTACCTGGATTATATTATTAAAATATCCTTTAAGACTTATTTGCAGTTGCTTTTAATTTAATGATAAATGTAATTTAAAGAATTATTGCTTGTAGCTTACTCTGCATCACGGCACATGACATAACAGGCATTTGTGACGTGAAGGAGCCTGGACCGGTGTTTCTGAAGGCTGTAGTGTCGGGGCCCTGAGTCGTGCCCTACCCCGTATACTTCTTCCTTTCCTGTTCATTGTCCAGGATGTCCCAGCCCTCCATGCCCACTCCCCTGTGTGCTTCAGCTTGGCTGTGGGAAAGCAGAGAGTCAGAGATTTATTCTACCAAATGATTTGTTTTGCAAAATAAGTTAACTCCAGCTGCCAGTAAACCTCTCCTTACTTTTCTGTTTTCCTCATTAACCCAGGAGTGGATCAAGCGTTGCCTCCAGAGCGCCGGGCTCCAGTTACTCCTTCCTCCGCCTCTCGCTATCACCGCCGGAGGTCCTCAGGGTCACGAGATGAGCGCTATCGGTCGGGTAAGGCACCAGGTGTGGGGTCTGTAATGTGGGTGATGGTGAAATGAACGAGTGGGCACATGTCTGCAGAAGCTGTGTGAGTATGAGGCAGTGAGTTTGGATGTCCCTGTGGTTGGTCATGTGGCCCACAGATGCCATCTTATCTCAGACACAAATATACCCTCTAGGGTACACATTAAAATTCAGTAAATAATAACTCCTTTTATATTTTTAAGATAGTTTCCATTATTTAGAATTTCACAAGAACTTAAAAAGTAACCTCTCATAAGCCAAATTTTGCTTATTTCTTTTAGGTGTTACTGTTTAAAAGTTTGGTTTTACTTTTCATCATCTTGGTTGCTAGTATTTTTTCCTTCTCTTTTAACCTCAGTGATTTCTGTTTTCAAGTACAATTTTCAAAAAAGTAATAAGATTCTTAATAATTTGTATGTTCTCCGTTTATTATTTCCTTTGTGTTTTATGATGTTGTGTATAAGAATGCTATCTTCATAATTCCGTTTTATTGTAGTCATCACCTGGGCTTGACTGGCTTAAATTTCTTTCATTAATTGAGCATCAGGAAACTTGTATTGTGATTAATGTTTTACTTTTTGAAAAAAGTTTTTTTCCCCCCAACATCTGGATTAAAGTTGCTTTTACCTGCTTCCCCAATTTTTTAAAAGAAAATTATCAGTAAGTGTTGTTGCTGGGACACCAGTTCAGGGTACATGTGGATTGCTCATGATGACAACCCAAATGATAACATTTATATATCACTTTATATTTTGCAAAGTACTTGCAAAGGCATTATCTCACTTGGTTTTTATAACAGAAAGGTGAAGTACTTAAGACTGTTTCATGTTGCAGAAGAGGAAGCTGAGACTGCAAGAGGAGAAGTAGCTCAGCCAGTTCATACCAAGGTGGGTGGGTCAACCCCGTGAGCCTCTCAGCGTTGTGAATTTTTCCATTAATGGGGGCTTGCAAGATAAACCACCACCCTTCCCGCTAAGGAGCTGTGTGCCTGACTGCCTGGCCCTGCTCTCCTTTCTGGAAGGGAAGAAGGGGTAAGACAGATTTTATGGCATCAGAAATCTTCATCTGCGGAAGCAAGAAGAATGGTCTTGAGAAACTAGGAAGAAGCCCAGTGCAGCTTCACTGCTGCTGCTGCTGCCTTCTTGGCCTGCTCAGGCCTGGTGCCTGGGACAGTATGTGGGGGTAGAGTGAGGGCAGGAGTTTGTTCCCAAATCCACCTTCTGTTTTTTCACAGGTATTTTAACTCCTAGCACATACCAAGAGCACACTGTACTCATTCGGGCATCTCAAAGGCCCCTTTCAAACAATTAGGAGGGTAGCACACTCATATGTGCTGTCGACTTGCTATGGAATGTTTCCATTTTTTCCTTTGTCTTGAGTGTGTTGTTCATTTTATATATCACACATAGACACACACAGGTAGATACACACACATAGTAACACATACAGGAGACATACAGGTAGATAGCCACATGTAGACATACACATAGATATATATGTAGACATGCACTTAGACACACAGGTAGACACATGTTTACTATCATCCGTATCTTTAGTTCTCAGAGAAACTGGTCAAGTTCTTATTTCCATTTTATAGATGAGAAAATTGAAGTTCAGTGATTGTTCATGATAACTAACTCATCAAATTAGGATGCAAATCTAGCTTTGTCTGACCTTGTAATCTGACTTTTTACCAGATAGAAGATTATATCTCCTGTCCATTTCTAACCTGTATTTTTTTGTGTTAATTTTTAAAATTTAGGTGGAAATTAAATCATAGTACAATCTATGTCCTACATTATATGTCTTTCCTAACGATGAGGGTGGAGGATGATATACCGTAAAAACTTTATATGGCCTTTGATAAGGTATATTGTCTTGTTCAAATCCTCCTAGTTCTTTTGGGAAATCAGTAGGACAGGTGGTGGTGGTGTCACTGTTTTTCTTTTCAAGTAAAAGTCTGAGGGAGGTGAACACAGTACAGTAGGAGGTGGTGATCTCTGGGCCTCAGGTGCGTCTCCGCTCACCTGTGCACGCTACCACCCCTCTCTGTGGGCGGAGGGGAAGACTCGATGGAGGGGTGGTGTGAGGAGAAGGATGGAGGGCGACGTCAGGGGATTGATGGTCACCAGTCCATAGGGACATGGCCAGCACAGCCCTCTGCAGAGGAAACCAGCCCCTACCTCAGGCCCTACTTTAAATCACTTAGTTCTCGTGAGCATCACCGTGAGGCAGGGGAAGCTCCGGTTTGCGTTAGTCCTTCCCAATTAGAACTCCAGACTCGGAACTCTCCCCAGTTTGGAGGAAGCTGCAGAGAATTCCAGCAGCTCCTGTCCCTGCGACTTCGTTTCCTATGGGCGTCTCTCCAGGCACCCTCGTCCCACTTCCTCTGCTTCTTTCTGGTTCCCTTCACTCGGTTGCCCTCAGAGGCTGTCCTCAACGTAACGGCGCCCTGAATTCTAAACACACGTTAGCTGACGACACTCCTCTGCTCAAGAATTCTAGCAGCTCCTGTTGCTCTCAGAGTAAGAGTCGTGTGGCAACAGTGACCCACCATGTGCATGGTCTGGGCTCCTGTCACTCCACACTCTCGTCTTGCACGTCGCCCTCCTCTGCAGCCACACTGGTTCCCTGAGTGTTCCCTGTTTTTGTGAGGCATTCTCTGACCACCCAATTAAAATGGTAAAGCACCATGCCATCTCATACACAGTCCCTTCCCTTTCCAGCCTGATTTGTTTGCATCGACTGCATCTGTTACCCCTGGCATGCTCTCAGTCATCTGTCTGTCCATCTACCCATCTGTCAATCATCTCACTATCTGTATCAGTAATCTATCATCTGCCTACCTACCTGCCTATATCAATCATCTGTCTATCTAGTTAGCTGTCTGTTGATCATCTGTCTACCAAGTTGTCTATCAGTCAACCATCTATTAGCTATCTATCATCTACCAATAATCTATCTATATACACCATCTATTTATCTACCTACAATCTGTCATCCGTCTACCCACATCTCTCTCCATCTGTCAGTCAGCTCTCTACCTACCATAAGAATGTAAGGTCCACCAGGGCAAGGATCTTTGCTTTGTTCATTTGTGTATGCCAGGCACCTAAAATAGTGCCTAGTTAATGGTTTTTGAAGGAAAGAAGGGTGATGAAGGGAACAGAGCACATTTGGGAAAAGCAAGAAATTAGGTAGGAGGGGCCAGATTTTAAGGTATTTTGTATATGTGCTCAAGCATTTGGACTTTATCCTGAAGATGCTAGGGTACTATTTGAAGATTTTAGGCAAAGTCATGTTTGGAGTAGTTGTGGGGTTTGAAGAGTACTTTGGTGGCATTGTGGAGATATGGATTAGAAGTGGAGTATTTGGAAAGACCCTGAATACCTGAGATATTTGTTTAGATCAGTCAGTGCCAGTGAGATGTGAGATGTCTTTAGAAGATAGTAGCTTGAGGACGTGAAGGCTGAGTTAAGGCAGGAGTGTGTGAGAGAGGGGATTGGGGGTGACCCCAAGATGTCTGGGTTGTACAGTTGTATAGATGATGGTCTCTGGGTCTGCCTTTAGAGAATTAAGTTTTTCATTCGTAGGTTAAAGATGGTGGAATTCGCCTCAGCTATTCACTTACTAAGTAGAGAATACATGAAAAATTGTGTAGACATTCCTTGAAGTGTCATGTAAGATGTGAAAAATATGCCGTATATACTGTTTTAATTTTTTTTTAATTTACACTCCTTTCAATTTTGAGTAAATAATGACTGCTTAATTTACATAAGGAGCAAACATACCCAGAGGATCTTTCCATATGCTTTTGAAAGCTCAGTTGGGTTCTCGTTTTCTATAACTGACATGGAGTACCACCCCTTGTATAGGATGTCATCTGCCCTAGAGGAAAGCTAAGGAGGGCCTTTGGGTCATTCCCAGGGCTCATTTGGTAGTCTCATTCACCACGTTGTTATCTGCTATTTCCTGTTTTTAAATACTCTAGTCAGTTTTCTTAATTTAGACATTTCACTGATGTACTTCTTGGAGTTTATGCTCATATATTTTTTAAACTGTGGTTATGAAATCTTAAAAGCTTGTTTCGGTCTGTTACCAGTGTCCATGTTTCAGGATCTTCTGGTTTATTTTCTCCTGAGCCAGCCCAGAAGATTTAAGACATTTAAGAGAAAAAGTTTTGTGACTTTCAGGAGATTTTGCTTTCTAAAATTCTTTGACCACTTAATTTGCAGTGGAGTTACTTTGGTTGCTTCAGTGACCAAATATATCAGCCAAGAAGTAATTCTATTATCTTTTAGACAATTGACCTAATTAACAGTCGATCTAGTCAACCATATAGCCACAGATTTAATCTCTCTTGGCTATACGTTTTCATTTCATTTCTAAACCCATGGCCTTACATGGTAATGAACTCCTACTAGAAGTCTTTAAAATGGTGTGCACCTCTCTTCTTTTTAAATAATTTTCTTTGGGAACTAAAATTTGATTTGGAAAGTGAATGAATAGGCATTTACTGAATACCTAGAAAATGTCAAACTCTATATTGGGCACTTTATTACTTTCACTTGATAAAGTCTAATTTGAGCTTTAAAAGATTCTAGCTGTTTTTTTAAACACCTTTTTACCTCAAACAAAAACTGTGGAAAAGAAAACCTTGAGACTTGAGTTGTTTGTATTCCAACCAAGACTGATTATGACAAGGAAGAATATATTAAAACTAAAATATAACATATGATTTCCTAATATGTTTTAAATGATTGTTTTGTCTATTTATGGGCTTAGGAACAGTTTGAAAAAAACTACATCTCATAATTTGTGTGCAGACATGGACAAGAGCAGCTGCCTTCTCAGTGCTGAGGCGTCCTGATCCACCCTGTGCTCATTCCTGGTAGAATGTCATGGAGCCCTGTCTTCCTCTAGGACGAGGAGCTAAAACAGAATCCAGGGACCCGTGGGGGATTCAAGACCCTTTCAGGGATGTCTGTGAGGTCAAACCCTTTTCAGAATAACACTAACACATTACTTGCCTTTTTCATTCTCACTTTTTTCATGAATGTACAATGGATTTTTCCAGAGGCTGCCTGACATGTGGTGATATCATCATTCTGACCGCCAGTGGAATCTGTGATTGTTGAAGTCTTGTGTTTTAAAATGTTTTTCCGTTTCCTTTCTAATACAGTAAATATCAGAGTATTAATCCCATAAGTAAAACTTTTAAAGGTTTTCAGCAGTTTTTGAGTTTAAAGTGTTCTTTGGGTCAAAGAGTTTGAGAACCATTGCTATGAGACTTATAAAAATGGAATTTTTTAAATAGAAAATTGAGAGATAGTGTGAACTAGAAACTTCTACTTCTGAACCCATCCTTGAGACTGATTTTATGCTGATGATGAAGTCTGATTCATAGCAATGATCAGTTTCCGGGACTAAGGACTTTATCCTAGTATTCATTCATTCACAAACATGCAAATAGGTTTGTGTACTGAGCATTCTGCTGTGGACTACACGTGAGGCAAAAATACAGAAAACATGTTTGCTTCCAGAGTTTATTTACCCTATAGTGAGTTCTTCCTTGATGCTGAAGTTTAATTTTCTAGATAGAGAAGTTTTCTCTTTCTCTAGTAAACTTGACAAGATCTACTCATTTTAATGTGATTCCTAGTTCTGTGACGACCTGTGTTCTCTCTGAACAACTAAATGTTTCATTAGTTAATTTATTTTAGTAAAAATCAGGAAATAACATTTTCTTACTTAGAGTAAAAGAGAAGACTTAAATCAGACTGCACACTAAACTGAATATTCCCAGTGAAGGACAGGCTCCGTCTGTGCAGAGCTGTACCACCCAGCATGGTGGTCAGTATCCACAAGGGACCTTTTAAATTTAAATTAATAAAATTAAATAAAATTTAAAATTCTGTTTTTGTGCTTTACCAGCCACATTTTAAGGCATGTGGCTACTATACTGCACAGTGCAGATATGGAAAATCATCACCACAGCAGAAAGTTCTCTTTCGTAATGCTGTACTAGGCCCAAGGTTGTGTAAGAATGGAGAAGGCAGAAGATGCAGCTGAAGAGGGTTCTTTTTTTTGTTCTTTTTTTTTAACATCTTTATTGGAAAATAATTGCTTTACAATGGTGTGTTAGTTTCTGCTTTATAACAAAGTGAATTAGCTATCATACACATATATCCCCATATCTCCTCCCTCCTGCGTCTCCCTCCCACCCTCCCTATCCCACCCCTCTAGGTGGTCACAAAGCACTGAGCTGATCTCCCTGTGCTATGCGGCTGCTTCCCACTAGCTATCTACTTTACATTTGGTAGTGTATATATGTCCATGCCACTCTCTCGCTTCGTCCCAGGTTACTCTTCCCCCCTGCCCCGTGTCCTCAAGTCCATTCTCTACATCTGTGTCTTTATTCCCGTCCTGCCTCTAGGTTCTTCAGAACCATTTTTATTCTTTTTTAGATTCCATATATATGTGTTAGCGAACGGTATTTGTTTTTCTCTTTCTGTCTGACTTCACTCTGTGTGACAGACTCTAGGTCCATCCCCCTCACTACAAATAACTCAATTTCATTTCTTTTTATGGCTGAGTAATATTCCATTGTATATATGTGCCACACCTTCTTTATCCATTCATCTGTCGATGGACACTTAGGTTGCTTCCATGTCCTGGCTATTGTAAATAGAGCTGCAGTGAACATTGGGGTACATGACTCTTTTTGAATTTTGGTTTTCTCAGGGTATATGCCCAGTAGTGGGATTGCTGGGTCGTATGGTAGTTCTATTTTTAGTTTTTTAAGGAACCTCCATACTGTTCTCCATAGTGGCTGTATCAATTTACATTCCCACCAACAGTGCAAGAGCGTTCCCTTTTCTCCACACCCTCTCCAGCATTTGTTGTTTGTAGATTTTTTGGTGATGGCCACTCTGACCAGTATGAGGTGATACCTAATTGTAGTTTTGATTTGCATTTCTCTAATGATTAGTAATGTTGAGCATCCTTTCATGTGTTTGTTGGCAATCTGTATATCTTCTTTGGAGAAATGTGTATTTAGGTCTTCTGCCAGTTTTTGGTTTGGGTTGTTTGTTTTTTTGATATTGAGCTGCATGAGGTGCTTGTAAATTTTGGAGATTAATCCTTTGTCAGTTGCTTCGTTTGCAGATATTTTCTCCCATTCTGAAGCCTGTCTTTTTGTCTGGTTTATGGTTTCCTTTGTTGTGCAAAAGCTTTTAAGTTTCACTAGGTCCCATTTGTTTATTTTTGTTTTTATTTCCATTTCTCTAGGAGGTGAATGTCCATGCCCCTCTCTCGCTTCGTCCCAGGTTACTCTTCCCCCCTGCCCCGTGTCCTCAAGTCCATTCTCTACATCTGTGTCTTTATTCCCGTCCTGCCTCTAGGTTCTTCAGAACCATTTTTATTCTTTTTTAGATTCCATATATATGTGTTAGCGAACGGTATTTGTTTTTCTCTTTCTGTCTGACTTCACTCTGTGTGACAGACTCTAGGTCCATCCCCCTCACTACAAATAACTCAATTTCATTTCTTTTTATGGCTGAGTAATATTCCATTGTATATATGTGCCACACCTTCTTTATCCATTCATCTGTCGATGGACACTTAGGTTGCTTCCATGTCCTGGCTATTGTAAATAGAGCTGCAGTGAACATTGGGGTACATGACTCTTTTTGAATTTTGGTTTTCTCAGGGTATATGCCCAGTAGTGGGATTGCTGGGTCGTATGGTAGTTCTATTTTTAGTTTTTTAAGGAACCTCCATACTGTTCTCCATAGTGGCTGTATCAATTTACATTCCCACCAACAGTGCAAGAGCGTTCCCTTTTCTCCACACCCTCTCCAGCATTTGTTGTTTGTAGATTTTTTGGTGATGGCCACTCTGACCAGTATGAGGTGATACCTAATTGTAGTTTTGATTTGCATTTCTCTAATGATTAGTAATGTTGAGCATCCTTTCATGTGTTTGTTGGCAATCTGTATATCTTCTTTGGAGAAATGTGTATTTAGGTCTTCTGCCAGTTTTTGGTTTGGGTTGTTTTTTTTTTTGATATTGAGCTGCATGAGGTGCTTGTAAATTTTGGAGATTAATCCTTTGTCAGTTGCTTCGTTTGCAGATATTTTCTCCCATTCTGAAGCCTGTCTTTTTGTCTGGTTTATGGTTTCCTTTGTTGTGCAAAAGCTTTTAAGTTTCACTAGGTCCCATTTGTTTATTTTTGTTTTTATTTCCATTTCTCTAGGAGGTGGGTCAAAAAGGATCTTGTTGTGATGTATGTCAGAGAGTGTTTGTTCTGCCTGTTTTCCTCTAAGAGTTTTATAGTGTCTGGCCTTACATTTAGGTCTTTAATCCATTTTGAGTTTATTTTTGTGTATTGTGTTAGGGAATGTTCTAATTTCATTCTTTTACATGTAGCTGTCCAGGTTTCCCACACCACTTATTGAAGAGGCTGTCTTTTCTCCATTGTATATTCTTGCCTCCTTTACCAAAGATAAGGTGACCATAGGTGCGTGGGTTTATCTCTGGGCTTTCTATCCTGTTGCATTGATCTGTATTTCTGTTTTTGTGCCAGTACCATACTGTCTTGATTACTGTAGCTTTGTAGTATAGCAGCTGAAGACAATTCTTAAAGGCCTGTTCGTCCAAAACTAATCAAGCTTGATAGCTGTGCCTAGTAATTTAAACAGAAAATGACACAGTCAGATTTGCATTTTAGAAATATCAGTGTAGCAGGAATGTATAGCTAGTTGGGTTGGGATGGGTTCCTGGTTGAAGAGGGACATGTTAAGAGGATGTTGTATTTCAGGTAAAAAACGTGAAACAATTTGTGGGATGTACCAAAATAGTACTTAGAAAGAAATTGATACAATAGTTACAAAATTAAAACTGCTTACATTAGGTAAGAAGAGATCCTAGAAATTGAAGAAATAGGATTTAACTTTAGAAGTTAGAAAAGGAAAATTGAATGAGTTCCCAAAAAGAAGAAATGAGAAAACAATGAAGAGAATAAAATGGAATAGAGGATATAGACTTGGTTTCCACCCTGGCCTGTAGTAGAAGCACGGAAGTCATCATACACATCCTCACCAGAAAAAGCTTTACAAATGGAAAATCAGCAACCCTTCTTTGAACCATCAAAGAACTGAGGTCAGGCTTCCCTGGTGGCGCAGTGGTTGAGAAGTCCGCCTGCCAATACAGGGGACGCGGATTCGTGCCCCGGTCTGGGAAGATCCCACATGCTGCGGAGCAGCTGGGCCCGTGAGCCATGGCCACTGAGCCTGCACGTCCGGAGCCTGTGCTCCGCAACGGGAGAGGCCACAACAGTGAGAGGCCCACTTACCGAAAAAAAAAAAAAAAAAAAGAAAAGAACTGAGGTCACTGGGCAAACTGCTGCCCCAGAATTGGGGATGGATAATGGAAACTCTGAGAGAAAGGCTGAAGACAGTGCTAGAAATCAAAAACACTGTAGCTGAAAGAATGAACTGATTGATAGACTGAAGGTAGATAGGTCAGAAACTCAGATCTACATAAAGAAAGGAAGAATGTTGGAGAAGGAATAGGTGATAAAATAAAATCTTTTGGTTTTCATATTCTTAATTGATCTTACAGATAAACATTTGTTCAAAGTAATAATAGAAACAATGTATTGAGTGATTATAGCCTGTGGATTAGTGAATGAATGACAGCAGTGTTACAGGAGGGAGGAATTGGGAATACTCTGTTATAAGGTATTCATACTACCCTTGAGGTGGTATAGTGTTATTTGAAAGTGGACTTGGATTAATTGTGAATGTGTATTATGAACTGAAGGACAACCACTAAGAACAGTTTAAAAATCAAGTATAATTGATATGCCAAGAGAGAAGAAAAAATGGGATTGTATAAAATGCTCAATTAAAACTAGAAAAGGCAGAAAAAGAGTAGAAGACAAAGAAACAAAGAACAAATGCAACAAACAGAAAACAGTAACAAACATGGGTAAATAGTAATCCAAATATATCAGTAATCACTTTGAATGTAAGTGGTCTAAGTGCACCAATGAAAAGATGCAGACTGTCAGTGGGTCGAAAGCATAGCCCACTATATGTTGTCTACAGGAAACCCCCTTTAAATATAAAGACATGGATGGAGACAGATACACAGTACTAACACTAATCTAAAACCATGAGTAGCTATATTAATTTCATGTGGTGCCAACTTCAGAACAAGGAAAGTTATCAGAGATAAATAGGAACATTATGTAATGAAAAAGGGGTCAGTTCTTTAAGAAGATACAACAACCCTTAATGTGTACATGCCCAACAACAAAACATCGAAACACGTGGGACAAGAGCCAGTAAAACAGCAAGAATAAATACACAAATCCACTGTTACAGTGGGAGACTTTAACATCTCTGTCAGTAATTGACAAATCCAGCAAGGACATCAGTCAACTGTATTTAACTGACAGTTATAGATTACTGCATCCAACAACAGCAGAATACACACTCTCAAGCTAAATACACCAAGATAGAACACATTCGGGGCCATAAAACACCTTGTAACAATGAAAGCAGTAGGAATCAAACAAAGTATGCTCTCAGACCACAGTGGAATTAAACTAGAAATCAGTAACAGAAAGGTAGCTGGAAAACCCGCACATACTTGGAGATTAATTAGCACACTTCTAAAAAACCCGTGGGTCAAAGAAGAAATCTAAGCAAAATTTTAAAAATATTTTGAACTGAAAAAATGAAAATACAGGGATCAAAATTTGTGGGATGTAGCAAAAGCAGTGCTTAGAGGCATATGTATAGCCTTGGATGTGTATAGTAGAAAAGAAGGATCTAAAAACAGTAATCTAAGCTTCAACCTTAGGAAACTAAGAAAAGGAGCAAAGTTAATCCAAAGAAGAAGGAAATAAATAAAAGGAGAAATAATGAAATTGAAAATGAGAAATCAATAGAAAAAGTCAAGCCTAAATCTGGTTCTTTGCAAAGATCAATAAAATTGATAATCTTCTAGCCAGTTTAAGAAAAAAATAGAGAACACACAAATTACTAGTATCAGAAATGAAAAAGTGACCATCACTATTTATCCCATAGACAATAAAAGGATAATAAGGGAGTATTACAAACAATTCTGTGCCTACAGATTTGAAAACCTAGATGAAAATGACCCATTCCTTGAAAGACACAATCGGCCAAAACTTACCCAAGAAGAAATAGGTGATCTGAATAGGCCTGTGTCTATTAAAAACACTGAAACAATGCTAACCTTCCAAAACACCAGGCCAGATGGGTTCACTGGTGAACCTACCAAACATTTATCGAAGAAATTATACCTGTTTTCTGTACCCTCTTTCTGCAGATAAAAGTAGAGGGAATACTTCCTAATTCGTTATATGTGGCAAGCATTAATCTAATACCAAAACTAAACAAAGACATTACAAGAAAGAAAATCTACGGACTAGTACCTCTCATGAACGTAGATGTAAAATTCCTCAACAAAATATTAGCAAGTCAAATCCAGTAATGGATGGAAATAATTATGCAACACATCCAAGTGGGATTTATTCCAGGTATGCAAGGCTGGTTTAACATTTGAAAATCAGTTAATGTAATCTATCGTATCAACAGGCTAAAGAAAAGAAAAACACATGACCCTGTCAATAGATGCAGAAAAAGCATTTCACAAAATCCAATACCCATTTTTGACAAAAATTCTCAGCGAACTAGGAGTAGGGGAGAATATCCTCAATTTGATAAAGAACATCTATGAAGAAAACCTACAGTTAACATAATATTTAGTGGTGAGATTTCCCACTAAGATCAAGAACATGGCAAAGATGTCCCCTCTCATCATTACTTTTCAACATCATACTGAAAGTCTTGGCTAATGCAATAGGACAAGTAAAGGAAATTAAAAGTATACATACTGGGGGTGATGTGATTGTCTATGTAGAAAATCCCAAAGAATCAAGAAAAAATCTGGAACTAATAAGTGATTATAGCAAGGTTGTGGAATATAAGGTTAATATTAAAAAAGCCACTTTCTAGGGACTTCCTTGGTGGCGCAGTGGTTAAGAAACCGCCCACCAATGCAGGGGACACGGGTTTGATCCCTGGTCCAGGAAGATCCCACATGCCACAGAGCAAATAAACCCGTGTGCCACAACTACTGAGCCTGCACTCTAGAGCCTGCGAGCCGTAACTACTGAAGCCTGCGCACCTAGATGCTGTGCTCCGCAACAAGAGAAGCCATGCAATGAGAAGCCCCTGCACAACAAAGGGTAGCCCCCGCTCACTGCAACTAGAGAAAGCCCGCACACAGCAACGAAGACCCAGTGCTGCCAAAAATAAATTTATTTTTTTAAAAGCCACTTCCTTATATACCAGCAATAAACAATTGAAATTTGAAATTAAAAACACAAGGTCATTAAACTATAATTCAGAAGAATACATGCACCACCCCTATGTTCATAGCAGCACTATTTACAATAGCCAAGACATGGAAACAACCTAAATGTCCATCAACAGATGAATGGATAAAGAAGATGTGGTACATATATACAATGGAATACTACTCAGCCGTAAAAAAAGAAATAATGTCATTTGCAGCTACATGGATGGACCTAGAGATTATCATACTAAGCAAAGTCCTAAAGAGAAAGACAAATACCATATGGTATCACTTATATGTGGAATTTAAAATAGGACACAAATGAACTTACCTATGAAACAGACATAGAGAGCAGATTTGTGGTTGCCCAGGGGAGGTGGGGTGGGGGAGGATGGATTGGGAGTTTGGGATTAGCAGATGCAAAGTATTATATAGAGAATGGATAAACAGCAAGGTCCTACTGTATAGCACAAGGAACTATATTCAGTATTCTGTAATAGACCATAATGGAATAGAATGTGAAAAAGAATACACACATACATATATCTGAATCACTTTGCTGTACATTGGAAACTAATGCAATATTATAAATCAACTATGCTTCAATAAAAAACCAAACAAAAAACCAAAACAATGTTGTTTACATTAGCACCAAAAACATGAAATACTTAGGTAGAGCTCTAAAAAATGTGCAAAGCCTATATGAAGGAAACTATAAAAGTGATTAAATAAATCATAAGATCTAAATAAATGGATAGGAAGGCTCAATATTGTCAAGATGTTAGATCTTCCCAATTTGATCTATAAATTCAGGACAATCCCAGTCAAAATCCCAGCAAATTATATTGTGAATATCAACAAACTGATTTTAAAGTTGATATGAAAAGGTAAAGGACCCAAAATAGCCAACATGTTATAGAAGAACAAGGTCAGAGGACTGATACCACTTGACTTCAAGACCTGCTATAAACTAGTAATAGTCAAGACTGTGAGGTATTGGTGAAAGAAAAGACATGTAGGTCAATGGATCATATTTTAGACAGTCCAGAAATAGACCAACATAAATACAGTTAACCAATATGTGACAATCTTTTCAACACATAGCACTGGAACAACTGGACTTTGACATGTTAAAAATGAACCTAGATACAGATCTTACAGCTTTCACAAAAATTAACTCAAAATGGATTATAGACATAAATGTAAAACAAAAAGCTATAAAATTCCTGGAAGATAATATAGGTTACCTAGGGTTTGGTGATGACTTTCTGATACAACATCAAAGGCACAGTCCATGGAAGAAATATTGGTAAGTTGAACTTCATTAAAGTTAGAAACTTCTGGGCTTCCCTGGTGGCGCAGTGGCTGAGAGTCCGCCTGCCGATGCAGGGGACGCGGGTTCATGCCCTGGTCCGGGAGGATCCCACGTGCTGCGGAGCGGCTGGGCCCGTGGGCCATGGCCGCTGAGCCTGCGTGTCTGGAGCCTGTGCTCCGCAACGGGAGAGGCCACAGTGGTGAGAGGCCTGCGTACCGCAAAAAAAAAAAAAAGAAACTTCTGCTCTAAAAAAGACATAGTTAAGAGAATGAGAAACAAACCACAGATTAGGAGAAAAAGCTTTGCAAAACACACATCTGATAAAGGACTGGTATCTAAAATATACAAAGAACTCTTAAAGTCAAGAGTAAGAAAACAAGCAACCCAGTTAAGAAGTGGGCAAAAGGTCTAAGTAGATAACATACCAAAGAAGGTACACAGATGAAAAGTAAGCATAGGAAAATATACTCAACGTACATCATCAGGAAATCACAAATTAAAACAATAAGATACTACTGTTAGAGTGGCCAAAATCCAGAGTGCTGGCAAAACCAAATGCTGCCAAGGATGTGGAGCAACAGGAACTCTTACTCATTGTTAGCAAGAATGCAAAATGGTGCAGCCACTCAGGAAGGCAGCTTGGTGGTTTCTTAAAAGCTAAACATACTCTTACAATATGATCCAGCAGTTACACTCTTTGGTATTTACCCAAATAAGTTGAAAATATATCCGTACAAAAACCTGCATGCAAATGTTTGTAGCAGCTTTGTTCATAACTGCGAAAAATAAAGTCTGTTAGGGCTTCCTTGGTGGCGCAGTGGTTGAGAGTCCGCCTGCCAATGCAGGGGACGCGGGTTCGTGCCCCGGTCCGGGAAGATCCCACATGCTGCGGAGCAGCTAGGCCCATGAGCCATGGTCGCTGAGCCTGCGCGTCCTTAGCCTGTGCTCCGCAACGGGAGAGGCCACAACAGTGAGAGGCCCGCGTACCGCAAAAAAATAAATAAATAAATAAAGCCTGTTAATTAAAAAAAAGAAATAAAGGACAATGATAAAATTTAGAAGATCACCAAAGATGATTCTTAGAATATACAAATAACATTGAAAAACCTCCAGTGAGAATGATAAAGCAGAGAGAAGACAGAAATAAATGACATAAGGAATTTAAAATGGGACATTACTACAGAAGCCCAAGAAGGAAAAAGGTAATTGGAATACTGTGAATAACCATGTGACGATAAATTTGAAAACTTAATTAAATGGATAAATTCCTAGTTTAAAAACTTAAGAAAAAATGGAAACCTTAAGTAATCCTATGACCAATAAATAAATGGAAACAGTAGCTAAAAATCTTCTCACAAAAAATATACCAGGCTCTGAAGGTTTTTATATTACGTTACACCCAATGTTCAAGAAATGAACCAGTTTGATTCTAAACAAACAATTTCAGAGAATGGAAAGAGAAAAAAGCCTTCTGTGTTCACGTTCATTCTAGGACAGAGGCCTGTGTCAGTAACGGAAAAGGACAGTGATGAGAAAGGAAAACTACAGGACATTATCTACAGAGAAACCCCCAACTAATCTATAAATTAATTGCTAGAAATAATGAGGATTTAGCATAATGTCTGGATATAATATGAACAGACAAAAATTAATAATATTTCTATACACTGGCAACATGTAAAAATGTAATTTAAATTCTTATGTACAGTAGCAATAAACTTTATGAGGAACCTGATGAAAAATCAAACAAAAGATGGGCCAGACTTCCATGGTAAAAATTGTGAAACTTTATATGGAAGACATTAATGCCAAAATGAATAGATACCCTGTGATAATGGATCCTGCAGAGATATCAGCTCTCTTAATTTATATTTAATTCTAATAAAAGTCCCACAGGGTCCTCTGTGGGACTTAAACTGATTGTAGAATTTATGTGGAAGAGGCAAGGGCTAAGAACAGGCAAGATGCAATAAAGAACTGCAGAGGTGCCGTGGGTGAATCTCAAAGCATCGTACCGATAGAAAGAAGCCTGGCATAAGAGACTGATGTTACAATACATTTGTATGAAGTTCTAGAAAATGCATAATAGTAGCAATAGCTAGCACGCTGGTACTTAACTGTGGCCTCCTCCAAGACGCACAGTGAAACCTCAACAGCCGTGATCCTAGCAGCAGTCAGCATTTATCCAGCACTTCCTTTGAACCAGACACTGCTCTAAACGCTTTTTGTTTAACTCATGTAATTTCTCTATCACATGTTTCAAGAGTGTCTCACTAGCTCGTTTCATGGTGAAGTCATTGCCTTTGTTTTTCTAATTAAATTTTGTGTGCTTCCTGTGTACTTAGTTTGTAGCTGTTATAAAATTTTATCCCCCTTATTGTCCATTAAGGACAAAAGCATTAGTTAAAGGTGGTGGTTAAAAATGGGCTGAGTTTATGATGAAAAAAATGAAGATAATTTATACCTAGAGCAGAGGCTGGCACAGCAAAGGCACCAATCCGCATTCACTCAGTTGTCGAAGAGCGACATTCTTCATTCTTCATTGGAAACAGTTCTGAAGGCCAAAGACCCAGCAGGTTGAGTGGAGTGCAAGAGGTGGAGTGTCTGTGTAACCTCGATGTAAAGAGAGAGAGGAAGAGCACTGGTTGAGGAAGTGCATGGGACCTGTGTACGTGTCTTGAGAGAGCCTCTGCATCTGACGTGACTCAGGAGGGCCAGGAACCAGTGAAAGGGTTTAAGGAACAAGCAAGGTCAGTTGCTGTGCAGATGAATCTCTGTCACACGTCCTTGTTGATTGGACAGGCTTGAGTACCCACTGTTCTTCTAGGTCCTCTCTGCATGTCACTTGCTGCCCAGGCCTCTCCTGGCGGCCTGGGCCAGGTGCCCATCTTCTGCATTCTCAGGTCCCACACTCTTCACATGTCGTATCCATCCCATCCTCCTGTCTGGTTGGTTTACTGGTCTCCATCCCCAAACAGCCTTCTTTGAGAGCAGAGACTAGGTACACAGTAGGTGCTCAATGAATAATTGAACGCATGAGTGCAGTGGTCAGTGCTTGTCCCTCTCTACAGTCATGTACCTACATGTTTTTCCTGAGGACTGAGAAATGGAGGGAATGGAACTGAAGCAGCAAGTAGGTGTAACCAAATGGTGGCCCTGGCTCCACTTCTGACCAAAGACAGTGCTCATTGGAAACATGCTTTCTTAACTACCATTCCTTTTCTTGTCGCCTCCGCTCTCCTCACCATTTTTACACACTCCCTGCCCCTGTACTTTTTTTTTAAATCAGTAGTTGCACTTTTATTATAAACAGTAACAAATTATTACTGAAAATAGTGTTTTCCCAAAAGACTGCATCAGTTAATCCTCTACCTATTTTATGTAGGTTCTCTTTAACTTTTTTGTTCTCAGAATCTTGACCTTTATGGTCAAGTACATGATAGTCAATTATTTTTTCTTATTATCTGTTTTATACATATTAGTGTATACATGTCAATCCCAATCTCCCAATTCATCCCACCACCACCACCACCACCACCACCACCACCACCGCTTTCCACCCTTGGTGTCCATATGTTTGATCTCTAGATCTGTGTCTCTATTGCTGCCTTGCAAACTGGTTCACCTGTACCATTTTTCTAGATTCCACATATATGCATTAATATACGATATTTGTTTTTCTCTTTCTGACTTACTTTACTCTGTATGACAGTCTTAAGGTCCATCCAAGTCTCTACAAAGGACCCAGTTTTGTTCCTTTTTATGGCTGAGTAATATTCCATTGTATATATGTACCACATCTTGTTTATCCATTCGTCTGTCGATGGGCATTTAGGTTGCTTCCATGCCCCGGCTATTGTAAATAGTGCTGCAGTGAACAATGGCCTTATGTCTTTTTGAATTATGGTTTACTCTGGGTATATTCCCAGTAGTAGGATTGCTGGGTTATATGGTAATTCTATTTTTAGTTTTTTAAGGAACTACCATACTGTCCTCCATAGTGGCTCTATCAATTTACATTCCCACCAACAGTGCAAGAGGGTTCCCTTTCCTCCACACCCTCTCCAGCATTTGTTTGTAGATTTTCTGATGATGCCCATTCTAACCAGTTTGAGGTGATACCTCATTGTAGTTTTGATTTCTCTCATAATTAGTGATGTTGAGCAGCTTTTCATGTGCCTCTTGGCCATCTGTATGTCTTCTTTGGAGAAATGTCTATTTAGATCTTGTGCCCATTTTTGGATTGGGTTGTTTGTTTTTTAATACTGAGCTGCATGAGCTGTTTATATATTTTGGAGATTAATCCTTTGTCCATAGATTCGTTTGCAAATATTTTCTCCCAGTCTGAGGGTTGTCTTTTCGTCTTGTTTATAGTTGCCTTTGCTGTGCAAAAGCCTTTAAGTTTCATTGGGTCCCGTTTGTTTATTTTTGGTTTTATTTCCATTACTCTCGGAGGTGGGTCAAAAAAGATCTTGCTGCAATTTACATCAAAGAGTGTTCTTCCTATGTTTTCCTTTAAGAGTTTTATAGTATCCAGTCTTACATGTAGGTCCTTTATCCATTTTGAGTTTATTTTTGTGTATGGTGTTAGGGAGTGTTTTAATTTCATTCTTTTACATGTAGCTGTCCAGTTTTCCCAGCACCACTTATTGAAGAGACTGTCTTTTCTCCATAGTATATCCTTGCCTCCTTTGTCATAGATTAGTTGGCCATAGGTGCGTGGGTTTATCTCTGGGCTTTCTATCCTGTTCCATTGATCTTTATTTCTGTTTTTGTGCCAGTACCATATTGTCTTGATTACTGTAGCTTTGTATTATAGTCTGAAGTCAGGAAGTCTGATTCCTCCAGCTCTTTTTTTTCCCTCAAGATTGCTTTGGCTATTCGGGGTCTTTTGTGTCTCCATACAGATTTTAAGATTTTTTTGTTCTAGTTCTGTAAACAATACCATTGGTAATTTGATAGCACAACTGTACTTCTATGCGCATATTTTACTCAAAGAACAAACACAGTATGACCACAGAAGAAACTCTGGTGGAATTGAGCCTGGACAGGCCCTGGTTGGTGGTGGGTCTGGGGAGTGGCAGTAGTCAGAATCCAAGAAGCTCAGTTTCTCCCACACTTGTTTCTTCTCTGTCTTCTCTCTCCAGCTTAGAGTCTGGAGACATTAATACTGGACACATCATGTTACAATCTGACTACAGGATAGTGTTCTCGGTACCACGAGCCAGGCTCTGCCCTGAGTCTTGTAATGAACTGACTCACATAGTCCTTGTAGCCACCCCAGTGGGTAGGCACTCTTCTTGCTTCATGTTTTTGCACATGAGGAAACTGAGGCACAGATAGGTTAAGTAATGTGTCGGAAGTCTTGCAGAGGGACTAGGATGTGAACCCAAGCAGTCTGGCTTGCATCTCGGTCTCAGTTGTTACACTATTGGAAACAAATAAGCTTCCTTACAGAAAACATTCTCTTCTGTTGATTCACTGTTGCCTTCCTTCGGGGTGGGAGGGGCATCCCGCTCTCTGTCTACATACCTACTGTTAATTGTATCGATATAATGTGGGCTCTGAGAGCAGCACGAGCAAAATGGGTCATGGCTTTTGACTTCACGAGGGAGAAGTGAGGCAGGCAAGCGTCAGTTTTTCTTAAGATTTAAACCCATATGGAGAAAAGACAGCCTCTTCAATAAGTGGTGCTGGGAGAACTGGACAGCTACATGTAAAAGAATGAAATTAAAAAAAAAAAAAGAATGAAATCAGAAAACTCCCTAACACCATACACAAAAATAAACTCAAAATGGATTGAAGACCTAAATGTAAGGCCAGACACTATAAAACTCTTAGAGGAAAACATAGGCAGAACAAACACTCTCTGACATGCATCACAGCAAGATCCTTTTTGACCCACCTCCTAGAGAAATGGAAATAAAAACAAAAATAAACAAATGGGACCTAATGAAACTTAAAACCTTTGGCACAGCAAAGGAAACCATAAACAAGATGAAAAGACAACCCTTAGAAATGAGAGAAAATATTTGCAAATGAAGCAACTGACAAAGGATTAATCTCCAAAACATACAAGTAACTCATGCAGCTCAATATCAAAAAACCCAATCCCAAAATGGGCAGAAGACCTAAATAGACATTTCTCCAAAGAAGATATACAGATGGCCAACAAACACATGAAAGGATGCTCAACATCACTAATCATTAGAGAAATGCAAATCAAAACTACAATTAGGTATCACCTCACACCAGTCAGCATGGCCATCATCAAAAAATCTACAAACAATAAATGCTGGAGAGGGTGTGGAGAAAAGGGAGCCCTCTTGCACTGTTGGTGGGAATGTAAATTGATACAGCCACTATGGAGAACAGTATGGAGGTTCCTTAAAAAACTAAAAATAGAACTACCATACGACCCAGCAATCCCACTACTGGGCATATACCCTGAGAAAACCATAATTCAAAAAGAGTCATGTACCCCAATGTTCACTGCAGCTCTATTTACAATAGCCAGGACATGGAAGCAACCTAAGTGTCCATCGACAGATGAATGGATAAAGAAGATGTGGCACATATATACAATGGAATATTACTCAGCCATGAAAAGAAACGAAATTGAGTTATTTGTAGTGAGAGGAATGGACCTAGAGTCTGTCATACAGAGTGAAGTAAGTCAGAAAGAGAAAAATACCATATGCTAACACATATATATGGAATCTAAAAAAAGAAAAAAGAATGGTTCTGAAGAACCTAGGGGCAGGACAGGAATAAAGACGCAGGTGTAAAGAATGGACTTAAGGACACGCGGAGGGGGAAGGGTAAGCTGGGACAAAGTGAGAGAGTGGCATGCACATATATATACTACCAAATGTGAAATATATAGCTAGTGGGAAGCCACCGCATAGCACAGGGAGATCAGCTCGGTGCTTTGTGACCACCTAGAGGGGTGGGATAGGGAGGGTGGGAGGGAGACGCAAGAGGGAGGAGATATGGGGATATATGTATATGTACAGCTAATTCACTTTGTTATAAAGCGGAAACTAACACACCACTGTAAAGCAATTATACTCCAATAAAGATGTTAAATAAATAAATAAATAAGATTTAAACACATAGATACACAGAGATACGCCCTTCCTCTGCGGGGGGTAAAGATGTCTAGTTATTTATAATTTATTCTTCAAATATCCCACTGCTTACTGTGTTGCAGGATAGTAGTTTCTTACTGAGCAAATGAAAGTGCAGTCTGTTTTGAAGAAACCAAAAGGAAAATAGAGCTTCTGTTCAGGGTATTAAGAAACTTGTATCTGTTCGAAGACCTTGTTGAGACTGTTGGTGCAGGGGTCAAAAATATGGAAGTCTTGTGAAGAGTAAGAACCTTCGACCGAGTGCATGCCCTCTGGGGTTGACCTCTGAGCTGCAGACCCGAGGCTGCAGCAACGGGAGCCCATGCTCAGAGGCGTGCCTGTCTTCCTTCCTTTTGTGCTGAGTATAATTCATAGGTTTACCCCATTGTCTGTGATGTGTGCCTGGCAAGAACACCATCGTTGTGGTGGTGTCACCCCAAGACAGGCTATCAGTGCTGATTCCTTGGGCCTTTTCAGTTGATCAAACCCACTGTACCAAACCGTTGCTTCAAAATACTAATAAAAACAGCTGTCATTAATGAGTGCTGCTAGGTGACAGGTACCTAGTGGCTTGCTTTGTATATTTTAACTTACGTAATTCTCACAGCAACTCTATGATTTTTGTTTCCATTTTACAGATGATCAAAGTGAGGCCTAGAAGGATTTAAAATTTTATTCAGTATTTTACATTTAGTAAGTGGCAGAACCAGCATTCTGATTCCAAAGCCTAGACTCTCACTTCAGTATTCTTGCGTTTTCCTAGAACTATGGGCGTATTTTATATTACCATTTTCACTATTTTTGAAACTCTGCTGAAGAAGTACATCTTATTAGCATGTCAATTTGTCTAACACTATAAATGTAAGTACCCAAAAAATTCTTTACTAGCCAGAGTGATCTGTTTATTCCATGCTACGTGAAGCTGACCGTAAATATCTCCTTTCTCTGAATAGATGGATACTTTGAGAATGTTTGAATGAAAGACCTAGGCTGAATAAGCTGGGAATGCTGCCACAGGGGAAGGAAGGGCAGATGAGAGGATTTTACTTAGTTTTGCTTCCTATTTTCAAATGTGGCGTAATCATTTTATCGCCTCTCAGACCTGCATCCACCTTCATTGCCTTCTCAGGAAAGAATGGATCTAGGCCCTTGCATTGTCTTTGTCAGCTGACTTGATGTGCAGCTGTTAGCAGAGGAGGTGGAGGCCTTTCAGCAGGAGTGGTTCTTGGTTCTTGCATGTTGCTGGCTTCTGCGGCCCCTGCACTGTGCACCAGCCAGCAGTTCACCCAGCGTGCCCTGTACAGCTCTGTAGGGATAGCTCTGTGAGACACCCCTGCCCTGGAGGGCGGAGGTCACGTTTGGTTTCCGGGCAGCACGGTGCCTTTCATTATGCTGTGAAAGCTTTCAAATCTCTGCCTTTTTTCCTAACCCTTGCCATGTTTGCCCTGCCTAATTCATTGCTTCTTGATCAGACTGGCTTCTTTCCTCTGTGCTTTGGTAACATCAATGCCACCGTGGAATCCCAAACTAAAATCATGTTCTGTGTCCATGGACTTGCAGTCTGCCACTTCCCAGCCCCTTCGTGGGAAGTGCGGGATGTCTTCGACCGCTTTTTGGTACTTGTCTCCATTGACGTTAGAAATACTAGAAAATAGCAGTTCCCTTTCCTGTAAAACTAAATGTACAGCTCTCGAGCCATATTGTTTCCTCCTGGTATTTAGTTTAATCTTTTTCGGTCCATTTGTGCTTCAGACCTTCCCTGGAACTCAGGGCTCATAATGATCAGCAGCTCTTGTTGACGCCTTGTGTGGCCGGGAGCTCGACTGTTCTGTCATCCTGCCCAGCACCTCAAACAAGTGGGAGACTCCACTTCTTATTATTTCTCTTCCTCAGCTTTCATCTAGTTCCTAATTCACATGGCTGTGTAAGAATTGCATCCAAGACACTTGTAATTAAGGTTCTGTGACACTTAGTCAAATGCCTTCGTGGTTCCTGCATCAGAGCTACTGATGTCACTCGTGGATGCGTCCCGTGCAATGATGCTGAGCTTTCAAGGGAAGATTTGCTGTGTAGCAACCTGCTTATCCACATTTTCCTAAAAGTTTTTAGTTTCATGAGGTCTTGTAGGATTGATCTGGGTTTTAGGCTAAGAGCTATGAACGTATTCTCAGCTAATACCCCTTTTCCAGTCTTCTTAACTGTTGATCCAGACGCCCCTTCCTGGAATCCGGGCACTTGGAACTGCCAAGGGGCCTCCCCATGGCACCCGATGACACATGTTGGTTCTCACAGAAGATAGACTTTATTGTGTCCCCTTTGCCATGTGGTCCAGTCTTACTCTCTCCTCTCTTCCTGCAGCTGTTAGACACGTACAACTGGCAACAGGGGGAACTAGGAGAGCTCCCAGCCTTGTTGAGGATGGAAGGGAGAAGCCAAGTTAGAAGAACCAGGAGAGTCACACGGTGGCATGGGTTGGTTTTCTCCCCCGACTAATCATCATATTTTGAAACATCTTTCCAAAAAGGTCTCTCCATCTAGTCACTCTCCTGAGATGTTAGTGGTCCTTTTTTGGTTTGGATATTTGGGTTGGGAGTGGGGAGTATTAAGCACTGAAAAGCTTACCATGTGCAGGTAATTCTGATCCTAACATTTCGTTCAACATTGCAGTGAATGCTTTTTGCCCTAATTACACTGTGCAACCCAGAGGCAGCTCTTCAACTTCAGGGCCGCACCTCTCTTTCCGTATCTTTGCCTTGTTTTGACTGGGTGAGCATGCTCTCTAGGGGTCTTCCGTGATCACGCCAGCACTGCTGTTTGGGGAGGGTCATCCTGGTATTCCACCTACCATCGTTATTCATCATGTTGTGTTATGGACTCTTCAGGGTGCTATTTATAGATGTTTTAAATGTTTCTTATGCCATTGGTTTGCAGTTAAAATAAGACATAGAGTTGGCTTTTGAAAAGAATTAGTTACTTCATCAGTTTATGTATTGTTCAATCTTGCTGTACAGTAAGCTATCCAACATCTTAGTGACTTAACAGCAACAAGCACTTATTTCTGACTCATGGCCAACTGTGGGTAAACTCTTTACCTTCTGGGGCATAGGCCAGGAGTGGCTCCTAGTTTGGACATGTGAGTGTCTTTGTGATTGAAAATATTCTTGTTTTACTATTTTCTTTCAATTTTGTGAAAAAAATTTAGCACACGTGTTTGGTTTTAGCAATTTTTTTAAATGTGAGAAAAAATCCACACGTCTTTAAAATGTACCTTTCTTATCTATTCATATTTTCTAAAATGATTGTTTTATGTCAAAAATATAACTTTTATCTGATTGCAAAAGTAATTTATGCTCAAGGCAAAAAACCTTGCATATATCTAAAAGAATGGACAAAAAATAATACATTGTAATTTTGTCACCCTTACATGACTACTCAATATTTTGGTGTAGTTCACAACTGGAAAGGAAGGAGTAAAACTATATTTACAGACACCATGATGGTCTATTTTAAGAAATTTACAAAACTAGTAGAAATAATGTGAATTTTGCAAGGGTGGAAGGGAGAAATTCAGTATATAAAAACCAATTGTATTTGTATACACTAGCAACAAACATTGTAAGTGAAATAAAAAAACAATGCTTTTTATAATAACATCAATAACATCCAGCATTTAGGAAGACTTCCTCAGTGAAAGTTACAGAACATTGTTGGTAGAAATTAAAGGAGAAAAAAAATGGAGAGATCCACCATGTGTTCATGGATTGGAAGACTCAAGATAGTCTCTCTACATTGATTTATAGATTTAACATGTATCTAATCAAAATCCCAACAGAGTTTTTGTAGAAATTGACAGAGTGTTTCTAAAATTTCCATGAAAATGAGATCAAATCTGGATAGCCAGAACAAACTTGAAAAGAACAAGGTTGGAGGACTTGGCACTACCTAATTTCAAGATTTATGATAAAACTACAATAATCTTCCTTATCAATACCCCAATGGCATTTTTTGCAGAAATGAAAAAATTCTAAAATTCATATGGAATCTCAAAGGACCTCAGATAAGCAAAACAATCTTGGGAAAGAACCACAAAATGGAGGCCTCACAATTCCTGATTTCAATATAAATTACAAAGGTACAGTAATCAAAACACTGTGGTACAGGCATAAAGACAGGCATGTAGAATAATGGAAAAGAATAGAAAGCCCAGAAATACACTCTGTGTATATGGTCAGATGATCTTGGACAAGGCTGCCAAAGCTGCACAGTGGGGAAAGGATAGTCTCTTCAACTAACAGTGTTGGGAAAATTGGCTTTTGTTTTGCAAAAGAAAGAGGTTGGACCATTATCTTACACCATATACAAAAATTAACTCAAACTAGATTATAGACCTAAATGTAAGACCTGACACTGTAGAATTCTTAGAAGAAAACAAAGGGGGAAAGCTTCATGACATTGGATTTGGCAGTGATTTCTTGAATATGACACCAAAAGCCCAGGCAACAAAAGCAAAATTAGACAAGTGAGACTACATCATACTTAAAACTTCTTTGCAGTAAAGAAACAATAGAGGGAAAAGGCAACCTATGAAATTGAAGAACATATCCTCTTGTATACATCTGATCATGAGTTAATATCCAGAATATATAAATAACTCCTACAACTCAATAACATTAAATAACCGAATTTAATAATCGGCAAAAAACTTTAATAGACATTTCTCCAAGGAAGATGCACAAGTGGCCTATAAGTCCATTAAAAGATGTTCAACATTACTAATTATCAGGAAGATGCAACTCAGAACCACAGTGAGATACCACTCACACCCATTAGGATGGCTATTATAAACATTTTTCTTAAACAGAAAACAAATGTTGGTGAGTATGTAGATAAATTGGAACCCTTGTGCACTGTTGGTAGGAACGTAAAATGGTGCAGCAGCTATGGAAAACAGTATGGAGCTTCCTCAAAAAATAAAAAATAGAACTACCATATGATTTATGAATTCTATTTGGATATATATCCAAAATAGTAAAGCAGGGATGTGAGCAGATATTGCTACACCAATAGTCATAGCAGCATTATTCACATTAGCCAGGAGGTCAGAGCAACTTAAATATCCATCGGTGGATGAACGGATAAAGAAAATATGGTGTGTGTATATAGTGGAACACTCCTGAGCCTTAAAAGGAAAGGAAATTATGACATATTCTACAGCATATTCTTGAGGACATTTTGCTGTGAGAAATAAGCCAGTCACAGAAAGACAAATACTGTGTGATTCCACTTATATGAGGGATCTAAAATAGTAAACTCATAGAAACAGAAAGTAGAATGGTGGTTGCTCAGGATTGGGGGCAGGGAGGTGTTGAGTTGCTGTTAGGTGGGTGTAGAGCTTCAGTCATGCAGGATGGATGGGGACTTCTGGGGTCTGTGGCACAATAACGTACATGTGGTTGACAGTATTGTGCTGACCACCTGAAAATTGTTGGGAGGGTGAATCTTATGTGTTGTTTTGTAAATACTCTAACTGAAAAAAATATATAACTAATCAACATAGTATAGAACTAGCAGAAGGATCGACAAATGGATTTACTGTACCAGATGGAGAGTTCAAAATTATACCCGTACACACATGGTCAGGTGACACTTGACAAAGGAGCTAGGGCAATTTAATAAGGAAAGGAAAATCTTTACAACAAATGGTACTTGAAAAGTTAGGTAAGCATGTGGGAAAATGTGAACACCAACCTTCACTTCCACTACTTAGAAAAATTAACTTGAGATGGTACCTAGACCTAAAAGTGAAAGGTAAAAGTATAAAGCTTCCCAAAGAAAACAAAGGAGTGTATTTTTTGAACCTTGGGGTAGGTAGAAATTTATAGGCAGGATTCAAAAAGCACTAGCCAGAGAGGAAAAGATAACAAAATGAATCTCATGAAAATGAAAAATTTCTCCTCATCAAGCACACTATTAAGGGTTTGAAAGTTGAGCCATAGACTTGGGATGAGTATTTTCAAAACATATATCTTAAAAAAAAAATCTTGTATCCATAATATATAAAGAACTAGTATAAATCAGTAATTAAAAGGCAGCTCAAAAACTTGGACATATACTTCACAACAGATGATACGCAAATGTCCAAGAAGTCCAGGAAAGGTGCTCAACATAAGCCATCAGGTAAATGTAAATTTAACTTCATGATTCTACTTCACAACCATGAGAACAGCTACTGTAGAAAAGATTGTGCCAAGTGCTGGTGGCAGGACTAGAATCTCATATATTGGTGATGTGGATGTTAAATATTATAATCACTTTGGCAGTTTCTTTGAAATTTAAACAGAATCTTACATAGTGGAAAAAGTAACATCTTTACTTTGGAAGAAGTTGATGGGCACCATCTTAACCAAGGACCAAAGTTAACACCATCAGTAGAGGACAGACTTCTGTGGAACCCCCACTGAAATGCATGGTCTGAATCTAATCATGAGGAAACATCAGACAATCCAAGTTGAAGACAATCTACAAAATAACTGGCCTATATTCTTTAAAATGGCCGGTTTCACGAGAGGCAGAAGCTGGGAAACTGGTCCAGATCTAGGAGGGCAAAGAAAATCTGATAAATGCATGCATCCATGGTCCTGGACTGGATCATAGACTAGGAAGACAAAATAACTGCAAAGGAAGTTACTGGGATAATTGGCACTATTTGAACATGGACTTTGAATTAGGTAATAGTATATCATTGTTAAACTTCCTGATTTTGAGAATTTACATTATGTAAGAGAATATCTCTGTTTTTAGGAAATACTTTGAAATATTTAGGTATAGAGGAACATGGTACCTGCAATTTACTTTCAAATGATTAGGAAAAGACATACTTACATAAAGAAAGCAATGGGGTCAAATGTAAGCGGTGAGTTTGGGTAAAAGTTATACGGGAGTTCTGTACTATTCTCGCAGATTTTCTGTAAATTTGAAATTACATCCAAAAAGTTCAAAAGGAGAAATATATCAAAGTGTTTGGTATGTGGAGAATCAATGTACTCTCACCTCATTGATGAGCCCTTTAGTTTTATACAGTAATGTGAATACAAGTCATTCAGTCATCAGTTTTTAATTTAGGAGTTTAAGAAAAAGAATGACCAGAAACTAGGTTTTTATCTTAAAGTACTTTGAGTCTAGTTGAGGAGAAAAGAGCAGTGCATACACAATCTGAACAAAATAAAATAATAAATAAATTCATTGTGTTTGGTATGTGATATGCTCTAAAACAAGTATTGGCAGATATTTTCTGTAAAGGGCCAGATAGAAAATATTTTTAGCCATTATGGTCTCTGTCACAACTGCTCAGCCATGCTTTTATAGTATGGAAGCAGCCATAGACAATACACATATAAATGAGTGTGTCTCTGTTCCAGTGAACATTATTACAAAGAGACTGCAGGCTGCATCTGGCCCAAGGGCTGGCCTATATTTACCCCCACTCTAAAATGTTAACAGGGTGGAGTTTTCCTAGGAACAGCTAGAGAATAGCGTGGTTAGTGGTGAAGGGTGTGGGCTCTGGAGCTACTCACACCTGGGTTCAAACCCTGTCAATGCTACTCACCAGTTACATGACACTGGGGGAGCTTCATACCTTTGCTTTCTCATTTGTGAAATGGGAATAAGAGTGGCTCCTCCACAGAGCGTGTAGAAGATTGTGGGTGTAGTAGTATCCTGACTGCAGACTTCTAACTGGTTTCCTGGCTCCTACTCTGATTCTCCTGCAGTCTCCTTCACAACATCCAGAATGAGCCCTCCAAAACGGAATCAGGTCATGTCATCCATGCTCACCCTTCTTCCCCCATGCTTCCCTGTCAAAGTTAGAATGGTAGCCAAGCTCTGTACCACTCCTGTAAAGCCCTCATCCTGGTGAGTCCCTCTGCTGGTGGTGTGTGCATTGTGCCAGCACCATCCTCATTCACAGTGCAGGGCCTTTGAGCTGGCTTTTCCGTCTTGGAGATTCTCATCTTACTATTCAGATTTCACAGTAAGAGAGCTCTTCCCTGGCTTCACAGTTAAGTAGGTACTCAATCTTTTTATCTTATTTTCATTCTTACCCCCTTTGATTGTCTGTTGTCTGTCTTTAACCCTTTAGAAAGTGAGCTGCATGAGACACAGTACCTTGTCCACCTGATTCTCCACGCCAAGCCCTGAGGACACCACCTTACAAAATCGGCAGTAAAATATCATTTGTGGAGTTAACATAATGGGTTCATACACACAAAATCCCTAACATAGTGACTGCCCCATAACTGGTATTTGGAAAGTGTTAGCTAAGATCATTACCGTACAGCCTGTAAGGTGTACATACGTATCTTAACAGAACATTGAAATGAATTAAGAAGCTTGAAAATGTGACCTGTGAAGAAATATCTGAAGATCCATGTCCTTTCACTCTAAGAAAAGAAAAATCACAGCGATTTACATCCCGTATCTGATTATTTATACAGATCTAGGGTAATAAAATGAACAGTTAAAAGTCTATGAATGAATTTGAATGCCTTTTTCCTGGAGCTTTCAAACTAGCAGGTTTACACTTATTTTTCTTCCTTCCCCACTCATCCATTTGTGACAGTTTCTGTAGGATGATAAACTCTTCCACAGGACCAGAAAGAAAGCAGAAAAGCTTGGGGCCTTCGGGCTGTCCCTGAACAATGGAGTGATTTAGCTCTCGCTTTGTTTCAGACGTCCATACAGAAGCTGTCCAGGCTGCGCTCGCTAAACACAAAGAAAGGAAGATGGCAGTGCCTATGCCTTCCAAACGCAGGTCCTTGGTTGTGCAGACCTCGATGGACGCCTACACACCCCCAGGTGAGCAGCAGGTCCCATGTGCTTCATGAAGTCAGTTCCAGCAACTGCGATCTTTCTAACTTTCAAAATCATGGTGCTGTAATTCAGATTTTGAGAACCAGAAGTCCAGAAATAGTAAATACGCTCTAAATAAAACTTGGAAGGAAAATTGGCATGATTATGTATATGTCTATATAAATAAGTGTTTTTAAACTTTTCATTTAGACTCAAATATGATACAGACTTTTTTTTTAAATCCTATAAAATTTTATTTAATTCTTTACAAAGCAAGAAAGAGTTTGTACGTCCATCCTTCTGACTGAAGCTGGATATCTCTTCGCTTAGCCTGGTGTATGCATATTCTCAAGTCTTTAAAATGTCAGTAGGTTGTAATGTTCTGTTAAGAAATTGAATGAATTGAAAAATTTAGGCAGTTACTTAAATCTGGTGTCATCAGTTTTTCCTGTGAAGTGCAGGTAGTATTTTGGGGTATCACAGCTGCTTGCTCTGCTATTGTGGTGCTGAAGCAGCCATGGGCAACATGTCAGTGAAAGGCCTGGCTATGTGTCAATAAAACTTTAGTCACAAAAACAGGCAGAGGGTTTGGTCCACAGGCCTTCCAACCCCTGATCTAAATGGTTGAAGGTAATATCCCATTATATTTCTGCTTTTGTTTAATCTTGAATTTTATATAACTACCTAAGATCTCTACTTAACTCTACCCAAATAATTATAATCTGTATCTCGTGATCTTCAAAACTGAAGTGAAATATGAAGTTAAACGTCCAGGTATCTATTAGAAACATGAAAGATTGAACCTAATTTACTTGATTTTTTTGTTGTGTGTTTCTCATTCCAACATTATTCATGTCGTTGTTGCCACTCTGTCTTTTCTGCAGATCTAAGTTACCTGGCACACCCCTTTGTTCATAAAAGAAATTTAGGGTGCAGTAAGAATAGTTGAACATACATAGCATTTTTTGGAGTCTTTTGAAGTTAGTCATGAGTGATTGCAAACAGTGAGGGTAATAGAAGCACACACTTCAACTCACAGATGTGGTCAAGTATATCCAGTACTGCTTCAAACAACTCTTAAGTCTTCAGCTTTACATGCCTTTAAAAGTGAAAGTCCTGAGCTTTGTAAGACAAAACTTAAATATTTAATATAAAACTTAGTTGTTTTGTTTTGTCTTAACAGATAATACCACAAGTGTTCTTTATCTCAAGAATTAATATTCTAATAGGAAAGGGTGTCCTTTTTGCCAATTTCCTTCCTTTTTGTCGAGCCACAGCATGTATTTTGGAGTCTTTTTAAATCAGCATAATTAATATACTTAATCCTATTTAGTTTATGGTTATAATTTGCCAAAATTTATAAGTGGTGAAAAATTATTTTGTGTTTATACAACAGACAGAATGGACTTATAAGAATAACAAACCCCACTTAAAATATATTTTAGCCAACTCTTTGGAACTAGACAGTATTCAGGGAGATGGACATTTTTCTGAGCCACTTTTTATGGGAAATGTTGAGTCTAAAGCACAAGGTGCAATGTGATTATTTGTGTATGTGCTTTTTCACATGTTGGATCCATCCTCATGAGTGTTGTTGTGTCATGCATGATAGACAAAACTTTCAGGAGAACGAACCTTGTACAAAGGTCTTTGCAAAATATAAAAGAATGTTATTGGAAATGAGTGTCATTTTTGGTGCAACATTTGCATTTAATTATTTGGTTAGCATTTTCATGTACACCATATAATACATTTTGTAAACTGTCATTCAGGAGTCCTAGTAACAGTATCACATGGGATAGTTTTGTACAATCATAAATGCCAACACCATCATCATAAAAATTTTCATTCATAACCTATTTTGTGCTTATCAGGAGTCTACATATTTGTAACTGTATTTGCTTGAAGAAAATCGTGGCTCAGCTTCATTTTCTCTCACTCTGTTTTCCTTGGTTGCTGATAGCATTTGTTAGAACTAATTTTGTGTCCAGTTTTCTTCAGAGAATATTCCTGAAGTTTATATTCTCTGCATAAAGTAACTGGTTGCTGACTAGTATCATAGTTTCTAGAAAATATATGATTAGGATCGTTGCAATTCCAGTCTTCTATAGATGAAACTTTGCTTTATTTTTCACGTACAAAAATATAAGAAGAATTTGTCAGTACTTTTGCTTCCAGCCGTAATGAAATAACTTACCAGACTAACCTATACACCATAAACAACTATAAAACTGCACAAAACAAATGAGATGACTGCTTTTAGGCAGTGGACCTCATTCAGGGAATCAAATGAAAATATGTCAAAGAACTAAATGAAAATATTATCTTAATACTTGAGCTGATCAGGGAAAGGAAAATTATTTTAAAAATTAATAGAAACTCTAGAAATGAAAAATATAATACAGAAATGATATTTTACTAGATCAGCTTAGCATCAGATTGGAGAAGTAGGATAAAAGAGTCTGTGAACTTAGATAAAGAGAAAGAAATTAGTCAAACTGAAGAATGAGGAGTCAAAAGATAAAAGAAAAATTAACAGAACCTGAAGCATCTGTGATACAATGTTAACATACTTATAATTGGAATCCAAGAAGGAAAAGAGAGTGAGAAAAGGGAAGAAAAACTACTTAAGGAAATAAGGGTCACAAACTTCTCAGATTGATGTAAAACACCACCTCACAGATCCCAGAAGTTCAGTGAACACTACGCAGATTAAGTATGAAAAGAATCATCCCTAAGTTAATAATAGTCCAAGTGCTGAAATCCAAAGGTTAAGAGGAAATCTTGAAAGTCATCAAAGGTAAACAGATATATAGCATACAGAAGAACGGTCATATGAATTATGAATACTTATGTGAAGATGCAGTGAAGGCCAGAAGACAATGAGAAGACATTTTTATAAAGTACCAAAAGGAAAAGACTGAAACTGTCAATTCATACTCAGTGAAAATATACTTCATAAACGAGGGTGAAAAAAAGGCATAATGAGACACATGAAAGCTCAGAGAATATGGTGCCAGCAGAACTGCAAACACACTAACAGATGTCATTTAGGCTGATGGGAGATGATCCCAGATAAAAATTTACATCTATGAAAAGGAAAGAAGAACACTGGAAACAGTAAATAGCTGGGTAAACGTAAAATTCTATGCTTTTTCTTGTAATTTTCTTTAAAACAACAATTGCACAAAAGACAAGGCCAGGTGAATGGAATTATACTGTTGTATGGTTATGAAGTAGGAAGCAGAAAATGGAAAGAATGAAATGAATAGTGTCAGGTGTGATGTGAGATGGGAGAGAAAGTTTGTAGTGTCAGATTTGAAGAGCAAACAGTTACAGTATTGACCCCATATGGACCCATTGAGGATTCATATTCTTAGCCCTAAAGTAACCACTAAAAAAAATGAGAAGAGGCATATGTAAGAATTTAATAGAGAACATAAAATGAAACTCTTAAAAAATATTTGGGGGGCTTCCCTGGTGGCTCAGTGGTTGAGAGTCCGCCTGCCGATGCAGGAGACACAGGTTTGTGCCCCGGTCCAGGAAGATCCCACATGCCGTGGAGCGGCTAGGCCCGTGAGCCATGGCCACTGAGCCTGCGCATCCGGAGCCTGTGCTCCGCAACAGGAGAGGCCACAACAGTGAGAGGCCCGCGTACCGCAAAAAAAAAAAAAAACTTGGTTAATAGAAACAAAGGTGGGAAAAATCAACAACAGAGATTAAAATAGGAGGAATGAATGGAAAACAAATAGCAAAATGTTAGATGCAAACTCACTCATATCAATTATTACAATAAATGTAAATGGACCAAACGCCCACTTAAAAGATAGGGATTGTCAGACTGAATAAAAAAGGAAGATACATCTATATGTTGTCTACAAGAGACACATTTGAATATAAAAACAAGGATAGTTAAAAATAAAATGATGAAAAAATATACAATGCAAACATAAAGCATAGGAAGGTGAACAAGTCTATATTAATATTAGACAAAGTAGACAGCAGGACAAAGTAGTACCAGATATAAAGATGAACATTGCATATTGGAAAATGAGCAATTCACCAGGAAGTTATAACAATGAATATTTATATACCTAAAAACAGAGCATTATAATTTATAAGGCAGAACCTGGCATAATGAAGGGAAAAATAGAAAAAACAAAAATAATAATTGGAGATTCTTAAAATATTCTTCTTAAATAATCATAAGAAAGTTGTCAAAACAACACTATCAACCAACTTGATGTAGTTGATACTTACAGAATATTATGCCCAACTATTGAGGAAAACACATTCCTTTTTAATACCATTCTTGGGGTATAATTTACATCCCATAAAATTAGCACATTGTAAGTGTATAATTTAATGACTTGTAGTATATATATAGATTGTGAAGCTGTTGGTGCAGTCCAGTTTTAAAGCATTTCCTTCTCCCCAGAAAGTTTCCTTGTGCCCATTTGCAGTTAATTCCCATTCTCACATCCAGGCCTAGGGAGCATTTGATCTGATTTATACACCTCTAAGAATATTCTAGACATGGTGTAAATGAATTAATAAAATATATCCTTCTGTATCTTCTTTAGCATGTTTTTGAGTATCCATTTTGTAGCATCAGTAGTTCATTCTTATTGCAGAATTTTATTCTATTAGATAGATATGCCACATTTTGTTTATCCAGTCACTAGTTGATGGATATTTAGCTTGTGTCCACTTTTCAGCTATTATGAATAATGCTGCTATCAACATTTATGTGCATATATTTGTGTATATATATAATTTCATTTATCTTGGGTAGATTCCTAGGAGTGGAATTAATGAGTCTTATGGTAAGTTTATGTTTGACTTTTAAGAAACTGTCACATTGTTTCCATACTGGCTATACCATGTTATATTCCGACCAGCAACGTATAAAGATTCCAGTTTCTCAGCATCCTCACCAACACTTGGTATTGTCCTTATTTGTTTAATAGTCATTCTAGTGGATATGAAATAGTATTTCATTATGGTTTTAATTTTCATTTCCCTAATGACTAATGATGCTAAGGATCTTTTTGTGTGCTTGTTAGCCATTTGTATATATTCACTGGTGAAATGTCCCGATTTTTTGCCCATTCTTATTTTTTTATTTATTATTTTTTAAATTTTATTTATTTATTTTTGGCTGTGTTGGGTCTTCATTGCTGCATGTGGGCTTTCTCTAGTTGCGGCAAGCAGGGGCTACTCTTCGTTACGGTGTGCGGGCTTCTCATTGCAGTGGCTTCCCTTATTGTGGAGCACGGGCTCTAGGCATGCGGGTTTCAGTAGTTGCAGCACGCGGGCTCAGTAGTTGTGGCTCACGGGCTCTAGAGCACAGGCTCAGTAGTTGTGGCACACGAGCTTAGTTGTTCTGCGGCATGTGGGATCTTCCCAGGCCAGGGATCGAACCCGTGTCCCCTGCATTGGCAGGCGGATTCTCAACCACTGCGCCCCCAGGGAAGCCCCTTTGCCCATTTTTAAAATGAGTTGTCTGTCTTCTCACTGGTTAAGAGTTCTTTATATAGTCTGAATACAAGTTCTTTATCAGGTATACAATTTGCAAACTGTAGTTTGTCTTTTCTTAACGTTGTCTGTGGTGGAGAGAATTATGGCTCCCTCCAAAGATATCCATGTCCTAATTTCTAGAACTTGTGAATATATTACCTTACATTGTAAAAAAGACTTTGCAGTTATGATTAAGTTAAGCATCTTGAGATAGGGCAGTTATCCTGGATTAACCAGGTGGGCCCACTGTAATCAAAGAAGTCTCTATTCAGGCAGAGAATGAGAAATACAATACTGTGTAATCTCAGTCACATGTGGAATCTTAAAAAAAAAACTCACAGAAAAAGAGATCAGATTTGTGGTTACCAGAGGCAGGGAGTGGTGGGAGAGGGAATTGGAGGAAGGTGGCCAAAAGGCAAAAACTTCTTGTTATAAGTACTAGGGATGTGATGTACAATATAACTATAGTTAACGCTGCCATATGATCTATGTGAAAGTTGTTAGAGTAAAATTTAAGAGTTCTCATCACAAGGAAGAAAGTTGTTTTTTCTATTTATTTTATATGAGATGATGGATGCTAACTAAAGTTACTATGGTAATTATTTCCTAATATATGTAAGTCAAACGATTATGCAGTACACTTTAAACTTATACAGTGATAGATATCAATTATATTTCAATAAAACTGGAGGAAAAAAGGTCCTTAGGGAAGAGTATCAAAGTAAAAAAAAAAAAAAAAAAAAGATAATGAACCAGAGGTTGGAGGGATACACTTTAAAGATCGATGAAGGGGCCATGAGCTGGTGACACAGGTGGGCTCTAAGAAGGTAGAAAAGGTAAAGGAGTAGATTCTCCCTTGAAGCCTCCAGAAGGAATAAAACCCTGCCAACACTTTGATCTTAGACACTGGCCTCCAGAACTGTTAAGAGTGTAAATATGCGCAGTGTTGTAAGCCAGTGAATTAGTGGTGACTTGTTATGTTACCCACAGCTTAAGAGTTCTCCATTTTGATGAAGTTCAATTCATCAGTTATTTTATGGATTGTGCTTTAGGAAGTTTCAGAAATTTTATAGTTTTAGTTCTTTCACTCAGGCCTGTGATCCATTTTGAATTAATTTTTATTTATGGCATCTATGTTTTTTTACTTTGGTTTGGTTTTTTGATACATGAATATTCAGTTGCCCAGCCCATTTGTTGCAAAGATGATCTTTTTCTCATTGAATTATCTTGGGATCTTCGTCAAAAATAAATTGACCATGATCATAAATGTAGGACTATATTTCTGGGTTCAGTTCTGTTCCATTGAAATATATGCCTATTCTTGTGCTAATATCACTATCTTGATTACTTTAACTTCATAGTAAGTTTTAGTATCAGGTAATGAAGTCCTCCATCTTCCTCAAAATTATTTTGGCTATTCTCAGGCCTTTGCATTTCCAAATAAATTTTAAAATAAGCTTTCAATTTCTTAAAGCCTTCTGGGATTTTACTAGGTATTGTTTTAATTTTTTGTTAGATATATTGCTAAGTGTTTTATCCTTTTTGATGCTGTCATGATGGAATTGTTTTCTTAATTTCATTCCCTTATTGTTCAGTGCTAGTATCTTATAAAGATATTTCGTATCTTTTTTTGGTGGTCCTGTGAATTTAAGAAGTCAGATGTATAACTATGCAACTCTTTTCACCTGCCACAGTGACAACGCATGCTAACTGATTGGATGGCTGGATTTTGACTTCTGACTACTAGATCAACGTGTGCTTGTTCCCTGGGAGGTGGGAATAATTTGCAGTCTGTCCAGCCAGAAAAGGGTGTGGGGGAGCATTGATGCCTATCTGCTTTGATAAGAGATATCTTGGTTCTCTCACTCTGTGTGTGCTTGTCCCGCTGCAGAAATTCATCTTGTCCCATTGTCTTTTAGTCTTCTCAACAGAGGCAGTCCCCATTAAAGAACTTTCTTGGAGGCTCCACTCAACAAATTTTGATTGAGTCCCCCCCAACCCCCCACTTCAAGGATAACTGGAAAATTAGCTGGGCACATTGATGACTTTGTCAATGCAAAGGTAGTTCTGGATGCTGAGAATATCCGGGTGCTGGCAGATTCATTGTCTGGTGAGAGCCTTCTTCCTCGTAGTCGTCCATGTTCTCACTGTGTCCTTACATGGCAGAAGGGGCTAACTCATTTATTAATTCAAGAATTTTTCCATGTGTTCCTTAGGATTTCCTACATATAAGATCATGTCATCTGTGAATAAAGACCGTTTTACAACTTCCTTTCTAATCTGGTTGGATGCCTTTAATTTTTACTTTTCCCTGTAGTTCACTGGCCAGAACGTGCTGGATAATGTTGAATAGAAGTGGCAAGAGGGGACATTCTTGCCTTGTTCTTATCTTAGGGGAAATGTATTCAGTCTTTTACCAGTATATACAGTGTTAGCTATGGGTTTTCATGAATGCCTTTCATCAGGTTGAGGAAGTTTCCTTCCATTCCTGCATTGTTGAGAGGCTTTATCATGAGTGGGTGTTAGGTTTTGTAAAATACTTTTTCTGACTTTTAAGGTTAACATACTTTTTTTTCTCTTTATTCTACTAATATGATATATAACATTAATTCATTTTTGAATGTCAAATTAACCTTAATTCATGTTCATATGTGTAATCCTGGTTACCACTTGGTCATTTTACATGTTGCTTGATAATGTTTGCTAATATTTTTGAGGATTTTAGTGTCTATATCATGAATGATATTGTTCTGTAGTTTTCTTATGAAAAGATGGGGTGGGAAATGAAAGATTGATTTGTAAAGGGGCATGAGAAAACTTTTGGGGAGGTGGTAATGTTCTGTGTGGATATACGGGTGTATACATTTCTCAGAAGTCTTAAGTCTGAGGACTTGAATAGATATTTTTCCAAAGAAGATATACAAATGGCCAATAATTACATTTAAAGATACTCAACGTCACTGATCATTAGGGAAATGCAAATCAAAATTACAAAGAGATACAACTTCACACCCATGAGGATGGTTACTATCAAAAAAAAAAAAAGGAATAGAAAATAACAAGCGTTGGTCAGGATATGAAGAAATTGGAACCCTTATGCACTCTTGGTGGAAATGAGGTGCATAGAGGTGCAGCCTCTATGGAGAACAGAATGGCAGTTCCTCAAAAAATTAAAAATAGAATTTACTATATGATCCAGTAATTCCACTTCAGAGTACATACCCAAAAGAATTTAAAGGAGACTCTCAAAGAGATATTTATATACCTGTGTTCACAGCAGCATTATTCACAACAGCAAAAACATGGAAGCAACCCAAGTGTCCACAGCAGATGAACGGATAACAACATGTGCTCTGTACATATCATGGAATGTTATTCAGCCTTAAGAAGGAAGGAAATTCTGACACATGCTGCAAAGTGGATGAACCTTGAGGACATTATGCCAAGTGAAATAAGCCAGTCACAGAAAGACAAAAGTGCGATTCCACTTACATGAGGTACTTAGAGTAGTCAGAATTACACAGCGAGAAAGTAGAGTGGTGGTTGTCAGGGGATGCGGGGGGGAAGGGGCAATGGAGAGTTACTGTTTAATGGGGACAGAGTTTCAGTTTTACAAGGTGAAATGAGTTAAGTGGATGGATGGTGGTGAAATGAGTTATGGGGAGGGTTGTCCAACATTATGAATGTATTTAATATCACTGAACTGTATGCTTAAAAATGGTTAAAATGGTAAAAATTTATGTTATGTGTATTTTACCACAATTTCAAAAAAATTGAAAAAATTCTTAGGTCTGAATTCCAAAAATATAAATTTTATTTTTATGTAAATTATAATTCTAAGTTATTTTAAAAGGAAGGACAAGGGAAGAGAATCTGTTGGCCTTCTAATATTATTGTTGCTTCTGTAACAAATTTCTAATAGATAAACTTTAAAAAAATTTCTAGACAGCCTAGGTCACGTCACAATGATAATAAAATGCAATGTAAATATCCTTTACAAATATTGCTGTGTTAAAGAAAAAGTCCTTGTAAATCAACCATACTCCAATAAAAATTAATTTTAAAAAAGAACAGTAACTAATACATTAGTAAGTGCTTAATAAGTATTGATGAATGAATGAGTGAATAAACAGCAAAATTAACGTTAAAAAAAGAAAAAGTCCTATTTCTTGATTTAAGACAAATTACCCTTTCATTTATTCTCAGTAAATGTTCTAGAGCTACTCTCATCCTTTTTCCCTCCTAGCGTCTCACATAACTCACCTATATGTATGATCCTAAATGTCATTCTTATATTGAAGTTTAAATAACAAGTATACAACGATTCGTTCTTGAAAACCTTGCTTCTAGGTGAAAAGTTATTAAATGAATACTATTTCCATTAATTTTAATGCAAAAAGTGACATGTTTTTGCTCAATCCAAGATACACAGTTTTCATAGACAGCAAAATAAATCTAGTAAATAATGAAAAACTTTTATAAGGAACAAATATAAAAGTAAATGCATTTAGTTTGATCACAGAATGTAGTGTGGTGATTTACTGTCCACCTGAAAGGAGGAGGCAGAGTCCTTAGATGTAGGTTGGTAGAGAAGTCCAGATCATTCATTGGGAGAGGCAGGAGGATGAGACTGGCCACACTCACATGGAACTTAAAATAGCACATGACTCAGAGAAACACCTCGGTATAAAGAAGGGCTACAGGGCGTCACACTTCGAAATGCTTGAAAGTTCAGTGTCTTTTAGAAAACGCCACCTTGACCTTCTCGCTTGGTGTCTGAGTACACAGAAAACATTTGGTTTCTCCCTCAAACTCTTGAGTGGAGGAAATTGGTGAGTATGTCTTTGTCTGAGATTGTAATGTCACAACTTTCTGTAGCATATATATGTAAGGTGTTTTGGATGAAGACTTCACTACAGTGAAAAATAATTTGTCATCTGAAAAGTGTGTAATTTTTCAAGAGTGTTCAAAGGTCGTCGATCAGTTAGTGTGGGAGGTAGGTCTGTGTTCGCAGTGTTTGGAGAGGGACTAATCCTGGGGGGTGCTTCTTTGCTGTGATATACACGGCTGATCACCTGCCTCCCACAGATACCTCCTCTGGCTCAGAAGACGAAGGCTCGGTGCAGGGCGACTCCCAGGGGACCCCCACCTCCAGCCAGGGCAGCATCAACATGGAGCACTGGATCAGCCAGGCCATCCACGGCTCCACCACCTCCACCACCTCCTCCTCTTCCACCCAGAGTGGGGGGAGTGGCGCCGCCCACAGACTGGCTGACGTCATGGCTCAGACGCACCTAGGTGAGTGCCCTGCTGGGCAGTCGTCTGTGTAATTCTCGTTGTCCTTAACGTCTGAGTGGCTGCTGAGTAACCCTGCCCTTTTTATTTTGAAATTTCTCTATTTGCGCATCTCGACCATGGAATCCATCCGAGGGACAGAACAGAGCCCCACTCCCGCTTCTGGGCTGCTTTGTTGCGTTGGTTTTACTGTTTTGTGAAACCCTTGGTTTTACTACTCTTTACATCCCAGACGTCTCCTCTGCTTGTAGAGGAATGCGTTCTTGTTCATTAGAGAAACTTGCAGCCGTATCTGGTTACATGCTTTCTTCTCCTCATGCTAAAATATGCTCCTAAATGAAATTTTAATTATGCTAATGAACAAGGCTGGGGACTTCAGAGTGAGTTTGCCCTTACTTTGGAAGTTACTTAGGAAGGGGAGGCTTTCATCACTACTGCTTATATAGTTTTCTGCCATAGGCATTCAGCTTTCTGGGGTGGTTCACGTTACTTTGTGTGTAGGTTCCACGATACATGGGATCCTCTGTATTTAAAAAAGCACAGAGTTAGGAAGCATTGGTAAGATGTTTGGAAATAGTGTAAAACAAGAGATGAAGTGAGAATTATTAGAGGAAAGGAGCATATTGGATGAGCAGGGGGCTGCGTGGAGGGGGTGAGTAAGGGTCCTGTTTCTCTGCCTGCACCCCAGCCGCCCCCCACTCACTGTGCCACATTCATCTGATGTGGAAGGCACAGCATGAGGTCCAGATCTGTCTGATCCATTTTCAGCTGTGGATTGAGATTTTTAAACATTTCAATAAAAAATGACTCACAAAGTAAATTACTTGCTTTGAATGTGGTGCCAAGATGGTTCAGTATGTTCTCCATTCAAATGGGGTGGACCAGGGTCAGCCGCATCCAGGGACATGGAAGTTGCCCCTCCCTGTGCAGTGGTTGATCATCGAGCACAGGGCAGGTGCACGGCATCCTCCCACATCTATCCTCTTATCCGAAAACTCCATGTTTAGAAAGTAGGTAAGTGAAATGAATGAATGAAATACTCTGCCAGCTTCTCAGACTCAAAAAGTATTTCTAGATTATTGGCTACTTGACAAGAGTCAGAGGAATTCCAAACTGACTTCTCAGGACTTGGCCCCAGTGGCACTTGCTCAGCATGAAGTTGAGGTTAAAAGCAACAGCCTTTTCAGAATCAGCAGTGAGACTGGTTGTCTACCAGCAGGACACAGGCAGCCGGTTGGGAGGGCTGGGTCTGGTCCCAGTTCTCACGTTAACAGCTGCCGGCTTCTTCAGAAGTCAGTGTTCCCTGCTCTAGTTTTTTAGTGGAAAGAAAAGGAATGATAATGTCTTTCCTTTGTACCCATTGCGAGTAAAAAGGAGAAAATAGGAAAATTCTCCGCAGTTTTTAAAGTAACACTCACATGCAAAGTAGTAGTATTAAATTTCAGTTTAAAACGTTTTCGGGAACATACACTGGTTAATGTGTACTGAGAACCTCTATTTGAAATCATAGATAAAAATAAAGCAGAAATGTATATGACCATTAAAGAGTTTCAGATGCTAAAATTTCTTCCTCTGTGTTTTGGAACCTGAGATAGCCCTGAGGCTCAGTCCGTGTGCTTTGTCTGGTAGCCACCTGGGCGGGGGAGATGTGGAACTCCCTCCACCTCTGCCCCTCGCTCTTACCTTAGGAATGTGTGTTTTCTGACTGAGTACACTTCTAAGGAAATATCAGGAATCTTACCAAGAGAAACACATAATTTTGAACAGATTACTCCCTGCATTTGTTTCTCCCTTAATGTAGTTACATGTGGAATATTGGAGGAAATTATAGCATGGAGAATTAAATTTATCCGAACTATAAAAGGTTACGTTACTCAGGTACGTTAAGACTCAGTGTAACCTAAATATAGCTTCTCAGTGTGTGACATTTCAGTAATTTCTAATTTGGCACATAGATAAGTTCCTAGAGTATCTAGGAATTTTCTGTAAATATGAAAAAAATTTTTTGAAAGAAAGCAGTGGCAAAATAATAAAATAAGAAAAAGAGAATTAAAATATTTTACTCCAGGGCTTCCCTGGTGGCGCAGTGGTTGAGAGACCGCCTGCCGATGCAGGGGACACGGGTTCGTGCCCCGGTCCAGGAAGATCCCACATGCCGCGGAGCGGCTAGGCCCGTGAGCCATGGCTGCTGAGCCTGCGTGTCCGGAGCCTGTGCTCCACAACGGGAGAGGCCACAACGGTGAGAGGCCCGCGTACCACCAAAAAAAAAAAATTTTTTTTTACTCCTGTGGCAAAAGCAAAAGAAGTAAAAAGTCAGAATTGGCAGTGTTCAACCTTTTGTTGAGGCCATCAGAAGCCTACAAATAAGAAAATATTCTGTGTATGTCTGTGTTTTAAGGAATTTAGGGTCAAATAAACCACCAACTTGTAGTACCTCTGGTCCCTCAAGGTGAAGTACTTGGATAGAGTCTGTAGAAACCTCTTTGCCCAAAGGGTAGAGGAAAGACAAGCGTTTAAAGACCATGAAGAGGCGCTAACAAGTGGATGGTACTTCTGCTTTGTGGTTGTTGGAATGAAATCCTGCGTCCTTGTGGGTCCATCCTGACAGCATGACAGGGACACTGCACATGCATCTCCCGTCAGGCTGGCTTAGCATACCACACGGTCCCCGTCCAGGTGGTTTTTCCTCCTATGGTTCTGCTTGTTGTTATTCACACTTAAAACACTGACAATGAGGGCTCAAGACGTTCCCCATCCTGAGATGCTAAGGCCTGAGATGTGCACATTTGTGACACAAGAAGATGGACGTGCCATGCGACGGCTCCCTGCAGCTCAGACAGAACAGGGCCTGCACATCATTAAGGGCCCTCTCTCCACAATGATAGAGAACCAGAAGGTGTTTATTCAGAACCTCTGTGCATGTCATGTTCTTAAGACAGTTGGAAAGGAAAGGATCAACACCTCTAAAATATTTTATCATTATCAAAAGTCAAGGAGCATAATTTAGAGTAACCAGGAGAATTAAAGCAACACTTTGAAACTTCAAGAGGCATATTTGTAAAAGGTACTAGAGTAACATATTATAGGAATTAGTAAGCTACATAGAAATGGAGAAACTGAAGAGAAACTATTAATACATTTCTAGATTAAGAAATAAGAAGAAAGCATAATAGATAACATTGTTGTATATTCAGAATCAAAATTTGTATATTCAGGAAATTAAAGAGACTTCTGCATGAGCTGTTCTCTTATTTTGTAGCTCCAGATGTATAGGTAAGGTCTGTGTCACCCTTTGTAACTGACACATCTGAGATGTTGTCACATTCGGGTTTCATCTGCATGTGTTGGGGGTGTATTGTCATTAGCCAGATATTCATAGAAGTTATTGCCATTTCCAGACTATCTTAGAATTCGTCAGCATGAATGCCACTTTTGGTGTGTGCAGTTTGTATCAGCAAGGAAATTCTCATCAGGTTTCTTGCCTCTGATCCTGGTAAGCAGATAGATGTGTCCCCATGTGCTTGATGCATAGTTAGCCTGGAGCCTGGCAGCTGTTGTCTGGACCTAGATTCTGGTGTTCTAGGGAATTTGTTCAGAGGGCTGCATAGCCACCGTTGTGATGTTACCCTAATTTATTTATGTATAATCATCCACAGTATCAAAGAATTCTTTTATAATCTCTTTATCAATACTTTTCAGACATTTACAGTCTTAAAATATTAACTACACACCGAGGATGGTAATATTAGCAAAGCCTGCACACTTGGGGCTGGGGTCTCCCTGCTATACCCTCACTCCCCTCCTGGCTGGGGCATCCCTGCATCTAGAGCTTCATGATTCAAAGGCAGGGTCAGTGAATTTTTCCAGGAAAAGACCAGAGAGTGGATATTAAGCTTTGTGGGCCATGCAGTCCCTGTGGCCGCTGCTGAATTCCGCTGGCTCAAGAGCAGAAGACAGTGCGAGAACCATAGGCATGGCTGTGCCCCCACAAAACTTCATTTATAAATGCAGCTGACAGACCACCCTGTGAGCCATAGTTTGCCAACTCCTGTTTTAGAGAGTTTTAAGCCATGCTATTGAAAAAGTAAGCAGGAAAAGACAATTTGCATTAGGTAACACAAGGCCGATGAGACTCTTCCATCAATTACTGCGTGTTTCTCGTGGCTCTTTGAGTGATACAGTACTAAAAGAGAGAGGGATCTCTCACTGGCCGACGTGACTGTGGGAATTTTTAGTTAGGTCCTAGGTCTGGCTTCTAATCCTGCATTGTCTTTCTCAGTTCGTAATAAAGCTGAGATCTGCACAGATACTGAAATTGAGTGAAAGTCACCATGGATCTTTTTCTGTCCCCTTGTCGAACATCTTTAACCACTGATCCTTTTCCAGCTGAGATGTTTCCATGTCTTTCTCCATTCATTTTTTGCTATGTTTCCTTTTCTGGGGAAGAAAGCTCCTTCTTTCCAAGACTCATCTTTTCATCCTCATTCTGGATTCTGGCTCCTCCCAAATCTGCTAGCTCAGCTCTTTTCTCTTTTGTATCTTAGCTTCCCCCATCGGTGAACCGGAGCTTTGGCTGTGATGATCACTCATTCCCTCCTCTCCCGGCCTGCACGACACCCTGGTTCTCCTTCCTGCTCTGTCCTTTCCTCTCCTCTGGTGGCTCCTCTCCCCACCCTGTCTCTCTGTGTTTTTGCCCATTTCATCCACTCCCACAGTTTTCGAGGCCATCTGCTCTTTCACGACCTTCAGATCTGTACTTCCTTCACCCGTCCACATTTCAGAGTGCCTCTTGACCCTGCACCTCAGCCCTACGCTGTGGCCCCAGATCGGCTCGTCTGACAAGGTCCTGCACTCCCAGGAGCAGGCTCCAGACCTCGCCGTCCTTGGCTCCTCCTTCCACAGACCAGCACAGTCCCTGTTGGGTAGTGTTTGGCTACCCTGTGTCTTGCAGGCCTCCTTCCTCTCCGTTACTGCTCCCAGGACCCTGCATCCAGACAGCTCACCTCCCATCTCAGTGCTGCAGCCCCTTCCAGCCTCATATCTGTCCCGTTCATATTGTCCTTGTTGCCCTGTTGATGCTCTTCGGGCACAGATCTGCTCCGGTTTCTTGTCTCCAAAAATGCTTTGGGATTTTTGCCACTCGAAACTGATTTTGTTTATTTGGATTTTATACTTAGAATCAAAGTAATGATTTTTGACTCACAAGTATCCTAACCCTTCATCCAGTGCCTACTCCACGCTGCAGGAGTACCTCGGAGCCTGCCGCTCACACGTTGGTGCACACAACCAACCAAATAGAAAGATGTCTGTTCAGTTCTTCTCTTTCTCCCAGTGTTCAAATGCAGTCATTTACACTTAATGCCATGAGTTTCACAGATTCTTTCTTGGAAGTCATGAGAGGAAAGGATTCCCATGCAAGGGGAGAAATGGCAGAGCGGGAGCCTTTGGGCCTGAGAGCGAGGATGGCAGTGTCACCATCACTGCAGAATGTCACGGTGTAGTGTCGCTTGTGCCCTCAGACTTGGTGAGGAGCGAGTAGCAGCACTCTTGTTCCCCAGGTGAGAAGACCCAGGCTTAGGAAGATGGATGTGATGCCAAGGGCGCCCAGCTAGTGAGTGGTCAGCAGGAACCAGACTCCTGTCTGTCGGGTGTAGGAGCACCTGCTCGTGACACTCCAGTCCTGCTTCCTCCTCAGTGTCTGTGTTCCAGCTTGGCCCTGCTTGTTAAAAACAGAACAAGAGCTCTTTGCAGACAGAAATGCAATTAAACTTTGCATAAACAGTAAAAGTTCCAGCATCCCCATCACAATCCTGCTGGGTCTGTGGTCTGTACAGGCTTGTGATGATCGGAGCCCTTCAGCTTGAATTTGAATTTGCAGATATAAAAGTCAAGAAGCTATTGTCTGAAGTTAAAGATTTCTGTTCTGATATTAGAACATCCCGAGATTTGTCTAACGGTAACTATCCCATCTTTATGGATTTTTGTGGCATAAATGTGGGAGGGAGGCCGTTCCAGTTCTGAGAACCTGTGTAATGCTTCTAAAGTCAACCTCTGAGAGCCTTGGCTGAGAGAAATGTTTGAATATAGAACCACTGAGCCCTTTCTAACTATCTCCAGGTTTAGTCTGCAAATTTGAAAAGCAACTGTGAATCGCCATTAGCAGTATCACACACACTCTCACAGGTAACCAGAGTATACTGTTCTGTCCCTGAGTGATTATTAAAGGATTAAGGAGATAAATCCTCACTTACATTGTCATGCGTCAGTATGACACATGGGTGAGACACCAGTAGAGCTCTCCTGTTGGGGGCTTCTGTCAGAGCCAGGGAGGTTGGACATTGCTGGGGAAACCAAGGAGGAAGTCCTGCTCTTCTCATGAGCTGTGCTTGGAAGATGGGTCGGTGCAGTGGGCAGCTGAGCAGCGTCTCCAGCAGCCACGCTGGATGCTCTGCCGTGAGGCCAGCTCCTTCCCTCAGCATCGTTGCAGGTGCCTTTCACCACCTGTCACCTCCATATTTTCATTGAGGAACCTGGTTTTCTGCTGCCATGTGGAGGGCACAGCCATGTCATCTTAGGGAGCCAGGGCAGCTGGGTGGACGGGTGGTCTGAGGGCCTGTATCGCTTTCTGCTCAGTGACTGTGGAGGTTGGATGGACCGTAGGAGACACAGGAGGGGGCTTGTTGATGGGTGGAAGGCTGGGTCCCTCTGAACTCGTCTCTCCTTATCTATCATCAGTTAGTGGACCACGAGCACGTTGCTTTCTACATGTGAAAACCAGATTTCCTCTTTTTCTTCTCTTAATTTAGAAGTTATTTGGGGACTGAAAAATAACAGGCTGGGAGGTAGGATCTCTGACCACTGATCCCTGAGGTTCCCAGCCATACAGTTAGAATTAAAGAAAGCTGCTTTTCAGTGGTGTGAGAACCAGAAGCATGTTATCTCTAGTCGTCAAGTGCTCCAGTATATTCATTCTTACGTTCATTCATTCTTTGAACTTTCACTCCAACATTTGCTGTGTGCAAACGACATGAGCTGGGTGTTGTACGACTTCAGCATCTGAGTAGGACACAGGAGCTGGACTGAGCTGGATGCCTGCAAGAGCAGGAGATGAGGAACGAGTTAGTTCAAGGAAGCAGGGAATTTCCAACGCAGAGCTGAGCAGGAAGACCAGCTAGTAACCTGAAACGGTCATGGCCAAAACAGCTGTCCAAAACGGGTGGATAGTTGGCAAGAGTAACAGACTAAAATCCGGAGTGGGAGGGGGATGCAGTGAGATGGGACCCCTGGTACTGATGGCTCCAAAACAGCAGATACTATCGTGGAAGACGGGTGAATTACACTTCCCTCCCACCTGCCCCTTGTGCCTTGCTTCCAGATTCTTAAGGAACCCATGTCGGCTGCTGGGAGCAAAAGCCATAGAGGGGTGAATGAGACAGGACCCACCTGTCAGGGAGCAGAAGCAAAGGTGTCACAGTAGCTCTGGGGCAGTCACAGTGGAGGTGACACCTGATAGGTGGCTGGAAGGTTGGCCGCCATTTTTCTGTTGATTTTGAAAGTATGGGGAAATTGATCTAAGGAACAGTGGGTCATCTGGCTCAGAAGATACGAACCCGCTCTGATGAGCGTTCTTAATCTTAGAAATGCTCCTGTTGCATATGGACCTGATTGGCATCATGCCTGGGGCTGATGAGCACTTTAGACCTTTGACCCTGCACCTTCAACCAGACCCTACTTTTTCTGACCTGTCAGCAAGTGTTTCTTGAGCATCTGTTACATACAAAGGTCTTTTCAATACTCACAAAAGATAGGTGACAGAGTTAAATACTTGGAGTCCTGATGTTTATTAAAATAAAAGAGGGCACCATGTATCACTGCAATGGAAGAATGTTCTCTGGCTTCCTAACAGAAGCCCGCTGCTGGGCTTATAATCCTACAGTGACAGCATATGTGGGGAGTTTGAAAGGGAGGGGGAGAGGAGCTAACATAAATTTGGAAAGCACTTTGAAGTCATGCAGCTGTCACTGTTCCTATTTTTTAATCACCAGATGTATTGGAATCGTTATTTTTCCCAACTTCAAAGTGGAAGTGAGTACGTCTGCTGCCCAACACAAAGGCTCAGTGGCTGCCACCAATGATGCAGCCACAGCAGAACGTAAACACAAGCAAACCTGAGCAAAATGGAATGCAGTGAACTTACATTTTAGCTGCTTTTGTTTTATGGGGCTAATTTGAAATGTTGCTCATCATACATTGGCATCTATTATCTTTTTGTTTGAAATATGGGGCCCCAGGGAGTTAACTGCTCAGCCATGGAGAATTAGATCATTTTGAAACATGAAATAAAGTCTGTTTGGCAAAAGCACAGGTAGAGGAGATGAGAAGAATGAATGCAGTGTTTGAAATATTAAAGAGGTCATTTGAATGGTCCTCTTCTCTCCCTCTTGCTCTTCCCCTCAGTGATCTGATAAAGCATCCCAGCAGCACCCTCCTCCCTCTCACAGGTACTCTTTTTCTGGGCTGAGATCTAAGAAATTGCCCTTAAGGGTATGTGTCATTTGGCTCAGGTGGCCATAACAAAGCACCTTAAACACGGCTTAAACAAGAGACATTCAGTGGCTCACAATCCTGAAGGCTGTAAGTCTGAGCTCACGATGTTGGCACTTTCTCCTGATGCCTCTCTTCCGGGCGTGTAGACAGCCATCTTCTCTGGGCATCTCTGTTCTCATCTCTTCTTATAAGGCACCAGTCAGATTGAATTAGGGCCCATCCTAGTGGCTTTGTTTTGCCTTAATCATCTCTTTAAAGACCTCCATCTCCAAACACAGTCACCTTCTGAGGTCCTGGAGATTAGGACTCCAACATGTGAATTTTGAGGAGACATAGTTCAGTCCATAACAGGCTGGACACTCCTGGAACAGGGAGATGAGAAATGGGGAGCTGGACTCTCTGCTGATGGCCTGTGTTTAGGGGCTGATGCCGATTGTTATCTTCACAGAGAACTCCAGGCTCAGACCCTGGAAGAGTAGTTGTTGGTGCAGAGAGCTGCCCATGTATTCCTCTCCTGGCATGTCTTTCTGTGTGCCTGGTGACGCCAGTGCTTGTATCTGTCTATCTAAGTTAATCCCCACTGTAACTGAGAGGTAGGCATTGTCATCGTCACCCCCTTTTACAGGATGGGGAACCGAGGCATAGGAAGGTCAGTAACCGGTCCCAGGTGATCAGCTCTGAGACGCGGACCTGAGAACCAGTTGGGCAACTGCTGGCGGCCCAGCCCTCAGCCCCCGTGCACATTTCCACACACTTACTGGTCAGTGTGCCTAGGACTGAGGGTCTCCCGAGTCCAAGCACCGGCATTGGTCACGCTGGTTGCTATGTTTGAAGCTTGCTTAGGAATTCAGATTAATATTCCTTGGCCTCAAGTCTCACTCAGTGTAATGTCCCTTAAAATACGCAGGCTCACTGACACAGAAGTCAGTCTTCACTTCTGGCAGATTGGGTACTTGCCAATCTGCCTACTTGTTAAAATTACCTGCACCCTCAAATGAGTACCCGTGGGCTTCTCGAGGTCTAGACATTTGCAGAACGGCTAAAATTTGAGTCCCCGATGTGTATGTTCCCAGTGGAGTTGACAGGCCACGCCCTGGCTTCTAGTTTAGCACAGTCTGTAAACAGCGTCCTTGATGTGATCTCTTCGGTGCTCTGTTTTTCCTCATTCTTGTGCTTTATGTTAGTGATTTCACAGTTTAAACTGGCCTTCACGTGTAGTGCCAAGGTGGGCAGTGTACAGCGGAGAAAGGCCTTCCAGTACCTGCTCCCCTTTTAACAGCATAAAATGTTGTGCTTCTGTCACGTGGAACTATAGAATCTTGACAAGTTTTTATCTAGTAAGGATTAACAAATCAAACTTAATAGTATAATACTCATTATTAGAACTTAGTACGTATAAAATGACATGGACATTCTCACTTGACATGCTCTCCTTAATGTCTTATTTAATAAATACAAAATCATGCTTTCCCCATTTAAGTACTTAACTTTATCATCAAATAATGTTATGGGGAAGGCCTGCTGTACGTTTCATTGTGCAGAACACGGCACACCATTCACATTAGATGTAAACAGGTATTTTTTGAATGACTGGACTGTTCAGTATTATTCATGCTAAAACAAATAATAAAATAGCTACTATTTCCTAAATGTTCACCTTCTATCAAGAAATGTTCTAAGTACTTTACATATGTTAACTCATTTAATCTACCCAACAAGGAGGTAGTTGCCATTATTCCCATTTGATGGATGAAGAAACCAAGGTATAGAGATCAGGATGCTTCCAAGGTCTCAAGAATTTGCAGAACTGGGATTCAAACCCCAGGCGCTCTGTATCTAAAGCTTGAGCTCTTAACTGCCTCTACTATGACTGACAAGAAAATTACTCCTTTATGAACACATAACTTACAGTGTCTTTTTCCTTTGGCCAGTTGAAGACATTATTTTAATTAAAGTGCAACAGTGATTCATTGATGTGGCACCTGTAGTGATGTTATTATTGTAAAGATCATCTTTATGCTGAGATTTTTGTAGTAGTTTTTGATTCAGAATCTTTTTCTCTTCTTAGGATGTGGCATTTTTGAAACCTTATTGCTTACGTAGCCTTCAGAATAACTGTATCATGATAACCAGAAAACTTACAATTTGCTTCTTTACAGAAAATCACTCTGCACCTCCCGACGTAACCACTTACACCTCAGAACACTCAATACAAGTAGAAAGGCCGCAGGGCTCTACGACGTCAAGAACAGCCCCAAAGTATGGCAACGCCGAGCTCATGGAGACTGGCGACGGTATGTCTTCCAGCAAGTTTTTCCTCCTTTGTAAATTCTAAGTTCTGCTGAGGTGCTTTCTGTGCCCTGACTGGATGTGTTTCTTCTAGTGACACAATCGGCTCATTGACTCATCAGGTTTTTTATGAGCCTCCCTAGAAGGTGGCATAGTTACAGGAAGTGCAAGCTATCTCCAAGGGGGCCAAGAGTTATTCCTTGTAGGAAAAATGTCAATGTTGTAGGAATTTTGTCATGAGAATAAAAAGATTTGATAAAATTCTGATGTTTTTGCTAATGAATAATGTTGATTCCACAATTAGAAGATTAGTGCAGGTGTTAAGACTGTGAATGGTTACTTGGAAGGGCAAGATGGAACTAAACACAACCAAAATAATGCACAGAGATGGGCAGAATGGTGCTTTAGACTTTGGAAGAAAGATGGTCCTTTTTCCTCCGTGTTGGAAAAAGTATTGGTGATTTGATAAATACAACCATTCGGGTTCTCTCTTATTCCTTGAATCTTTCATCTTGGTATGCTCTGACATATTCCTCTTACCCATCCTAAAGTGACAGACTCGAACATGAACTTCATGCTTTATTCTGCTTTCCTTGACCTTCCAGAGTCATGAAAGTTAGACTGGAACCCGATGATGATATAAAGTGTTATTTTCTTAGAAGATGGCCAAAATAGCCTCTGTGTGCCATCCATCCCACTATGCTTGTGTCCGTGACACTGTGACTCGGGGGTGATGAGGAGGCCTGGACCCAGCCTCTGACAGGCAGATGCCTCTTCACTGTGGTCAGAGCCCAAGGTCGCTAGGTTCTGAGTTCTCTGTTAGTACATTTGAAGTCACTCCAGTTTCCAGTATGATTGGTTTCCCTGGAATGCTTCTCAGTATCAAGGTTTGCTTTAGTCCTCTACTAAGTTCATTGTTTATTGAATTGGTCATTACTGTTATTCTTTTCATCACCGTTTTAGTAACTTTGTTGTCTTTGAAGTTCATCATCTTCACCTGCTCCCCCAGGTAAATTCATCTATTGTCCAGTTCAGTGCTGTGATGGTGTCTCGTACCAGAACCACATGGGGCACTTGTTGGAAAACAGATTCTGGGCCACACCCCAGACCTAACACATCAGAAGCTCTGGGCTGGGTCCTAGGATGATTTGTGTGTGTTCTAAATTAAGCTGGAGCACCCGTGGCCTTGTGAAATGATCTCTGATTCATCCAAACCAGATTAACTGGGACTCTTTAATGGGGAAATTTTGTGTTTAGATATTGAGAATTCTGGGTTGTATATTTTTATGTATTTTCAAGATTGTAAAATATTTAATGTCTCAATTCTGAAAGTACCCATAGAGTATTTTGAGACTATCTATTGAAATGGTTTTTATTGGATAGAAAAATTTCCTTGAATTCCGTCATACTCGTTCCAAAAGCTGAGTTCTGTTCTTGTGACACTGTGCCATGGAGGAAGGGCTTTGCCTCGGTCAGTATGGGAAAGACCCTCTCTGGTCGTGGTTCTTCTGTCTGAGAACCGTGAAGGTTCCAGGCCTTCGTATTTACCAGGTTCAGGTTTCCAAGCACTGTTCAGCAGGAATGAAATCTGCCTGCAGAGAGTACGTGTGATCCAGTTACGGATTCAGCCTCTTGGTGCTCCATTTTTTTCATTTATTTGGGTTATGTAAAATTTTTTAAATTTCAGGCCTTTTTCATTGATCATTTCACTTATTCAGTTTTGAAAACGATGTCACATTTATTGTCATGAGAAATGTATTATAAGGTTGGGTCTGTTTTTCTTAGTACACATGGATAAATATATGTAAGTTCTGTATTATATCAGAAACTGAATTTAGAGACTTTTAATTGCTGTGCTTCTAGAATGCATTGCCTAAATGTTCACTCAGGAGAGTGGGTCTGAAAGACATATAGGAGGGACCTGGCCATTACCTGCAAGAGGACAAGGCCTGCCAGCGGCACTTGTATAACCTGAGTCCCGTTACTTTCAGGGGCGGCAGCTGGAGGCTGAGCACAGGTGGTCTCAGGGGAGATTGGGAGTTGGGGAGGGTCTCACTGCTTAATCAGCTCTCTGACCCCCAAGGACACAGGGGACCCTGAGACGGTATTAATTAGGAGATGACAGACCCGGTTTTAGGAATAGAGGCGGGACCGAGCCCAGTCTATTGTCTGGAGTTTTTCCCAAGGTCACCAGAGCAGGACAGTTCACAGTGTAAAACGGAATCATTTCTGCTACATCTTTATGCTCTCTCGAGGCTTCCTAGCAAGGTCACACGCTAAGACCGTGCACCTTGGAATGTTCTCGTTGAGCAGCAGTCGTCTTAGGTGACACTGAGGGGCTCCCAGCCCTGAGATGGGGCAGGGTGTGCTGACATGGCTGTTTTTCCTGTAGCTGCTTGTTTACGCTGTTCCATGCTCACAGTCAGCCCACCTGCCCCATGGTTCTGTTTTTCAGGAGTGCCTGTAAGTAGCCGGGTATCAGCAAAAATCCAGCAGCTTGTCAACACCCTCAAACGACCCAAACGACCACCATTGCGGGAATTCTTCGTCGATGACTTTGAAGAACTGCTGGAAGGTGAAAGAGCCCGTTCCTACCTGCTCGTCCAGTGTTTCTGTGACCCTGTAGAGTATAGTGTTTTTCTACCAAGGCTGTTAGACTTTTTAAGAACAGTAATCTTGGTGTTCCTGGGAAGACAGGGATCCTGCCTAGAAACTGTAGGTACTATTCTCCAAGGTTCCTTTAAAGATACGCCAGTCCCGGCACAGTTGGGTTGATACTCTCAGCAGAATGCGATTTTGTCCCGTGAGCCAGGCCTCTTTCTAAGGACTCCTTGAGGCCACAGGAATGCTGGTGTTGATAAATCATAGGCAACCTGAGCTTGCAGCAGCGCGTTCTCTCTGAATAGGCTTCAGAGGAATGCAGAATGAGCCGTGGCAGATCTCACCTTCCTGCCTCTTGTGACAGCTTCAGGAGCTGGTGTTCTTAACCCCTGAACAGTCCTGAGCCTTTTAACACAAACAACTTAAAATTGAAACAAAGTACTGCTTGTTGTATCAAACCCAAACTGCTTATTTTCTTGCTCTTTATACCACAAGTAAGACATAGCTGATTTTCTAGCCAGCAGGTGGAAATTGTGAATCATCAACTATAAGAGAAACCTTTCCCAGAAGTGAGAATAATCTCTCAGATTCTTACCTATCTAGAGTTGGGCAAATTGTTTTTATTATGGGGCGTTTATTTTTGTTATACGTAAGAAAATATGTGCTGTGCTAGTTATTCATAGTAGCTGTAGCAAATTCAAATTTACATCTCAGTATTTAAGGGAAAAATATAATTCAGCTAGATTTGAGCTCTTTGGAGTCTATAATTACTAGTGTATGTCGATAACCGATGTTTTAAACATGGCAATCCTAGACTCTAGGCATGTTAAAATGCATAGTTTTACTTGTCAGTTTATAAATGCATTCAGGTCTCCCTAAGTTCCACACCCTGACTTTGCCTTGGAAATTGTAAGAATTAAGTGCTTTTGTTACATCCATGAGGCTCATGTGTCGGTCATAGCTCTAATTCTAGAAGAACACCTGTGCATGTTTCCTGTCCTCTAATAAATTTCTAACTCCAGTGTAAATCTTCTAACTTCCTTAAAAGGAATAAAAAAGTGATTGTGCTAATATGGATGTGTTTTTCTTGAAAACCTTTTGTGTTCAAATGTACTTAGTTCAACAACCAGATCCAAACCAGCCAAAGCCAGAGGGAGCCCAAATGTTGGCGATGCGTGGGGAACAGCTGGGTGTGGTTACAAATTGGCCCCCATCTTTAGAAGCAGCGTTACAGCGATGGGGGACCATCTCACCAAAGGCCCCGTGCTTGACCACGATGGACACGAATGGGAAACCTCTGTACATCCTCACTTACGGTAATCCTGTGAGACTTATCCACCTTTTGTTTGTTTGTGCCTGCACACAACTGTCACTTTCAGGGTGGCCGATTCATATTTGTGTTGCCTTATGTTTCTAATACAGAAATAAATGGAACCTGAAAGGAATATTATAGGAAAATTATTTGGTTTGAATATGAAAAGTTACTATTTGTTAAATGTTTTTGAGTAAAAACCAGAAAGTGATATAAAAAATTAGTGATTATAACTCTAATAAGATGTTAGATTTTACCTCTTGGAATGTATATTAATTAAATAAATGCTTTCAAGAAGGATTGGTGGTTAAAGAATGTATATCAGAACTCTTTGACATGCGTCACTCACTCAGAAGAAACAGAATCTGTTTCCAAAGTGCTTTTTCAGAAAGCAAGAGAAAACAAACTTTTCTTTAATTCTTTATTCAGTACCATAAATGCAGTCCATAAACTTGGAAATAGTTAACTGTACCAGAGAGATTCATTTCTCTTTGTGCCACGGATAAGAGGCAGAGAAAGCAAATTTTCAGGTCATTTTCACACTCTCTGTTACAGTTTTGCAAAGAAACAAGCTTCATAACAAAAACACCAAAATGGCTTATATTTTGTCTGCATGTGTGAGGTTAGATTACCTTTTTTTAACTTTCAGTTTTGTTTTTATGATGATAATGCTCTTCTAATTGCAGGTAGGAAAGAAAGTGTTTTCTCCATTAGCAATGGAGGTCAAGAGCCAGGTGTTAAGTATTATAGCCCAGCCTTTTAGTGGGTGTGGGGCCCGTGAGGCACCCACTGTGCCTCAGTCATTATCCTGTGCATCTCATGGAAGGAAATGGGATTTAGGAGCATATGTTTTCATAGTCTCATTTTTTTTTTTTTTGGCTTTGTTGGGAAATTCTCAGTGGAGTGGATAGAGGGTATTTCACCCATCATGAGGCATAAGATTCATTTTTTAAAAGTTATACTCTTGGAAATAGATTTTAGTCAGTCAAAAAGACAGAGGACTTTCCTGTTTGACCTTCATCTCTTGCCAGATTCAACCATGGAGCTGATTGTGTACTGTTTTCCAAGCATCATTTATTGAAAGACTGTCCTTTCCCCTTTCTTGGCTCCTTTGTCATAAATTAGTTGACATACATGCGTGGGTTTATTTTTGGGCTATTCTGTTTCATTGATCTATGTGTCTGTTTTTGTGCCAGTATCATACAGTTTTTCATTACTGGTAGTTTTGTAATGTCAGGGAGTATGATGTTTCTAGCTTTGTTTTTCTTTCTCAAGATGGCTTTGGCTATTTGGGGTCCTTCATGGTTTCATACAAATTTTAGAATTGTTTGTTCTATTTCTGTGAAAAATGCCATTGGAATTTTGATAAGGATTGCGTTGAATCTATAGATTGCTTTGAGTAGTACAGACATTTTAACAATATTAATTCTTCTGATCCACGAGCAGAGAATATCTTTCTATTTATTTGTATCATCTTTAGTTTCTTTCATTAAAGTCGTAATTTTTAACGTACAGGTCTTTTACCTCCTTGATTAAATTCATTCCTAGGTATTTTATTCCTTTTGATGCAGTTGTAAATGGGATTGTTTTCTTGATTTCTCTTTCTGATAGATTTTTATTAGTGTATAGACAGTTTTCTGTGTATTGATTTTGTATCTGCTACTTTACTGAATTCATTTATTACTCTGTTTTTCTGTATAGTCTTTAAGTTTGTCTATATATAATGTCATGTTATCTGCAAGTAGTGACAGTTTTTCTTCTTCCTTTCCAGTTTGGATGCTTTTTATTTCTTTTTCTTGCCTTATTATTCTGACTAGGACTTAACAATGCTATGTTGAATAAGCATGGCAAAAGTGTCTTGTTCCTGAATCTTAGAGGAAAAGCTTCCAGCTTTTTACTGTTGAATATGCTGTTAGCTCTGAGCTTGTAAACATATGACTTTTGTTTGTAAACCTATGACTTTTATTTTGTTGAGAATTTTTTTATCATAAATGGATGTTGAATTTTGTCAAATGCTTTTTCTGCATCTGCTGCGATGATCATATGATTTTTATCCTTCATTATGTTATTAATGTGCTGTGTCACATTCATTGATTTGTGGATGTTGAACCATCCTTGCGTCTCTGGAATAAATCCCACTTGATCATGGTGTATGAGCATTTTAACATATTATTAAATTTGGTTTGCTAATGTTTTGTTGAAGATTTGTGCATGTGTTCTTCAGGCCTGTAATTTTCTTTTCTCATGGTGTCCTTGTCTTGTTTTGATATCAGGGTAATGCAGGCCTTGTAAAATGAGTTTGGAAGTGTTTTCTCAACTTTTGTTTTTTGGAAGAACTTGAGAAGGATTGGTATTAATTCTTCTTTGAATGTTTGGTAGAATACACCAGTGAAGCTATTTAGTCCTGGACTTTTGTTTGTGGAGAGGGTTTTGGTTACTGATTCAATCTCCTTACTAGTAAATGGTCTGTTTAGATTTTCTGTTTTTTCATCGTTCAGTCTTGGAAAGCTGTATGTTTCTAGGAATTTATTTCTTCGAGGTTGTCCAGTTTGTTGGTATGTAATTGTTCATAGTAATCTCTTATGATCATTTGTATTTCTTTAATACCAATTGTAATGTCTCTCATTTCTGATTTTATTTATGAGCCCTCTTTTTTCCCTGGGTGAGTCTAGCCAAAGGTTTGTTAATTTTGTTTATCTTTTTAAAGAACCAGCTCTTGATTTCATTGATCTTTTCTATTGTCTTTTTAATCTCTATTTCATTTATTTCCGCTCTGATCTTTGTCATGTTCTTCCTTCTACTAACTTTGGGCCTCATTTGTTCTTCTTTTTCTAGTTACTTGAGATGTAAAGTTAGGTTGAGATTTTTCTTGTTTCTCGAGATAGACGTTTATCTGTGAACTTCCCTCTTAGAATTGCTTTTGCTGTATCCCATAAGTTTTAGTATGTTATATTTTCATTTTCATTTGTCTCAAGGTGTTTTTTACTTTCTCTTTTGATTTCTTTGTTTCGTTGGTTATTGGATAGCATGTTTTTTAATCTCCACATACATGTAAATATATCAGTTCTCATAATCGATTTCTAGTTTGATAACATTGTGGTCAGAAAAGATGCTCAATATGATTTCAGTCTTCTTAAATTTAAGACTCGTTTTGTGGCCTAAGATATGATCTATCCTGGAGAATGTTCCATATGAGCTTGAGAAGAATGTTTATTCTGCTGCTTTTCGATAGAGTGTTCTTTATATATCTATTAAATCTACCTGGTGTAATGTGTAATTTAAGGCTGATGTTTCCTTATTGATTTTCTGTCTGGCTGGTCTGTTCATTGATGTGAATGCGGTATTAAAATCCCCTACTCTTATTATTATTGCTGTTGTTTCCCTCTTTATGCCTGTTAATGTTTGCTTTATATATTTAGGTGCTTCTATATTGGGTGCATAAATATATCCAAATGTTATATTTGCTTGTTGGATTTACCCTTTATCATTACATAATGTCCTTTGTCTCGTTACAGTCTTTGTTTTAAAGTTGATTTTATCTGTTATAAGTATAGCTACCCCAGCTTTCTTTTAGTTTCCATTTACATGGAATATCTTTTTCTATCTGTTCACTTTCATTTTGTGTGTGTCTTTATACTTGAAGTGGGTCTATTGTAGAAGTATGTAGATGAGTCTTGTGTTGTTGGGTTTTTTTTAATTCATTCACCCGCTGTGTCTTTTGATTGGAGAATTTAGTCTGTTTACATTTAAAGTAGTTATTGATAAGTATGACCTTATTGCCATTTTTAAAATTTCTTTCTGGCTCTTTTGTAGTTCCTCTGTTCCTTTAGTCTTCTCTTACTCTCTTCCTTTGTGGTTTGATGACTTTCTTTAGTGGTGTGCTTAGATTCCTTTCACATTATTTTTTGTGTATCTACTATAGGTTTTTGCTTGATGGTTACCATGAGGCTTACATATAACATATTTATAATAGTCTGTTTTAAGTTGATTAAAAACTTAAGTTTGAGTACATTCTCAAGCCCTGCATTTTTAGTCTTCCCCTTTTATGTTTTTGATGTCACATTTTACATCTTTTTATCTTGTGTATTCCTGAACTAACTGTTTTAGTTATTTTTACTGCTTTTGTCTTTCAACCTAATACTAGGTTTATAAGTGATTAATCTACTACCTTTACTAAATATTTACCTTTACCAGTGAGACACATATTTTCTTGTTACAAATTAGTGCCCTTTCTTTTCAGCTTAAATAAGTTCCTTTAACACTTTTTTTGTAAGGCTGCTTTCATGGTGATGAACTCCTTTAGCTTTTTGCTTGTCTGGAAAACTTTATCTGTCCTTCAATTCTTCTCTTTTTTCTTTTTTTTTTTTTGTGGTACGCGGGCCTCTCACTGTTGTGGCCTCTCCCATTGCGGAGCACAGGCTCCGGACGCGCAGGCTCAGGGGCCATGGCTCACAGGCCCAGCCGCTCCGCGGCATGTGGGATCTTCCCGGACCAGGGCACGAACCCGTGTCCCCTGCATCAGCAGGCAGACTCTCAACCACTGCGCCACCAGGGAAACCCTGTCCTTCAATTCTGAATGATAACTTTGGCCAGGAGAGTATTCTTGGTTGGAATTTTTTTTTCTTTCTCCTTTCTAAATCAGTCAAGAACTGTTTTATCTTCTTTAATTTAAATCATCAATTTACTCTTTTTTTTTTCTATTTGAAAAATATTTCTAGAACTTGCCAAAAGTGTGTTGTTTCCTTTTTCAAACTCTCTGTTGTAAATTGGCTTTTGTATGAATTTATGATGATCTCGACTTTAATATTCCAAACTGAGAATGAAGTTGAAACTTTAACAAAATATAGTGGTGCTAATTGTTTGATTGTAATTGATTTGTTTGTTTACAATCGTTGATTTTTTTCACTTACAACAAGTTGATCGTAATTGTTTATTTAACTATAATAATTTCCAAACATTGTTCACATTAAATAAATCTGAAGGCACAAAATATTTGTGATTTCTTTAGGAAAAAAATAACTCCCTGCATTATTTCTAATGGCTAGTGACTATTTGGGGCAAAAATATAATCATCAAATAATTGTAAAGTAGCCAGTCTCGAGGAGGTGGAGTTAAGGAAGGTGGAGGAGGGGCATGAATAAAACATCACACCTAGTAGCTACTCTCAGTGATCAAGAAGTAGGCTAAAATGTATACAGCGATTTTGTTTTTTATAGCTTGCTTTATTATGATGTTAATAAAACAAAGAAACATTTGTTGAGCACATACTGTGAGCGACGAATGTCCTAGGAATTATAGGAATCAGAGATAATGGAAAAATCCTCCTTGTCCCCCTGATCACTAAGGAAGAGACAAATTGATAAATCCATTGATAGGAAAACAGTAAGAACCCTAGTTTGGATTGCTGCAAAATCCAATATGAAATAAAACAAATTCAGATTTTTTTCATTTCATAATTTCATAATTTAATTTCATAATTAAAGTGTATATTAATTTAGCTTTTACATTTAAAATAGGAAAAAGATTAGAGCAGTGATTGCATTTATAGGAAATAGTTCAAATTGTTTATTCTTTATTTATGTTTATTCTTTATTATACTTTTATTGCATTAATATAATTTCTAACACCTTGACTGCTTCTGAAAGCTTATAGAAGCTAAAGTTGTAAAAGGCCTTTATGTGTCCAAGAATTCATGTTAGATTTTAAAGTCATTTTGGTTTGATCTCAGACTGTTTGCTATCACCTGGGTATGCTGAGAAAATGTCTGGCACTGGGATGAAGGCAGGGATTTGAATCTGCAAGTTCTTCACAACTGGTTATTTTTCTCATGTTTTTTAAATCTTTTTAATCCTGCTTTGTGGTGATTTTTTTCTAGAGTTCAAAACTTTAAAATAATTCAAAAATTTTACCATAATTTTTATCTAAATTCAGGGATTAGGATTCCAAAATCCTAAAAGTTAGGAAAAGTTGAAGTTGAGAAACTTAGGATGTGGGGAAGGAGAGGGATCAGGCCCTACAAAGCCTGTCTTAAGTGCCCTTTACGTTCATTGCAATCACACAAGACAGGACTCATTAATAGAGGAAATAGGTGTCATTTTGCACAACATAAATTAGCATTAACTCACTGATGCCGTGGTCCCTGCCCTATTTTACTCCCTAGAAATCCTCCCCACTTCTGTGATGGTAATTAAATTCTGTGTGGCTTTGCTCTAGGTTCTTAGCATCCTAAGGTGTATTTGTATTTAATACCTTATTCCAGTGTTCAGGCTTCTCAGATTTTTAAGTCAGATTTGCTGGCTTTTGTTTCCCATCTTGATTCCAGGGACTCAGAATAACTTGAAAGGCTTAAAGTGAAAATGTAATACTCTCTGTATAGGTTAATGTGCACACATATACACAACAGAAAATGCATGTGTACAATTAATTGTATCTTTATAATTTGTATTGATAGGCAAACTGTGGACAAGAAGTATGAAGGTTGCTTACAACATTCTGCATAAATTAGGTACAAAACAAGAACCTATGGTGCGACCTGGAGATAGGGTAAGTGCAATTTAAATTATCACATCTGCAAGACACGTGGTCTGAGGTGGAGAAGACACCCACTGTTTTAAAGTTGCAACGTTCAGTGCCTCCATACTACTAAATCAGGCTTTCTTAACATTTACTGTGAACCAGAAGCAGTTATTCAGCAGGATTAATCTTCACAGTAACTCAGCGAGTTTAACTATAGTAGTTCTCACATTTTATCCATTAGGATATTAGAACTTGAGAGGGTAAGAATCATATCAGCTGAAGGCACATAGCTAGAAAGTGGTATAGCCAGTGCTCATATCCATTTCTGTCCAACCACAAAACCTGTGTTCCTAACCCCTGACATATGTGGTCTCCTAGTTTGGAATGTACTTGCACTGTCTCCCTGAGTAGGCAGGACAATTGTGTTTAGAACTTTTTTATATTAGTCAGTGATATCGAAAATCCTGGCAGCAAACTGCTGGTATGTTCCTTTCCTAGTGTTAAATTTCTTGATATAGGCTACTATCTTTCATTGAAAAGCACAATTTTATTCTTACTACAATCTGCTAAGTTACTGAGAACAGATATTAGTATTTCCTTTTTAATGTTACACCCAGAGCAGTTAATAATCTTGCCCAAGCTTTACACCCCAATTAAGATGTGGGGCTGAGAGTAGAACCTAGTTTTCTTGCCTTAAATGGAGTGATTTTTTTTTCCATGTGTTGCTATTTACCTCAGAATGCCCCAAGACTGGGTTACCCACCTGCACCCGAAGGATTCCAAATTAATTTTATAAAAATATCATTTTAGAGCACCATAAACCAACAAGAATATAAGCTATGATTTACTTAAGAGATATTATAAAAACATGAGCCCATTATGGGGAATTTTTAATAAGATTGCTGCAGCCCCAGGATTCTGTGGTAGGCTATGATTCTTTCCAGTTTAATGAACAAGTTTGATCTTTAGCTTTTAAAAGTCAATTATAGGTCTCACACTTCCTCATTATAAAACTTACTGTAAAGCTACAGCAATCAAAGCTGTGTGGTATTAACACAAAGACAGATATAGACCAAAGGAATAGAATAGAAAACCCAGAAATAAATCCTTACATGTAGGGTCAAGGGGCTTTCAAGAAGGATGCTAAGACATTAAATGGGGGAAAGGATAGTCTACTCAACAAATGGTGCTTGGAAAATTGGATATGCATAAGCAAAAACCCAAAATTGAACCTTTATACCATATATTAAAAAATTAACTCAAAATGGATTAAAGACCTAAACTCTTAGAATAAAACATAGGGGAAATGTTTCATGACATTGGATTTGGCAATGATTTCTTGGATATGGCACCAAAAGCACAGGGAACAAAAAAATTGATAAATTGCACTTCATCAAAATTAAAAAATTCTGGGCTTCCCTGGTGGCGCAGTGGTTAAGAATCCGCCTGCCAATGCGGGGGACCACGGGTTCAAGCCCTGGTCTGGGAAGATCTCACATGGCACAGAACAACTAAGCGCATGTGCCACAACTACTGAGCCTGTGTGCCACACTGCTGAAGCCCGTGAGCCTAGAGCCCGTGCTCTGCAACAAGAGAAGCCACCACAATGAGAAGCTCACGCACCACAACAGAGTAGCCCCTGCTTGCTGCAACTGAAGCCCACGCACAGCAACAAAGACCCAATGCAGCCAAAAATAAATAAATAAAATAAATGTATAAAATTTAAAACTTCTGTGTACCAAAGGACACTTTTGAGAGTGAAAAAGAAACATACAGAATGGGAGAAAATGTTTACAAATCATATATCTGATAAAAGATTAGTATCCAGAATATATAAAGAAGTTCTACAACTCAACAACAACAACCAAAAAAAAAGTTTAAAAATCAGGCAAAGGACTTGAATAGACCTTTTTCCAGGGAAGATTTACAAATAGCCAAATAAGCCCATGAATCACTAATCATTAGGGAAATATATGTCAAAACCACATGAGCTACCACTTCACACTCATTAGGATGGCTGCTATCAAAAACAGAAAATAGTAGGTGAAGACAAGAATGTGAAGAAATTGGAACCCTTGTGCATTGCTGGTAGGAATATACGGTGGTGGAGCCACTGTGGAAAACAGTACTATGATGGTTCCTTAAAAAATTAAACATCCGATCCGATAAGTCCACTTCAGTTTCAAAAGAATTGAAAGCAAGGACTTGAACAGATATATCTACACCAATGTTCATAGCAGCACTATTCACAAAAACCAAAAGGAGGAAGCAACTCAAGCATCCACGGTCGGGTGAATGAATAAACAGAAGATGGTATGTTCGTATGGTGTAATACTATTCAGCCTTAAAAAGGAAGGAAATTCTGACACATTCTACAACATGGATGTACCTTGAGGACATTATGCTCAGTAAAATAAGCCAGTCACAAAGGATAAATATTGTATGGTTCCATTTATATGAGGTACTTAGAGTACTTAAATTCCTCGAGACAGAAGAACGATGGATACCAGGGGCTATGGGAAGCGGGAAATGGGAAGTTATTGTTTAATAGGGACAGAGTTACAGTTTAGGAAAATGAAAATGTTCTGGAAATGGATGGTTGATGATGGTTTTACAACAGTGTAAATGTACTTAATGCCACTGAACTGTATACTTGAAAATGGTCAAGATGGTGAACTTTGTTATATTTATTTTATCACGATAAAAAAAGTCAGTTGTAATATATCTCCCTTATCTATAATTTGGTTAATAGTCTTAGTAGTTTTTTTAAAAAAGTCTTTGGCCTTCAGACTCTTGAAGTTCCTTTACAATAGCAATTACAAAATAAACCATCTCTGTTCTACTAAGAAGTCAGTAGGAATGTGGGGGGCAAGTTTTGATAGAACAAAATATGTAAAAAGATTTTCTTTAGCAGGGAGTGGTTTGAATTGTATGAGGTGGGACTACTTTTCTAAATTATTCCTTTAAAAAGTTTTCATATGGCTGGCACCTGGCATGTGTGTATAAATACTTATTAAAAAAGCGTATGTGACTGTAGTATTCAATTGATAATAGCCTTCTGTCCCAATAAACAGGATTCTTTACCTCTTTGAAAATCATTTTTAATTAAATATTTTCCGAGGATAACGAACATTCTGTCCTTAGCATAAAAATTATAGACGCTTTTCATGTGGGTGACCCTATTAATGCACTTCGGGGAGTCCTGCTTGGGCTTTGAAAAGGCATTTATGTGCCTAAGCTGAGTAGGTTTTCAGGATATTATAGTGGGAGCTGTGGAACAAACAAAGATGCATCATATGTGAAGCCTGCCTTCAGGGAGCTTGCAGAGTTAAAAAAATAAATAAATAAAGACATTGATAATTGGCTATCTGTAAATTGGAAAATGATACAGGTCCCCAAAATAGGTGGTGAGAGATACAGCTGAACTCTTTGGGAAGGACAGAGAATATTCTCATTGTGGGAGCTTCTGGCGTCTGAGACTTCTTGAGGAGAAAAAGAAAGCCCGTGGCTCTTGGTCAGGTTGTAGGACAGAGTGTAGAAAGGAGCTGAGGGGGGATTGTGTGGTATGTGGACAGAACAAGCCGGGCACTGGGACAGCAAGGCTGTTACAGGAAGACCAGCGGAGGAGAGTGGAGGAAGGAGGTGGTCTGTTGACGCTCTGTGCATAGTTAAGTGTGATGAAATATCAGAGAATACATAGGGAATTGAATGAAAAGAAACCATGTGGGTTTATGAAAATGAGACATCTGTATATTTGTACAGTGTTGCAATGGAATCACTGTGTGGTCACCAAACAACAGGGCTTGTGACTGATTGAGATGTAAAAGGAAAGTTTGGTGAGACTGATACAAATACAGTCTTCCCTTCCTTAAAACAGATTTTTTAAAAATTCAGTTTCGATTCTAAATGAGCCTTTAGCTATTTGACCATTTTCTATTTGTCACTTTTATATTTTTGAGAGCATATAATGCACAATTTTATATTCTGCTTTTATCCACTTTACATTAGTATAACAATTTCATCCTGTTTTAACCCAACTCTGCAAGGTTATATAATATGGCCTTATCAGCATGAACTTTAGTGATCGAGCAGTGGGAATTTTAAATCCTGGATCAAGTTGCCCTTCCTTGGAACAGAGCTGGGGTAGGAGTCAGACCAGAAGCTCCTCTTTGGAAATATGTTGATCCACAGTCTGGCTCTGGAAGCAGCACCTTCTTTCTCTCGGTTCTATGCTCTTGAAGACTCCTGCGTGTGGAATAGGTTAGTCCTAGGAGGACTAACAAGTCCAAATTTAACTAGTCCTCTATGAATGGGTGCAGCCATTAGTTTTGGGTGGAACTTCAACATCTTCTGCATTTTATTAACATCCTCTGTTTTGGTTCAAGGAGAGCAGTCTTGCAGCAGTGGTGCCTTGGAAGCTTTGCAAACATTCGATTGAATGTTGTTGCTTTGCCAGATCCAGAACTAAAAATAGATGCTGTCAACTCTCTGACCACCAGTTGAAGGCAGACACCTGAGGCCAGTGCAAACCTCAGATCATTTTTAAAATAATTGTTTGTGATTCATATGCAGAGACATGCAAATAAATCCTTTTATTCCTCCTTTGAAATCCTACTGATAGTAGCCTGGCATCTGTCTGGGTGCTTTTGGGACAAAATAAGGATTAATATCTAATCAACAGTTATTTCACAGGGTTTCTTAAAATTCTTCAGTAGTGCAGAATGGCTTTTATTGGCCTTAATGGTTTCATTTGTCTCTGTTTGGCTGATTTTAGTAAACTGCAGGAATACCATATAGAAAGGCAGTCTTCACATAATTCCAAACTTAATTTTATTTCCATCAACTATCCTGTGTTGCTAACAGAGCCAAATTTAAGATGCAGCCTGCTCCATCCTCAGCTGTCATCTGAGTCCTTTATGCCAACCTGCTTACTTAGATATTGAGGTAATTAGGATGTCTTATCCAACTGTTCATGACAAAGTTAATAACTTCTAGTTAGGGCATTTTTAAAGAAAAAAATGTGTTAAATTCCTGAATGAGGTAATACCAAAATCATATACATCTGCTAAATCATGGGATTTATGTGCTTAATTATCAGCAAGGAAGAGCAGTGCCGATGCTGGAGCAACACATGGGAGAAGCTTGTGTTAAAGTGGAAGCAGAGTCCTGCAGAGCTCAGTGGGGATCCAGAAATAGGACTGCCTGTTGTATCCTGAAGGCAGCTTCTAGAGCTAGAGTAGGAAGGGCCACTCCAGAAGGAGCATCGGGCAACAGGAGAGCAAGCGAATCGACATTGCGTTAGCTCCACAGCAGATGCTAACCTGAGCGCCAGGTGGATGTAAATGGGATGAAGCTGACAACATAAAGGAGAAACTTGACAAGTTTATATGCAACATTAAATACACTAATAAAAATAAAACAGAGAATATTATATCGAGAAGTCTGCATCAAATGTAAGAGTTAATACTATGAAATATATTTAAAGATTTTATGGGAAATGTCAAAACACCAGCAGATAAATAGGCAAAGGAAATGAAACACAGTTCATACAAGGACGAATAAGCCATCTGATGGAAAATTGTTCTTCATTAAGATTCCCTTCAGGACTATCAGAAAACATTTGAAAAATCATACTATCCATTATTGGGTTATTAGGATAGTAATTTAAATTTACCTTTTAGAACTCCATGATTATTGTACTCCTGGTTCTTCAGAGGCTGAGCTGGAGAGGCAGTGGGCGGCTGGAGATGTGTGGCCAGGTGTTCACGGAAACCTTCCCTGGGAGGGCAGAAAGCCAGATGCCGCAGGTGCGGGCTGACCGAGCGCCGGCTCCCAGGGCCGGGGCCTCGTGGGCAGTTGTGGTTCATGGCTACCTGCTGTGTGTCAGGCACGGTGTGAGCTCTTGCATACATTTTCTCATTTGACCTTTACTACAACGCTAGGACACTAATATTCTCAATTTTCAGGTAAGTCAAGGCTTGGGGAGCTAAATCTGAGCTGGGATCAGAATAGAGTCAGCTGTGAGCCCAGCACCTTAGGGAGGAAGTGCACAGCGTTCAGTTACGATGGTGAAGACTCTGTGGACGTACGAGGACGCACTTCAGAGCCCAGTGAGAATAGTGAGAGACAGATAGTATATGCACTGTGGTTTTACCTGTGTAAAACTATGTGCCGATGGGGGAGTGTAAACAGCAAGGGTAGTTGCATTCTGGTGCGGTGTCAGAGATGACCCGGATAACCTGTTTGCCTTCCATGTGAGATCAAGGAAAAGCATCTGATAACTTATTAAAATGCATCTTACTAATATGCATTTTTCAAGCAGGGCATCTAAATTTTTTCCAGTGGCATCGTGTTAGTGGTTAATCCCTCTCTCTCTGCGTTGGTCCAGGTGGCACTGGTGTTCCCCAACAATGACCCTGCTGCCTCCATGGTGGCTTTCTACGGCTGCCTGCTGGCCGAAGTTGTGCCTGTGCCCATCGAGGTGCCCCTCACGAGAAAGGTAAATAACGTATCTTTCTGTTCAAGCCTGTTGGCCGGGAAGGTCGATTCTGCTGCCCTGGAAGGTTCTGTCATGGGGTCAGAATGTGCAGACGGCCATCTTCAAGAGCTTTCATCTCAGCAGGATGTGGATCAGGAAGCACAGGGCTGTTTGCCTTGTCTCTGAGGCTCTGCGCAGGTTGTCGTTGGTTGTCCCAGACAAGGGAGCAGCATTGACGCTGCAGCTCCACTCAGCGGCCGGATTGAGCTGCTGCCCTGAGGTGGCGCCTTCTGTGCGTTGAGCAGGGTGATCTGCCAGCAAAGCAGGTGTTCCAGTATCTCGTTCCTCAGTGTCACTGCCCTAGAAATCTGGGTAAATGATAGATTTTTCACTTATTTTTATTTCAGGGGTGGCCGTTGTTGCATTTGTGCAGGTGTTTGGACATTAACAAGTTCCAGCTTCACCTACGATTTGTTGGATCTTATTCTATGATTAGAATAAATAACTATCTTGCTGTTACAGTTGTAGTGTAGTCCAGTGTCGGAACCCTACACAGCAGTGTGTGTGTCTTTGTCCGTGTAAATGCTTGACTTCTTGCACCACAGACCTGTGGTAACTTTGGAAGGGAAGGCCGAGGGAGGAGGCTGTGCTGGGGTTGACCCTGATGGTCCCCCGAGAGGTGCTCTGATGCTGTCGAAGGAGACGGGGCCGATGGCTGTGGGGTAGGCGCCCTGCCACTGGTTGTGTTATGTGTCGTGCCCTTGGGCTCCACCCTGGATTCACCGGGCTGTCACTTAGCACACCATCATGAGCAGAGTGTGTGGGGTGACTCTTCCAGCTCCAAAGTGCTAAGGTTTTCGTGTGCCCAGGCTCAGAGTTTCCAGAGAATCTTCCAGCTCTCTTTGTGGCTACTCATTATGAAAATGGGGAAGTGCCTCAAGGTCTGTTCACGGTGTGTGGGTACCTTTGAAACTCTGCTCCTTGGGTCGGAAGGAGAGAACGAGGGGATCCCTTAGAATAAGGTTGGGGAATGGTTGCTGTTTCCCTTTTCCTGGGTACAAAATCTTCAAGTTCCCTCCTGGGCCTCCTAGGCACCTGCAAGCGTCAGGCGGGGTGGCAGGTGGCCCTGGAAGGGGGGTGAGCCCTGCAGCCACTGACATCAGAGCCCCCTCCAGTGGCCTGAGGAGAACCCTGATTTCTGCGAGGGTTTGCCTCTAGCATTCCTGGTGTATAATACACACCCCGTAAAGTGCTTCCTCATCTTCCTGAGCCCTATGACCTTCACAACTGACGAGAAATGCAGAAGGGTTTGGGGATTTACTGAGCAGGTAGCCACGTTCTCCTGTGTGATTCTTTGGTGCTGTGACTAACCTGGAAAGCCTCTCAAGGGATGTGTGATGCTCCTCTTTAATTGATATCTAATTCAGTGGGTTGAGGTCCTCTGGAAATAGAAAAGAAAACCCTCTGGATTCTCTAGTCAATGGCATCAGGATGCTAATTTGGAGAAATTCATAGGCTAATGAGTGAAGAGACTGATTCTCTGTCAGCACTGCACTAACAGACTCCAGAACATGTGTTACTGTTGTTATGAGTAGCGGTTATTGTTTACTCATCACATATCCAATTTAGATTTGTCTACTCTACATCTATAGCCTGGTGTTTTCCAGACCAGGTCTGGTTTGCAGAGGAAAATCATTTGAATGAAGAGGCACCTGTCTCTGCCACTTCCTGACCAGGCATTGTCGAGCGGAGCCAGGGTGTCTCACCTGCAACTCCTCTGGGTCTCCTGACACGTGTTTGCCAGCCGTCTCAGACGTTGCAGGCTGTGACCTGCCAGGTAGCTGTGTCTCACTCACCTCTCAGACCCATTCAGACTCTCATATTGTACCATGTACCTCAGGACCAGGAACCCTCTCTCAGAAGAAAAAGCTGAGGTTTCTTCTTGGCCCTCTCTCCCTCGGAACGTTTCTAAGGGTAACAGAACCAGCAGATGACTCACGGGTTATTGTTAAGCCAGAAGCCGTGCGTTGGGCCTCAGTCTGTAGTTTCAGAATGTAATGTTCATTCTTAGAAAACGTTACTTTTTTTTTTTTTTTGCGGTACGCGGGCCTCTCATTGTTGTGGCCTCTCCCATTGTGGGGCACAGGCTCCGGACACACAGACTTAGCGGCCATGACTCACGGGCCCAGCCACTCTACGGTATGTGGGATCTTCCCAGACCAGGGCACGAACCCATGTCCCCTGCATCGGCAGGCGGACTCTCAACCCCTGCACCACCAGGGAAGCCCAACTTTACTTATTTTTAAATAAAAGAATCCACTGGCTCGGTTGCCATTCAGCACAGGGTAATATGTGCACAGGGGTGTAGGTGATGAAGTTTGTGAATCCTCTATCCACCAGTCCTATGCATGCTAGTCTTGTCTTAAAATAAAGGGCCTAATGAGAACCAAATTTTCAGAATCATCAATGTTGATTAGCCTCACTGAGCGATTTAGTCCCATGTGCATTTATATTCTTTGTTCTAGTTCTTGGGGTGAGGGGAGAAGGCTCATTTTTCACTTGAAGAGTTCATAGTGGGAGAAATGGGTGTCCCTCCAATGGTTTGGCCACGGAGTGGGCAGGGGCAAGAGAGGAGCCTCCAGAAGTCTGTACCGTGATGGGCAGGTCTGGACAGTGGCTGTCCTCCTCGCCCTCTTGAGGTGGCTGAGCTGGTCTGTGAAGGCCAGATGCCAGCAAAGTGGGCCTGTGGACTGGCGGAGACCACTGAGCCGCATTTCCCTTCTGCCAGCTTGGGAAGTAGCAAGGCTGTAGCGGGGGTGGAATTCTGCATATCCTAAGTGCCATAGGGCCAGAGACCAAGTGGGCCCCGGAGGCCACAGGAGTCCAGCCAGGCAGGGCCTGGCCCATCAGCACTTGCCTCTGGGCTCAGAGGGGGCTCACTGTCCTGCATGATGCAAACTGTTCTTTCCTTAGAATCTAGCACATGCCCCACTTGTTTGCTTTAACCAAGGTTTCAGATGTCCTGTTAAAATGAAACATCTCTGGAAGGAAAAACATAGACGTCTTGTCACATACTTAAAATCTCACGTGAACCATCACATGATCCTTCCCTTGGGAGTGCATTTTGCTGGAAGAAATCAGAGGGAGTTGGGGTGGGGAGGGAGGGAAATGGGGCAGCCCGAGGGTGACACCCACCCAACGGAAGTGTTTGTGGGTAGAAGGTTATGCCCCACGTCTGGGATTTGTTTTAAAATAACAAATCTGCATGTGTGCATGTGTTTGAGGTAAGAGATGAGAACAGATTTGCCAACGTTGATAATCGTTGGTGCTGGGTGACAGGAACGTAGGATTTCTTTCTCCTTTTCTTTGTATCTTTGTGTCTGCTTGGAAATTTCCAGTATAAATAAAAAGTTAAAAATTAATTGGCAAAACAACAATACATTAATGACATGTTTCTGTTAGTATTGATAAGGAAAATTTCTTGGTCAGGTTTCTTGGATCCCCTGGTTGTATGACCATAATAATCTTTAAACTAGTGGGTCTGCAGCCTGTCTTGTGTTGACTCTGCAGAGTAATGCATCGAGAGCCCCTCACTCAGTTTCATCTGCATTGTTGTCTCACCTCCTGAGGCAGCTGAGAAGCCAGCGGTTTGGGTAGGCAAGCATCAAAATTGGAAAAGCACCAGCTAGTAGTTGCAGGTCCACAAATCCGGAACGAGTTCACAAGAGACGCTTTCCGTGAACTCACCTCACATTTACTGGAGAGAGAGTCCTTCTCATGGGTATGGCTGATGCTTTCTGACCTGGAGACTGAGACGGGACAAGGTGAGGCTGATCGAGTGCGCATTTACTGCTTGAGAAGTGACTTGTCAGAGACCATGGGTGTGGAGAGACTGCCGGGGAAGGGACATGCTTCGTCAGCTCTCTATGTTGGAGAAAGATTGAAAGTGAGGGAAAGGTTTGAACTCAGGTGTGGGTCAGCTTTTCTTGCACAGCAAAAGAGAGTCATTTGTGAGATATTGTGGTCCCGGACAGCTCAGCTCTACAGAGGAAGGGCCCCTGAGCCCAGCCGCAGGCCAGAAACAGCCATTCCAGGGAAAAGCGCTCAGGAAACATGGGAGGTGGTGTCAGGGCCTGAGTGCTCTGGCCGTCAGGGCAGTGGTTCACGTGCCTCCTCAGTAGCTTCCTGTGGCGCCTTTCTGGACAGTGGTGTGGGGTGTCGGGGGGCTCCCAAGTATCGGGGCTCAGGGCCCTGTCCCCAGGTCCAGGAGAGATGGCCCATGGAGGCCACAGATGGCTCTGTGGGCTCTGCCAGAGGCTCTGGGGTCAAGCTGGGCTTAATTTCAGGGATCCCGGTGCATGAAGGAGACAGAGTGCTCTGAGAGCAGGTGGAAGGGTCTCATCTCAGAACAATGGGGTGCTTGGGTGGGGCTGTTTCTGCGAAGCTAGCTTTTGGCTGGACCTCTGCGTAGGAATTTCCAGACCAAGAAGATGGGGGAGGAGCAGGCATGGAAGCTGAATTTCATGGTAACCATGGATTCTGTTTACGGTTACTCTCACCCTTCCTCTGTATTTTAGGGTCTTTAGGAGCAGATACTGGGAAGACAGGGCCCAGGGGACAGCAGACCTCTACCGTGAACCCTGAGAGGTCTTGCAGTTGGCCCTGGTGCTCCCTCTCCTGAGCCATTCTGAGCCTGTCTGTAGGCGGTCCCAGCAAGTTCACGCTCCTAAAGAGACGCCCTTCTGCTCCTAAACCTGGCTTCAGAACCTATCTCCCCACCCCTTTACCTGGTCACAGCTTTTGGCCATGTGATACCCAAATTCACATTGAAGTGAATGATTATAATTCTCCTTGAAAAAGCACTGCTTGAAGGAACAATCCCACAGGGTCCCCAAAATGGGAAGGTCCCCATCTGAGGAGCACCAGGCCTCCTCCCCCTTGCCGGGGCTGCAGGGGTGTTGGGAGGCTGGCTGTGCGTGATGCTGTGTAAAGAGACGCAGCTTTTAAATCTGCAGTGAGGAGTACGAACTAGGCACTTGGAGGATGTAGTTTTGAGATGTCGATGTTGCTGATTTTACTGGGGTGAGAATGTTGTCTCACGTGGGAAGGAAGGAGGTGACAGCCTCACCACAGTCCTGACGTTTCCCTTCTAGGAATGCCGGCTGCTTCACGGCTTTATTTTCTGAATCATAGCTGGTGGGAGTAAGGAAAGCGAATTGAACTGACTGGCGGGGTGGCTGGACGCTCAGGGTGGTGGCGCCCGGGGCTGCTCTTCCCGCAGCATCTGCTCCCAAGTCCTGGCAGTCAGTCTGTGCGGCGGCACCCCTCCACGCACACGCCCTTACTCTGTGGTCGGCATGGGTGTCCAGTCCACCACGCCAGATGTGATCAAAGACCGCTTGGGGTTAGTGTCCTGAGTGCAGAGATGTGTTCTTGGACCCGCTCTGTGTCCCGAGGTCATGGTCCTGTACAACCAGAGGGGAACAGAACAAGACCCCCTGAGCGCAGCACACTCTGTGCTCCCCGTGTGCATCCCTTACAGCCAGCCAAGGACACAGCGCAGATGACGAGACTGAGGCCAAGCTAGTGCCCTGTTCAAGGTCAGGCAGCTGGCAAGTGGCAGCCTGAGATTTGACCCCAGCTGTGCAGACACCAGCCCGTGCCCTGGCAGTCTGGTTGAACCTCTCCTCAGGGAGGTTGGTGCCATCCCAGGGCCCAAGGGTGAGACCGTGTTCTGTTAGGAGAGTGGCCATCACCTCTGCTCATGACCCTTCTCTCCTTGCTGCCGTCTCCCAGGATGCAGGAAGCCAGCAGATCGGGTTCTTGCTTGGAAGCTGTGGAGTGACTGTAGCCTTGACGAGTGACGCTTGCCACAAAGGGCTGCCGAAGAGCCCGACGGGGGAGATCCCACAGTTCAAAGGTGAGCCTCTCTGCTGAGTGGGGAGGATGTGCTCCGAGGCATCTGTGCCAACACACAAGGTTTCAGATCACACCCCACATGCTCTCAGCCTGCACGTGATGTGCTGTAACTGCAGGAGGCTTACAGCACCTTAGCCGTGGCCTTAGACTTGGTGGAAACACCAGTGATTTGGTCTGGCTTGTGCTGTTGTGAAGCATGCCACCAACGGGAAAGTGGTGTCACACCTGTCTTCTGGGGGATGCTTGCCTGAAAGGAATTTGTCCTTTATTTCCAAGGTTGGCCAAAGCTATTATGGTTTGTCACAGAGTCAAAACATCTCTCTAAACCTCCTCGAGATTGGTTCCCGCACATTAAGGACGCAAATAATGACACTGCGTATATCGAGGTGAGTTGCTGGGTCTGGACGAGGTTGGGGAACTGAGTGACACGCACTGCAACCCTTACACAGCTCAGGGTCAGAGGTGGATGTGGGCCCGGAGCTCTACCCTCTCGGCACCTTCTCGTTGCAGTACAAGACGTGCAAGGATGGGAGCGTGCTCGGGGTGACCGTGACGAGGATCGCGCTTCTGACCCACTGCCAGGCCCTCACACAGGCGTGTGGCTACACAGAAGGTATGGGCAGACCATTCCTGGGGGACCCCGACCCCAGCCCCCAGCCCTGTGAGCTGAGCGTTGTTCCCACTAGTCACTCAGAGAGTCGTGCCGCTCCACCGAAGGTCTGTGTGTTGGATTGTTTCGTTGGCGTCTCAGTCTGCTCTGGCAGCCAAAACAGACGCCACAGACTGGGGCTTAAACAGCAGATGTTGACGTCTCACAGTCTGGAGGCTGAAGTCTGAAATCCAGTGCCAGAGGGTTGGTTCCTGGGAGACCCCCTTCCAGGCCTGCGGACGGCACCTTCTGGCTGTGTCTTCATACGGCCTCTCCTCTGTGTGCAGAGGGAGCTCTGGTGTGTCTTCCTCTTCTTATAAGGACACCATTCTTATTGGATCAGGCCCCACCCTATGACTTTACCTAACTTTAATTATCTCCTTAGAGCCCCATCTCCAGGCACATTTATACTTGGCGTTAGGGCTTCAACGTAGGAATTTGGGAGAAAACAGTCTAGGCCATAACAGATAGTTGACACCATTGATGTATATTCGTTCCTGGCTGCACAGTGGAACCTCTTTGGGAGCTTTAAAAAAGTGCGCATGCTACAGTGCACCCCCCTCCCCGCAACTGGCTTGGATCCTGGGGCTGCGTTTCACAGTCAAAGGGTTGGTTTCCATGATGTGCTTTCTTTGCCCTGTTTGGGGTTGTCCTGGAGGCACAGAGTTAGGGTCACTGGAGGTAACCATGTTGACAGCGCTGACGGGCTCCTGGTCGGAAGGATCAGACCCCACATACCCACAGCTCCCTCCGCTGGAGTGTCTGCCATCAGGTCCCCGCACTAGCCACGTCACAGGCACCTGCCACACTGGAGTCTCTTCCCAGTACCCAAGCGTCTGTCACGAGCCATGGATGAGACACTTTTCTCTTTTTGCTGTTCTCATTTGCTTTCTCTCTCTCCCCATCCTTCTGGCAGTCTCCCTTTTTAAGACCAGTTCACTTGTCTCGTGGAGATGTTCCACTGATGTTTGGTCCCTGGACAAGTTTCCCAGACATTGTCACACGTGGAGACACACTGCCTGTAATGATCACCACCCTGTTTGTCACTGTTTTCAGTTTTCTAGTTTTTCTCACAACCTCATGACCTGTATTCCTTGCCCTAATTCCCTAAAGGTCCAGGGCCATCACTCTTGCAGGGATTGGGGAAGATAGATACATACTTGCTTCCTGATTCTCCACTTTTAAAAATCTTGCATAAGATAGAATACAGGCTGTGTATTTTGAATGTCCCTTTTTGAAAGGGGGTGAGGCACTCGGTACTGAAGCTTTGGCGAGCATTCTAGTGGCAGGTTTGCTGGAAATTGCCTCCTCCTGCAAGTACACAGCATTTCCCTCTCTTGGGAGAACATGTGATGGAAATGAAAAGAATCTTTTAAGAAAGAAAAGGCAGGGAGAGGGAAAACAAATATTGGGTTGGCCAAATAGTTCATTAAAACCCAAACGAACTTTTTGGCCAACCCAATATATAAAAGGAGAAGGAATAAGGTGTTTTAAGTGATGCTGTGAAGAGCTACTGCTGTTAAGTTGTGTATCAGAATACTCATCTAGAAACACTTCCCAGGCAGGCCAGCATTTTAAACGGGTCTGATGGGAGGCTGCAGCATTTCTGTAAAGACAGTGAAATGATGTTTTTCTAAGACCCATTACTTCGCACTGATGTGGTATTGGATTTTTTGTGTCCTTTGGTCTGTGACCGTCTTTTGTTAAAATCTTTGACTCTGTATTTTATAGCTGAAACAATTGTGAATGTGTTGGATTTCAAGAAAGACGTTGGGCTTTGGCACGGAATCCTAACAGTAAGTGAGACGCCCCTTGCTCTGCAGTGTCCTGTTTGACTTTGAATGTGCTCAGTGTTGGGATTAGAATGATGATCTGTGTACACAGCGGCTTGGGTAAGCCCCTTCCTCCCACATTATAAATAAAGAAAAGTTACCATTTTTAGAAGTCTTAAGTTAACGTAACTTCCAGGAGCTCAGCAGACCAGTGGGTCAGTAGCTGCTTGCCTGCATCGTGGGCCCACGCTCTGAGGCTGCGGCTGTGAGAGAGAGTGGCCTTTTTAGGCTCAGGGAAGTTCAGGATCTTTCTTCCCACGGTTGGCATTTCAGATTGTGCAGAAACGTTGATGTCTTGCATTTGGGTCACTTTGCCCATACATATGATTTGGCTACAAAATTCTTTTTATCTTTCTGTGAATCATTGTTTAATGAATGTTTCGGGAATTATGCTGCAGGGGGAAAAGTACTTTGAGATTTCCCCTTGGCCAAAAATTCAACACGAGTTGCAGAGAATGTATGTCTCATTTTTGTTAGTGCCACTTGAGAAGTGATGACCATTCAAAGCTGTAGGCACTTTTAATAGAGGGATAACCTTATTATTAAGATATGCTTAGCATTTAAGAAATATGTGTAGCATCACTGCTTCGAATCTCCCTATGTCTGTTTCATATGTGATGATTTCCACTCACCTGTTTTTCTTTTTAAGTTTCTTATGCTGAAACCTTATATCTTTTTAGAAGCAAAAAACTCTAGTAGTTTTACATGAGTGGTAGGAACATAACTATAAAAAGAGGGATTTGTTGTTTCTTGATAAACCAGAATTTATGCAGACGTCATATAGACAAAGGTTTGGGGCTCCGGCCCAGCCAGCTTCCTTCTGTTACCGTCTGGACACTAGTCGGTGGGACAGAAACACAGCCCCACACACGCATTACCCGTGGCCTGCTGGTGTCATGGGAAGAGCACAGCCTCAGAGAACCCAGGTTGGATGTTGGTCCTTCCTTCTGTAGCTTGTGACTGGGCACGTCACCTGCTCCTGTGCCCAAGAATCGTCTGTTGCCTGAGTCACTCTGCACCTCTGTTTTCCTTATCTGTCCAATGGGAATGTTGACCGTGTGAGAACCACGTGGTTTAACGTTCAGTGAGTGCCTGGCCCATCTATTTGCTTGATGACCGTTGCCATCAGAGTTCTCTCATGACAGTCTTGCTTTCAAGAGCTCTGTGATAGATCTTGTTGACGTGGTCACCCGCCTGCCTGCTCACTGATGCTATGGATTACTGCCTCCGGAATTGGTGGTTTCTGAGTCTGTAGCTGGCTGCCACCTTCTAGAGCAAGACAGGCCTCTGGCTAGGCAGCACGCACTCTTCCAAAGCATCTTATCTTCTTTATGGTGAAAGATGCTCCCACCCCCAGGATGGAATGGGGAGCAAGCGCGAGGTGAGGGAGGTGAATGCTAGCGGTGAGCAGGCTCACCCGTGTCGGGGAGGGTGCACGTGGTCATCTTCCTGCAGAGCTTCTGAGCTAGACCAGCGCTCTGCAGAGTGTCCGTGCCCTCTCTCTCCACCGCCACCCACAGCGAGGGCAGAGCCGACCAGGGGGGCTCTTGTCCAGTGCTCCCCATGTTGTGGTCCCTTCCTGCCAGGTCTGTGCATGCAGCGACTCAGATGTATGAGTCCCAGCTGCAGTGTGTGAGGACTGACCGTTTACTTAAAAAGTTAGTTTTTGTCATCCATTTTAAAGAAAGAAACCTTTTACGGGTCCTGGTCTACATGAGCCAGGCTAGATGGAAGACTGAGGGTGTTAAGACAACTTTCCACCACTCCTTGGATTTCAGTGTAACGTTTAATAAAGGAAATTAATTTTGTGAATAAAAATGAGTAGAATACACCAGAGAGGATTAAGCTTCAAGACTGAAAGGCCAATAAAAAAGGGATCATTCAACTTACGTTTTTATAAGAAAAGGATTTGGATTTAGATTTTTTTATATCTTTATTGGAGTATAATTGCTTTACAATGGTGTGTTAGTTTCTGCTGTGTAACAGAGTGAATCAGCTATACATATACATACATCCCCATATCTCCTCCCTCTTGCATCTCCCTCCCACCCCCCCATCCCACCCCTCTAGGTGGACACAAAGCACCGAGCTGATCTCCCTGTGCTATGCGGCTGCTTCCCGCTAGCTATCTATTTTACATTTGGTAGTGTATGTATGTCCATGCCATTCTCTCACTTCATCTCAGCTCACCCTTCCCCCTCCCCGTGTCCTCAAGTCCATTCTCTAGTAGGTCTGCATCTTTATTCCTGTCCTGCCCTTAGGTTCTTCAGAACCCTTTTTTTTTTAGATTCCATGTATGTGTGTTAGCATACGGTATTTGTTTTTCTCTTTCTGACTTACTTCACTCTGTATGACAGTGTCTAGGTCCATCTACCTCACTACAAATAACTCAATTTCGTTTCTTTTTATGGATAAGTAATATTCCATTGTATATATATGCCACACCTTCTTTATCCATTCATCTGTCGATGGACACTTAGGTTGCTTCCACTGGGCTTAGATTCTTGAGTTGTATCAGTAGAAGCAGGAGTCGGGAGGACTAGACAAGCTTTGAGAAGTCGCCTCCACTCCCACAGCCTCTTAAAGGATCATCCCCAGTGAGATGCCCATGTGGTCCCCACCCTCCCACCAGGGAGCCCCTGGCAGCGGGGTGAGTCCCACATGGAGCCCTCCCCCACTCACTGCCCAGTGTCCTGCTTTCAGAGCGTCATGAACATGATGCACGTGATCAGTATCCCGTACTCGCTGATGAAGGTGAACCCGCTGTCCTGGATTCAGAAGGTCTGCCAGTACAAAGGTGCGTTGCGGAGGCTGCCCCTTTAATGTCACGCCATCCTGCGGCACAGGCGGTGACTCACTTCCCCCCTGCTTCTCCTTCAGCAAAAGTGGCCTGTGTCAAATCCAGGGACATGCACTGGGCATTGGTGGCGCACAGGGATCAGAGAGACATCAACCTCTCCTCTCTCCGGATGCTGATAGTGGCCGACGGCGCAAATCCCTGTAAGTGACGGCACCAGGCAGTCAGGAGGGGGCCTCATTCTCCAGGTTTCATTCTCTGGGGTTTGATTTTTCCCTTTTCTAGTCTTTACCTTAGTGAAGAAGTGGTCTTAAGATAATAGCCAAACAGTATTACTCAGCGTAGCCTACGGGCACCAGGGCCTGAAGGTCCAGACATAGCCCTGGGGTTGAGTCCTAGCCCTTCCACTTCCTGATTCTGAAGAGAACATATCTTACTTGTTAAAATTCTTCTCCTTTTGTTAGCTGCAAGATGGTACCCAGTCATCAGATTTTATGAGGATTAAATGAAGCAATCCCTGTGTACAGTTCTTGGGATATAATAAGTGCTCAAGAAATATTAACTATTATTATTTTATGGTCCATAGTAGTTTTATTGATCAGGAAATTTGATTTGTCATTTTTAATGGAATTTTATTATCAAATCCTGGAGCAGAAATTACCTAGGTAAGATAAATTAGCAGTTCCACAGAATACTGTTAATATACCTTGAGAAATATTTCAGTCAGTTGAAACAAAAACCCAGCTAGCTTGTTTTTTATGAGAAGAGTATATAAGCGAGAAGCAAAGTGAACGAAATGAATTGAATGAACAATGTATGTTTCTGACCACATTTGTAAACTCTGCAGCATATATATTTGTAAATTAAAGCAGTATATACTTAACATCTGATATGCAAAAGTGGACTTGCAAACAGGTGATTTTGTATTAGTTTTATAAATGATTCTTCCATTTACAAAATAACTCCATAAATTGTGGGCTGTTTGGTACACAATTGATTTTGCCCATAACTCTTCAGAGTAATATGTCTTACAGGAAGCAAGGTAAACTTGTATTAGGAGCTAGTTTAGCTGATAGGTTCCTAGTAATTATACTTTGATCTCATCACTCATATTAATATAGAGAAATGTTTTCTTCATTTAGTTGGGTTTAGATTTACTTATTTCTTGGAACATACATGTTGAAAATGGTAGAACATGTCTCAGAAAAGTTATTAAAGTTAAGTTCTTCAGTCAGCAAAAAGGTTTTAAGTATAGAAGTTGCATTTTTTAAATTCTTGAGTTCTGTGTTTGAGAATAATATTATCTTTCATTGTAACACGAGTGATAAGTTATATATTAAATGAAGTATTTTTCCATGCTGCCTAACTCCCCATGTGCCTAGATCCTAACTTCAAAAGCATTTTATATTATGGGATACTTTTAATTGTCCACATTGCTTCGCCTGTCTGATTATCATCCCCCCTTTCCCTCTAGGGTCTATTTCTTCCTGTGACGCGTTTCTCAACGTCTTCCAAAGTAAAGGTCTACGCCAGGAGGTCATCTGTCCATGCGCCAGCTCACCAGAGGCTCTCACCGTGGCCATCAGGAGGTACTGCTGTGTTAACTCAAGTGGGCAGCCTGGGTAGGGGTCTCATTCAGCAGCTAACAGAGACCTGGAGCCATCGCAGTTCATCTTAGTGTGAGAATAAAAACAGGACCCAGATTTTCCAGACGAGGTTTTATTCTAGTGTATTCTAGAATGGATTCTCTTAAATAGTCTAGATTCATTAGTTAGAAACTCACTTTTCACTCTGGAGGTTCGCTGTAATTCCCGAGTGAGTGGAAGTCTGTCCACAGGCACGCTGAGCAGTGAACCTTGTCCTGGCAGGTTATGCACATTTTCATTTGCTTATATTAGGCTCAGGTTTAACTTGAGGATAGAACAGAGTAAATGCTGGATGAAACGAAATTTTTGTGGCCACCCCTGTGCCCTTGGACATGCGGGTTTTATGTCATCTTCATTTTCTGCAATACTGCACATACTGCACTTTAAAAACTGGTTTTCTGAGCTTTTGAGCAGCTCAGCAGCACATCAGAGGGTTCTGGGGCCTGAAATCTCCCGCTGTGTGGGGCTGGGCTTCTGGGGCTCTTGCTAAGGCCAGCAAGCACAGTGAGTGCCCTTGGTCCTAGGTCACTCCTGCATCACTGCCTGCTTCAGAGCCACTGGGGCCTGTCAGGGACAGGCCGTGGTACGGCTCATAAGAGCTCACCCTGCCCAGGGTGAGAAGGGCTAGAGCGGCCTGTCTGACCGTCAGCAGCTCCCAGTAATCCACACTAACCTGAGAAAGGAGGGTTTGCATCACCCAGACGTTTGCAGCCTATACATGACTAATTCGCCAACATCTTTGGGCTCTGTCTCTAAGTATGTTTTATTTCGTGTCACACCAGTGTGCTCTGTTGTAGCAGTGGATGACAGAGCTTTCGGTGCACAAAGTGCATGAGTTCTGCTCTTTTTATTGAAAGGTCGGGATTCGCAAAAATATTCATGTAAAGGTTGCCCTTAAAGAGACACCTTCTGATGCTTTTAGGAGTTTGTTAATGTGAAATTAACCAGGCCGCCTAACAGGTTGAGAAATTGAAAACCTTTAAAGTATCAGAAGCAACTTTTTTTAAATAAATAAATAAATGTATTTATTTATTTATTTTTGGCTGTGTTGGGTCTTCGTTGTTGTGCGCAGACTTTCTCTAGTTGCGGCAAGCAGGGGCTACTCTTCGGTGCAGTGCGCAGGCTTCTCATTGCGGTGGCTTCTTTTGTTGTGAAGCATGGGCTCTAGGCGCGAGGGCTTCGGTAGTTGTGGCACGTAGGCTTGGTAGTTGTGGCACGCAGGCTCAGTAATTGTGGCTCGCGGGCTCTAGAGCACAGGCTCAGTAGTTGTGGTGCACAGACTTAGCTGCTCCACGGCATGTGGATCTTCCTGGACCGGGGCCCAAACCTGTGTCCCCTGCGTTGGCAGGTGGATTCTTAACCACTGTGCCACCAGGGAAGTCCCCAGAAGCCACTTTTAATTTTGAGTGAACCAGAAATTAAAAGTCTGTAACGTAATTTAAATTGATGAGGAAATATGGCACCATTAACCAGAATCCAGTCTTCATTTTTTAAAGGATGGCACTGTCGTCCCCAAAAGAGAAGGTTTGCAACAAATAATCTTCTGAGATTTATGTCCGACCTTGGAGTACAAAACACATCAGGATTGCAATAGCAGATTTGCCTTCACGTTGTCCTGCAGAAATCAGTATTCAAGTATGTGTCTAATTTGACTCTAAGGGGACTCAGCCTCCGGAAGCATGTTGGGGCCAGGAGTCCCAGTTTGAGCCCCGCCCGCTGGTGGCTGGCCACACGATCCTGGGCACATTCCTTCTGTCCAGGGCCTCGGTTTCCTCCACCAAGAAACAAGGGGCTTGGATTCAGTAATCTCTCAATTTCCTTCTACCTGTAAATTTTTAAGATTCCACAGTTCTGTGAAATAGTACCGTTGCCAGAGATGATTCACAGAATGAGTGATTCATTCATGTAGACTTGTTATGATCAAATGATTTGCTCATTTGCTTTTCCTAAAAGTGTTTTCTCTGTGCCTTTAAGATATGTTGTATAGATTATGCCAGAGTTGATTGGCAGAGGGTGAAGGGATGAGCAAAGGAGGTTTTTTTTGAAGATGACATGAAAAATAATGATATTTAATTTGTTCAAATTCAGATTTTTGTTGTTTGATTTACATTCTTATAAGGTACATAAGAACATACTCAATAGAGCTGACCATAACCTGCTACTCCATAGAGCTGTAGTTCCCAGCCAAGGCAATTTAGAAATGCTGGCAAGACCTCATTTTAACACAGCCTCCTGACTGACGTCTGAGAATGTCATTAGAATGAAATGCCGCTTATTTAAGTTAAAAAGTAGGACTTGAGAATTGGCATTTCTTACAGCTTTAGACAAAAAAAGAAAAAATCATGTTTATAGGTGCTGCCTCATATCTGACTCATATCTAGCTGATATAAGTGCAATCCACGCTGTTAACAGTCTGTGCAAAAAGCTTTCAAACTTGTAAAAACTGTCTTCATATGGGAGTAACCATTTATAACATTGTATCAGTTATATTTTCCTAATAAGTTTTTTAACCTTTAAAAAACTTCAAGTTATTTTTTAGGGACAAGGATAGTCATAGGGAGGACAAGTGAAGAAAAAGTAGGCTTCTTAGTTTCAAACGGTGGACAAGTGAATTATTGTTCTTACAGAAAAAGAAAGATCTTTTAAACCTTCTTCGTGATCTTCCTGTTGTGGCTGCTGTTATTCAGTTTGTCAGGTTATGTGCCATTGTCAAGAAGCCAATACTGTCAGCTCATTAGCATCAAATAAGCTAATAAGTAGTTTGAGATCTCCATTAGTTTATGGAATGTTATCCCTGCCCTTCAGTAATAAATGATGTGCATGAATTGAATGAGACCCAACATCAGGTCTTATTTTCTTCAAATAAATTTTCTTCTTTAAGAGGACTTTATCTGTGGGCCAAAGTAATGAATGGAATTTTTATTGTCTGGTGGTAAAGCTCTTATTTTCAGAGAAAAAGTAAGACGCATGTACAGTACTTACATGTAGTCAACCTAGAGCTTTAGTGCTAGAAGGATGTTCATCTGGTTTCATTTTATACATGAAGAAAAAGAGGTGCTTTTCTAGTCTAATAGATAGTTCCAAACAGACAAAATATAGACAATAGAAGATTCAGAGCTTTGGCAATCTGTGGTTTATATAAGCAGGGTATTGACAAGTTTCAGTAGAAAGCACTCCAGAAAGCAAGGTAACCCTGAGGGCTTCAGCCTATTCTCAGACCAGCACGTGTGCCTCTGCTGTGTGGATCAGCAGGCAGGAAGAAGCAAAGGATTTTTAATTGTTTCTCTAAACATGTTTTAAAATCTTTTATAAAAATCTTTCTTTAAAAAGATTAAAAGTTTATTAACAAAACTAGGCAAATTAGCCAGGAAATAAACCCATGCACCTTTGGTCAGTTAATCTATGACAAAGGAGGCAAGAATATACAATGGAGAAAAGACAAGTCTCTTCAATAAGTGGTGCTGGGAAAACTGGACAGCTACATGTAAAAGAATGAAATTAGAACATTCGCTTCTAACACCATATACAAAAATAAACTCAAAATGGATTAAAGACCTAAATGTAAGACCAGATACTATAAAACTCCTAGAGGAAAACATGGGCAGAACATTCTTTGATATAAATCGCAGCAATACCTTTTTGGATCCATCTCCTAGAGTAATCAAAATAAAAACAAAAATAAACAAATGGGATCTAATTAAACTTAAAAGCTTCTGTACAGCAAAGGAAGTCATAAACAGACAACCTACAGAATGGGAGAAAATATTTGCATATGATGCGACCTACAAGAGATCAATCTCTAAAGTAAGTGGAAATAGAAACAAAAATAAGCAAATGGGACCTAATTAAACTTAAAAGCTTTGGCACAGCAAAGGAAGCCATAAACAAGACAAAAAGACAACCTACTGACTGGGAGAAAATATTTGCAAATGATGCAACCGACAAGGGATTAATTTCCAAAATAAACAAACAGCTCATACAGCTCAATATCAAAAAAATGAACAACCCAATCAAAAACTGGGCAGAAGACCTAAATAGACACTTCTCCAAGGAAGGCATACAGATGGCCAACAGGCACGTGAAAAGATGCTCAACATCGCTAATTATTAGAGAAATGCAAACCAAAACTACAATGAAGTATCACCTCATACTGGTCAGAATGGCCATCGTCAAAAAGTCTACAAATAATAAGTGCTGGAGAGGGTGTGAAGAAAAGGGAACCCTCCTACACTGTTGGTGGGAATGTAAATTGGTGTAGCCACCCCGGAGGACAGTATGGAGGTTCCTTAAGAAACTAAAAATAGAATTAATCCCACTCCTGGACATATATCTGGAAAAGACAAAAACTCTAACTTGAAAAGATTCATGCACTCCAATGTTCATTGCAGCACTATTTATAATAACCAAGACATGAAAGCAACCTAAGTGTCCATTGACAGACGAATGGATAAAGAAGATGCAGCACATATATACAATGGAATATTACTCAGCCATAAAAAGAAATGAAATTGAGTTATTTGTAGTGAGTTGGATGGA
>NW_020173040.1:1890971-1937011 GCF_003031525.2 Neophocaena asiaeorientalis asiaeorientalis
ATATATATATATATATATCTCTATACAGTGAAATACTACTCGGCCATAAAAAAAGAATGAAGTAATGCCATTTTCAGCAACACAGATGGACCTAGAGATTATCATTGTAAGTGAAGTAAGTCAGAGAAAGCAAATATCATATGATACCACTTATATGTGGAATCTTAAAAAATGATAAAAATGAACTTATTTACAAAACAGAAACAGACTCACAGACATAGAAAACAAACTTACTGTTACCGTAGGGGAAGGGGGTGGGGGAGGGATAAATCAGGATTTGGGGATTAACAGATACACACTACTGTACGTAAAATAAACAGCAAAACCTACTGTATAGCACAGGGAACTATATTCAATATCTTGTAATAACCTAAAATGGAAAAGAATATGAAAAAGAATAGGGGTGTGTGTGTGTGTATGTGTATTTATATCTCTGAATCACTTTGCTGTACACCGGAAACTAACACAATATTGTAAATCAACTATATTTCAATAAAAACAAAAAAAAATCCAGATTTCTAATGCAGAGACATTGAGTTGTGATCACTCAGTTCATAAAAAGGATTATTCCTTTTGGGGAGACATACCAGCATGCTTTCCAACTTTGTTTCTTTTTAATTTGAAGGTCCAGTTGGCTTTATTAAGCAATTCATGAATTGGGCTGCATCCCATCTAGCAAGTAGAGAGACGCTCCTAGGGGTTGTACAAAATGGAAGGTTTCTGTAGGCAGGAGGTGGATAGGGTAAGAAGGTATTAGCAAAAGAAAACAAATTGTTTCAGTGTGGTATGTTTCATTCCTTTCTCCTTATTCTCCTGTCTGTGACAGGTTTTTGGTTTGTGGTTGCCATGAGGTTCATATATTTCAACCTGTGTATATATATGCGTCTGTTTTAAGTTGATGGTCACTTAAGTTTGAGCACATTTTAAAAACACTCCATTTTTACTCCCCCCCATTTTGTTTTTGATGTCATATTTTGCATTCTTTTAATTTTGTGTGTTGCTTAACTATTTATTGTGGATATAGATGATTTTACTACTTTTGTCTTTGAATCTTCCTACTAGCTTCACAGGTGGTTGATCCATTACCTTTACTATATGTTTGCCTTTACCAATGAGATTTTTCCTTCCATAATTTTTTGTTTCTAGTTATGGCCTAGAAACCATAAACCATTTCTTGTAAGAATAGTTTAGTGGTGATGAACTCCTGTAACTTTGCTTGTCTGTAAAATTCTTCTCTCTCCAAGTCTGAATAAGAGCTTTGTGGGTACAGTCTTCTTGGTTCTGAGTGTTTCCTTTTAGCACTCCGAATATATCTTGCCAGACCCCTGGGCTGCAGAGTTTCTGCTGACAAGTCAGCTGATAGTCTCTATCGGTTCCGTGCATGTAAATAGTTGCTTTTCTCTTTCTGATTTTAAGATTCTCTCTTTATCTTTAACCTTTACTGTTTTAATTATAATGTGTCTTGGTGTGGGTCTCCTTGAATTCATCTTGACACCCTCTGTGCTGCCTGGATTAGGATGTCTGTTTCCTTTCCCAGATTAGGGACGTTCTCATCCATTGTTTCTTCAGCTATAGGTTTTCTGTCTCTTCTCCTTCTGGGACCCCATAGTGTGAATGTTCACGCACTTGATGTTGTCCCAGAGGCCCTTAAACCATCTTCATGTTTTTTCTTTCTGTTTTCTTCTGCTGTTCCTATCGGATGATTTCTACTACCCAGTTTTCCAGATGACTGATCCATTCCGCATCCTCTGATCTGCTTTTGGGTCCCTCTAGTGTTGTTTTGATTTCTGTTATTTTTCAGTTCTGTTTGGTTCTTTTTATATTTTCTGTGTCCTTATCGAAATTCCCACTGAGTTCCCCCTTTCTTCTCCTGAGTTCAGTGCGCATCTTCATGACCATTAGTTTGAGCTCTGTCTGGTAAATTGCTTATCTCTGCTTCATGTAGTTCTTTTTCTGAGGTTTTGTCTTATTCTTTTGTGGCTTTGGCCAGGTGATGTCGTGTCCTAGAGGTGCCCTGTGGTTCTGGAGACCCGGTGCCTGCAGGCGGCACACATCTGCCTGGAGTGCCTCAGGAAGCGGTACTTCACTTCGTTGCAGTAAAGTGAACAGAGCATCACTGATGACTGGCCCAAAGCAGCCGGAGAATTCCCACATGCAGAGATTCTCACGGTGGTTAATACTCCATTGTGCTACCCACCAACCCATTTTGGTTTTTGATGTGACTTGAAATGACAAACTTCATGCTCACCATATCCAATAGGAGAGAGGTCCTAGGAGCAGAGTTCAGGGTGCATTTCAAGACCAGCAAGTGCTTGCCAAGTGTTCGCCGTGGTGTTGTTTACCTTGAGTTTGTCCAGAACTGTGTACATTTGAAAGAGTGCTTTTCAGTCTTCTCATCTTGATTTTCACAACCACCTTATCTGATAGAAAAGGCAGATTGTAGACTTACTTTCTAATGGACCAGTTAGCCTCTGAGACACTCATTTCCTTCGCATGTAAACGAGGCCGTGGATATCTGTGCCTCCTACCTGTGTCTGACACACCAGGCCCTGGTGCCCACACCCATGTCTGCTCCAGGCTGTGTGTAACCACTGTCCCTCTTGCTGTTCCCACCACCTGCCCCCCCCAAGGCTTCACATCTTTTCACTGAGAAGTCCAGGTTAGACCCAGGGGCATGCAGAGACCGAGGGCTGGTCTTCACCTCTTAGATCTTGGCCACTGTTTGTGGACTCAGTTCTCCTTTCACGTGGGAAGGAGAGTGGGGGACAGAGTGGTCACGATTTTTAGTTTAAGCCTCCACCCCCGTGATCATCCTCTCTTACTTACTATTCAGTGAAGCCATGTGTAAACATACCCCACACCTCCTGCCGGCCTCCAGCCTTCTTGTTCTCACATCCCATCCGATTCGCCAGGGAACATCCAAGCCCAGCTGTTTCTCCTGCCTCCTCACCGGGGTTCCCAGCCTTCTGCCTGCTCTCCTTCCTGACCAGAGCCTGCAGGACCCACAAGGCCATGCAGTCTGGCCACACCCCCTCTTGGCCCCTTCTCCCACTGCCCCATCCTCCCTCCCCACAACCAGACCTCCTGGTCTTTGCTGCCCGCTCTACCTGGTGTGCCCCCAGGGTAGCATGGCCAGAGCTCTGTCTTTGCTCACTTCGGGGAGGCCTGCCCTGACCACCCCCCACAGAGTGAACGCGCCCCTTCCACTCTTGTGTGACTCATTGTGATGCCCTCTCAGCATTTGCCACTTTCTCATGCGCCGTGTGGTTTACTGGTGTATTATTGTTTATTCTCTGTCTCTGTCTGGTTAATAGTTGGTGCTTAGCATATATTTTGTTAATAGATGAATGAAAGGAAAATTTAAAATATGTAAAGTGAGAAGTAAAAGTCCCTTGCCAGACACTTACGATGACCCTTCGTAATTTACCAGCAGCAAGTGCTGTGAAGAGTTGAGCCTTTTCCCGCGTGTCTGTGTACAGTATGTGCACGCCCACCTAAGCAGGAAGATGCTCCCTTGCAGTTTGACCTGAGAGTAGTCATGTGGGGTTTTGTTTGCTTTCATTTTACTTGATGATCTAGGTGTAGCTAACAGCCTAGAGTTATGGTATCATAATCTGGTCTCCTGAGAAAACAGCACCAGCAGAAAGCTGTGTCCTTACCCTCCACGGCCCCCATGAGGCTGGTCATGAGAAAGGCTGAGATGAGGGAGGAAGCGGGGGAGGGGGGAAAAGGAGTGGGAGAAAGAAGGAGGAAGTGGAGGGGAGAGGAGGAGGGAGAGAGATGGGGAGAAGGCGTGGACGCAGGTGGGGTCTGGGGCAGCAGTCTGAGGCTGTCAGGGTGATGTTCTAATGGCAGGGAAAGAAGGGGCTTCATCCGTTCCACAGGAGCAAGGTCTGGACCCCAGAGTTTGTGCAGGAAACTTGCTTCTGCCCAGACTCCCTGGAGCCATGTGTGGGCTTTATGTGCTGCATGCACAGCCGTGGAGAGTCAGGAGTTGAGTAGAACACAGACATAAAAAAACATAGGAGGACATGGGTTCTGCCACCTCACTTTCTGCACTGAGCACATACGGTAAAATTGCCCCTGGCCCACGTGCACAGCTCTCAGGCTCCAGTCATCTGGCTTCCACAGCCCCTCCCCAGAGCCGCCCGCCCTGGTTGGCTGGGGTGTCTTCTCAGACCACCAGTTTTGTGATTGGCGTCTCTCAGGTTCCTGAGTCAACCGAGGGACAGGGGTGAAAAGATGAAAAAAGGTACAATTTTAGTCTTCTAAATAGAAATAGGAATAATGGTGTGATCAAAATTTAAATAGCCCCCTGGTCACCTCTTATTTCATGTTCCGTTCCCTCGCCTTGATCATATTTCTCAGTCTCACCGAGATGGTTGTCATCTTTTTATCTCGTTATTATGCACGGGCTGCATGTTGGAGCTACTGAGTGCTGGTTGTGCAGAGCATGGCCTCTGCACCCGGCTGTCGCTCTCAGGCTCTGCGTGGAGGTGAAGCCGGTGACAGGGGCTCTGTTTCAGGGGTGAATATCTTTAGGAGAGAAACACATGCTAGACTCCTGTTTAGAACCTGTTTCTTTCATTGTCCTTGTTTCTTACGTGCCTACATCATTTTCAAGCAAACTTGATGAAAACACTCACACTTACATTTTTGTGAACGTCCTCCTCTGCAGGCTGTTCTCTGTGACCTGTGAATAGAGGACAAATTCCCCGTTCCTGGCGTTCATATACACGACTGTGTCCACAGAAAGGTTGGAAAAAGTCTTGCTTTTGGAAAAATGAGCCTGTGTGTTTACACCCATTTTGTAATGCTTTGTGCTTATTTTCTTCCTAAAACTTGAAGTGAACTTTCCACACATAAGAAGTCAGAGGCCAGGTTATTAAGTAAAAATAGCTTTGATCCATTCTATTTAAGCCATTTTGACTGGGGGTCCAGGAGGCCTAGTCATTGCTCCTGTGGATTTTGATGTGAGGACAAAATGGATGCTTTCTTAAATGTTATAAAGTCATCATGGGAAGCATTGCAGTCCTCACTTTGTCTAGTACTCAAAGGATGATCTTTAAAGGAAGAAGGAAAGAAAACAAAAAATGAGTGGTTGGCTGCCACATCACCCTATTTTGTGGCTGATCCCTTCACTCAAATGGGATTGGGGGCTGATGCTTTCCTTTGCACTGTCGTCTGAGCGTTTGTGTACTGTGCTTGAATAACCTTCCCAGGACAGCTTGTTCTGCCCTGCGTTGAAGAAGAGATTGAACTTGCGGTAAGGAGCTGGGAGCAGATGATTGCCTGCTTGGCTTTTATCCACTTAAGTAGAAAATGACACTCAGTTGTTGCCTGTGGTCCTCAGTGAAGAAAAATTGCAGATGCATCTCCGCTGCTCAGATTTACAGGGCCTGGGCCCTTCTGAACACGTATCACACATATCACTCTGTGACTCTCTTCTGTTACAGTGTTTGTAAATCTGCAAGCTGAGTTGTTACAAGAGAGCTGCATAGGCAGTCGGTGGGTTTGGGTGGAAGCCCGCAGTGCCGTGCAGGGCCAGCCTTCTCGAGCTGGTCTGAGCTGGTCCTGCCAGAGTGGACGCTGGGCCTGGTGGGTTGGTGCCCGTGGCCATGGCCATTAAGTATCTTGATGTCACTCTTCTTGAAGACAACGGAACACCTCTCACCTACATGAAAGGGAATGTAGAAGGCTCTGGGGTGCACAGAGATCATGGTCATCTTAGGCCTCCTGCTTGAAAATGGGCAGGACGTGCAGGCGCCCTAGAGAGCTGACAGCAGGAGCCCGGCCGAGGTCTGGGCCCCCAGGTGTGCTGCCCAGGCTGTGTCTGACTCCAAGACTTGCCCCATCAGCGTTCCCCTCAGGAGGGATGCTCCCCAGGAGGAAACAAAGGTCAGCCCAGGAAATGAGTGGGGTTTATGCAGGATGTTTGAGTCAGAGAACTTGATGGAACAAGGACAGGAGACGTGCCTGTCTTCACGTGTGTCCGTCTTGGTGAGTGTCCATTGCCACACATGTCTGAGTGCACATGTATCTGTCTTCATGCATATATCTTCTTGTGTGCCTGAATTTACGTGTGTTTGTCTTCCTGTGTGCCCTTGTTCACATGTATCTAAAGTGTCCACCTGCACACGTGTCCACCGGGTGATGACAAGAAGCCACGCTGCTCTCTGAAGTCAGTTCTGGCTTCCTGTGGGAGGCTTATTTTTACCCAGGTATTTAATCTGCTTCCATCTTTTTAAAATTGTCATCGTCCAGGTAAATGTTTTGTATTTTCTTTTTCTCTGAAGATTAGTTGTAGAATAAAAACTATTGGAGAAATATGGATTCATGATGCCTGAACTCATCAGTAGAATTACAAAACTGGGGGGTTTCTCCTTGGTCACTGTCTGATTATGTCTCTGTCTCTAGAAGATAGATGATAGAGTCCATTTTTTTAAATCTACATTGTGATAATACTGATTGAACTAAAAAAAAACTTTATGTAGCCCTTTCAACTGCAAGGTATTATTTCAGTACCTTGACACTTTGGTGATAAAAAGGTAATAATTATTATAACACAGTAATTAAAACAGTAATTCCAAAGAATGGTGAAGATACCCCCTTGCCACCATAAATATCTTCCACTTTGGAAACAGCTAACCCAGAAGTTAGAAAGCTGGGCAAAAACCACGGGCAAAGACACCAAACGTGGCACTGTACTCGGCATATAGCAGCCATCTGACACCGAAATTTGATGGTTTCTGACAGGGGCAAACCAACCAGTGATCCAGAGTGACAACACAGTTAACACAGCCTATGAATTGCAGTGGGGTTTTCAAGAATGTTTTTGACTGCCCAAAAAAGTCAGAGTTGGAGATCCATAATCTTATTTTTAAAACACAAGAAGATAAAAATATGTTGTTTGTCATTTTATCTAAAAATTTAGATAAAAATTTAAAACTTCTCTAGCACAGAATAGTTTGGAGATGATAACCATCTAAATTAAAATGACTTAATGAAGTAGCAGTAAAGAGCAGAGTAACAGTGTTATCTTGTCCTGACCACGTGTGTTTGAGTCCGTTCTGCTGTGTTTGGTGCTGGACTAAATTGCGCACAGAAGTTTGCTTTGGTGGAGACTGAGATGCACAGAGAGTGGTCTCTGGGAAGCAGCCTCCCGGACTCGCAGGCTTGCTGGTTCTGACGGGTTGCCCTCTGACGTGGAAAAGTAGCCAGGACAAATGGAAAACACAGCTTGTAAACAATTTGTATGGTGTGATCCCTTTTCTGGCTGGGAGAAAATTAAGCCTCTCTAAATAATATATTTAGCAGGAAGAAAATCTGATAACTGCATACTTACTGGGTAGGTGAGGATGTGATATAGGGAAAACGTTCCTTTCTGTGTTACATAGCTCTTAAAATGGGTTGATTTTTTTTTTTTAATGCTTTCATCAGAGAAAAGGGAGAACGTTACATTAAAATAACTTATAACTTGGGGAGTACTGTGTTTCAACCTTGTATCTTTGTTGTCCTGCCTGTCCGAGGGCCCGGAGGATGGCGGTGGCACTGAAGAGGTGTAGTTACCCTGTTGAATCCCGGCAGCGGAAATACTCGTAACCCTTGTTGCTGACTTGGCATCGATGCACATTTGAGTCTGGCCAGCTGTTTGCAAACTGCTGATTTGTTCATTGCGTGTATAGGAGCTCTTTCTTCAGGCATTGGCAGAAGCATGATCAACTCAAGGCGCATCGAGCGTGTTACAGAGGCTGGAAGTGGCATGACAAGTGGACAGTGGGTATAAACTGCCCGACTGAAGGCCATCCCCGTCAACTCGTTCTTGGTGGGGCCGAGCGCTGAGCTGACTCCCCTCTTCCCTGGCTGCAGCTTGGTCTTTTCCCATTTCGCCGCCACGGCAGTGTCGGCCGTTCCTAGCTGTGTGCTTTCTCAGAGTGTGAGGACCAGTTCTGCGTAGTCCTGAGATTGCCGGGACGATTCCTCCTGTAATTGGTGTTCTCTGTGAGACACAAGCACACCGTTCACCTTGGAATTGAACCTGAAAGTTGACACATGGGTCTGTGGCTCTCTTTGCCATTATTTAATCTACTGTTTTTGATCATGAAAGTGGATGTTCTGAAATTCCTAGGAATTTTGCTTGTTGGGATTGGTTTTTCCTCCCTCACCTAGTTTATCTCCTCGGACTTTTTATTTCCTAGGAAGGTGTTAATGGAGAAAAAGATCATCTGACTTGGTTAATAATCCTGGAAATACAAATTGAAACAACAATGAGGAATGCATTTTACTCACCATATTGGGAACAGTTATAAGGTTGGTGATCAGTGTCGGCACGAGTGTGTGGAAACGGGTAAGGCTGAGGGCAGCTTAGCACCGAGGTGGAAGGCACGGGTGTTCTGAAGCCATTCTGAGCATGCTGCCTGGCCAGCCCCACCGCTGTTGCCTTGGCGATGCCCTTCCTGCCTGTGAGTGGGGGACAGTTGTGTCTGTCCCACAGGGTCGCTGTAAAGAGATTAGTTAACACTCGTAACACTCGTAAACGTCCACGGTGCAATAGACATGTCTAGTGAGTGAAAAGGTAATGATACTCATCCACTCTTAGTGGGATTGCAAAATGACCTAGTCTTTTGGGAAGGTACCTAGGCTTTATTAAAATTTTAAATGTATATGCTCTTTAATTCCTCCATCCCCTTTCTAGATATGTATCTTACAGAAATATTTCCAAATGCATACAAATTAAATGAAATAAAATAAGCATATATTCATATTACTGAACACCATCTAATAATTAAAACAAGTCAATTCATTGATGTGTCCAGTACGCATACTATATATGTTCACATGCACACACTCCTGTGGGAAGATCTGCAAGGTATTCGGTGACAGAAGCAAGTTGCAGAAGAATGTGCATGTTGCGGTTCTGCTTCTCTGCGGATGTAAATACATTTGTGTATGCACGTATTTTATAGGTAAATGGGTATTAAAGAGGCAGGAACTTCATATTTAGTGTGGGTAGTGGCTGCCTAGGGGAGGGAGCGGGTCTGAAGGGGCTGGAGGATAAGCAGGGTCTTTCGCCTTTTGCTGTATGTTCTTGTGCAGTGCTTGCTTTGTCCATCCGAAGGGTGTGCTCACATGTTACTCATATCACTGTTTTAAAAGTTCACGAAAAGAAAACTTCCAGTGAACTAAACAGTGCTTGGTCTCCTAGGCCAGAGGCAGGGCAAGTGTTGGTAAAGGAGACAGGATGGTTGGGCAGGGGCTCTGCTGTGGGTCTGAATCCCCCCAAGCCCCACCACTCACACAGGCAACTGAGTTAGCATTTCTGTGCCTTGGTTTTCTAATCTGTGAAATGGGAGAATAGTAGTGCCTGTGCAGGTTCGTGATAGTGAGTAAGTCGGTGTGTAAAGGGCTCAGGACTGTGCCGGCACATGAAACACCAACTGAGCACAGCTCCCCCATCAGGAGGGAGGGGCTGTCGGCAAGCAGGTCCTGAAGAGAGGCTGGGGGACAGAACCAGGAATGCAGTTGTCTGAGTGAGCGGGGCAACGAGGCCGAGTACTGTGCCTAGGAATTCAGGTGCTTCTGTTCTGCCTTCTTGCATGTGTTTTGCAAATCTGCCAAGGGAGAACCTAGGTGTCTGAGTGTCTCTGACTAGCAGGGGACTCTAATAAATACAAATACACAGCGTAGGTTACGGTAGTGCCAGATTAGTGCCATCGGTTTACATTTTAGGTGAGTAAACTCAGTCTTCCATAACTACCATTTTACAGACGCAATTGAAAATTTCCGGTAGCAAATGGAGTTCATGATTTTAAGGTATTTAAATATTGATTCTTACTGTTATTAAACGTAGGAATGTGGATCTCGTAACTAAGACAAACTGTACACTCTTGGGTCGTAAAGGAACTTCTCCCTCCAGCTTCTCGTGTGCGGTACTTGCTGGTCACCACAGATCAGTTCTTCAGTCTTCCCATACTTGGGATATGTCTGGGCTGATCCAGCATTTTGCTTTCATGTGGCTTTTTAAAATGAAAACAGGCACACTTTTTTTCTTTTTAATATCTTTATTGGAGTATAATTGCTTTACAATGGTGTGATAGTTTCTGCTGTATAGCAAACTGAATCAGCTATACATACACATATATCCCCATACCTCCTCCCTCTTGCGTCTCCCAACCACCCTCCCTATCCCACCCCTCTAGGTGGTCACAAAGCACCGAGCTGATCTCCCTGTGCTATGCTGCTGCTTCCCAAAAGCTATTTTACATTTGGAAGTGTATATATGTCCACGCCACTCTCTCGCTTCATCCCAGCTTACCCTTCCCCCTCCCCATGTCCTCAAGTCCATTCTCTACGTCTGCACCTTTATTCCTGTCCTTCTCCTAGGTTCTTCAGAACATTTTTTTTTTTTTAGATTCCATGTATATGTGTTAGCATACGGTATTTGTTTTTCTCTTTCTGACTTGCTTCACTCTGCATGACCGACTCTAGGTCCACCCACCTCACTACAAATAACTCAATTTCGTTTCTTTTTATAAAGTAATAGTGGTGAGAGTAGACAACCTTGTTTTGTTCCTGATCTCAGAGGAAATGGTTTCAGTTTTTCACCATTGAGAACGATGTTGTCTGTGGGTTTGTCATATATGGCCTTTATTATGTTGAGGTAGGTTCCCTCTATGCCTACTTTCTGGAAGGTTTTTATCATAAACGGGTGTTGAATTTTGTTGAAAACTTCTTCTGCATCTATTGAGATGATCATATGGTTTTCCTCCTTCAGTTTGTTAATATGGTTTATCACATTGATTGATTTGCATATATTGAAGAATCCTTGCATTCCTGGGATAAACTCCACTTGATCATGGTGTATGATCCTTTTAATGTGCTGTTGGATTCTGTTTGCTAGTATTTTGTTGCAAATTTCTGCATCTATGTTCAGTGATATTGACCTGTAGTTTTCTTTTTTTGTGACATCTTTGGTTTTGGTATCAGGGTGATGGTGGCCTCATAGAATGAGTTTGGGAGTGTTCCTCCCTCTGCTATATTTTGGAAAAGTTTGAGAAGGATAGGTGTTAGCTCTTCTCTAAATGTTTGATAGAATTCGCCTGTGAAGCCATCTGGTCCTGGGCTTTTGTTTGTTGGAAGATTTTTAATCAGTCTCTATTTCAGTGCTTGTGATTGGTCTGTTTATATTGTCTATTTCTTCCTGGTTCAGTCTCGTAAGGTTGTGCTTTACTAAAAATTTGTCCATTTCTTCCAGGTTGTCCGTTTTATAGGCATATAGTTGCTTATAGTAAGTAATCTCTCATGATCCTTTGCATTTCTGCAGTGTCAGTTGTTACTTCTCCTTTTTCATTTCTAATTCTATTGATTTGAGTCTTCTCTCTTTTTTTCTTGTTGAGTCTGGCTAATGGTTTATCAGTTTTGTTTATCTTCTCAAAGAACCAGCTTTTAGTTTTATTGATCTTTGCTATCGTTTCCTTCATTTCTTTTTCACTTATTTCTGATCTGATCTTTATGATTTCTTTCCTTCTGCTAACTTTGGGGGTTTTTTTGTTCTTCTTTCTCTAATTGTTTTAGGTGTAAGGTTAGGTTGTTTATTTGAGATGTAACAGGTGCACTTTTAAATTTATTTATTTTTTTTTTTGGCTCTGTTGGATCTTCGTTGCTGCGCACAGGCTTTCTCTAGTTGTGGCGAGCACGGGCTACTCTTCATTGTGGTGTGTGGGCTTCTAATTGCGGTGGCTTCTCTTCTGGCAGAGCATGGGCTCTAGGCGCACGGGCTTCGGTAGTTGTGGCTCATGGGCTCTAGAGCACAGGCTCAGTCATTGTGGCTCACAGGCTTAGTTGCTCCATGGCATGTGGGATCTTCCCGGACCAGGGCTCAAACCCATGTCCCCTGCATTGGCAGGTGGTTTCTTAACCACTGCACCACCAGGGAAGTCCTAAAACAGGTGCACTTTTAAATTAGATTACTTAGCTGGACAATTCATTTGCTAGGGCTGTTATGACAAAGTACCTCAAACTGGGTGGCTGTAAACAATAGAAATTTATTCTCACAGTTGTGGAGTTTGGAAGTCTGAAATTAGGGTGTCAGTAAGGTTGCTTCCTTCTGGGGGCTCTGATGGGGAATCTGTTCCGGGCCTCCCTCCAGCTTCTGGTGGTGCCAGCAACCCTTGGCTTGCAGACCCATGATCTCTTCCTAACTAACTACTTCTGCAAAGACGCTGTTTGAAGGTCACATTCAAGGTTCAGAGAGTTAAGACAGGGACATGTCTTTTGGGGGGACACAGTTCAGCCTACAGCGGTCACTTAGGCTTATGATTTCTGACTCTCATGTGGGGTCTTGACCGAGGACGAGGGTGAGGGAGCCCTGGCCGCAGAGGGTTCCTGCAGGACTCCTCTGTCTTTCATTTCAAAGTGTTGATTTGTTGGGATCTTTGGAAAAGAAAAAAGCCAGGAGATCAATATCAATTCCAGTGTTAGGGGCTCCAGGTGGTTTCATGTGGGTTTTATTATTTGGGCAACTTTCATTTTATATCCTTTTAGCACTACTCTTTTTGATTGTTACAGATGGAATAGTTCGATTTTCAGACTCTTATACTTCTTTACTTTTTAAAATTGAGATATAATTGACATATAACATATGCTTCTTTTTTAAATACACCAGTTACTTGATTCAAATTAGATCTCTTTTTGCAAATTTTAACTTCTGTGTTTTCCCATTTATGGTTTTAGTTTCATTATAAACTTTGATGATACTTTAAAGCCGTATAGCAAACTTCTATTTATTTTATTTTATTTTATTTTATTTTGCGGTTCACGGGCCTCTCACTGTTGTGGCCTCTCCCGTTGTGGAGCACAGGCTCCGGACGCGCAGGCTCAGCGGCCATGGCTCATAGACCTAGCCGCTCCGCGGCATGTGGGATCTTCCCGGATCGGGGCACGAACCCGTGTCCCCTGCATCGGCAGGCAGACTCTCAACCACTGCGCCACCAGGGAAGCCCCAAACTTCTATTTATAGTCCATATTTTAGATCCTAAAACTACCTTAAGCATTTGTATATGGAAAATTAGAGAAACAAATGTGATGTTTACCTAAACTGCACTCTCTCACTTTACTTACATTGAAGAATCTTTAGCTTGCAGGGATAAAATCCATGATCTTAGAAACGTTTTAATTTATTTGTTCCCTGATCTAGTCAGCAGACGTTTATTGCTGTACACTACTCCAGGGATGGGGACTCTGCAGTGACCAAAAGAAAACCCTCCTGCCCTCCTGGAGGAGACGTGGACAGATAGTTAGATGGTTCCTGCTATGGAGACGGGACCACCCTGGAGGACAGTGAGGGAGAGGGCCACGAGGCCGTCTGCCAGAGGCAAGAAGGAGGCCAGGGCCCCGGAGGGAGTGGGCTGGGGTTTGGAGGGAGAGCAGGGCTGGATGCTGCGTGGAAGCAGGGAGAACAAGAGCAGAGGTGAGGCCGGGGCAGCCTCGGAGCCCGTGGACGGTGGCGAAGGCAGACCATGGATGTGGTGAAGCTGTACTTTCCCCCAGCCATCAAGCACTTTTTATGTGGTCTCTCATCCAAATAATTGCCGATTTTTACAAGTACTGAGCCTGTGCCCACACAGTGCACGTCTGGCCTGGAGGCCACACAGGCAGTCTAGCATTTCTGCTCACTCCTGTCATCGTCCTTCTTGGAGACGTGACTCTCCCTTCTTAGCCGTTTTCAAACCTGGGAAATCCAACCTTGCAGAGAAAGGAGTGGGTGCGAAAAGGAGTTGGTCGTTCTCTGGTGGACACATGTAAGGGGAGGGCAGGGGGACAAGGGAGTCCCTCGGCGTCTCTACACTTCTCAGGAGCCCAGAAGTAGAAGGAGCAGACATTGGTGTCTCCTGAACAGAGAAAACAGGTGCTGAGAAGAGCACAGGGACGTGTGGCAGCCACACCTGCCTTCAGAGGCCTTCAGGGCCCAAAGGTGCAACCTTGGTGTGCATGCAGCATATTTACATGCATATCTGTGTTCAGACAGCTGACGTGCTTCTAACCAGACACAAACTGCCATTACAGGCCCACCGATGACAGCAACCAGCCCCCAGGCCGCGGCGTCCTCTCCATGCACGGGCTGACCTATGGGGTCATCCGGGTGGACTCGGAGGAAAAGCTGTCTGTACTCACCGTGCAGGACGTCGGCCTTGTGATGCCTGGAGGTGAGCGCGGGTACAGGCGCAGAGTCAGAGCCCAGCCGGGGACCAGCTGCCAGTGCTGCCCTGGCTGGCATCCCTGTCCCCGGCTGTGAGCGTGCCCACCTCGGCCTGACCTCCAGTCTGGTCCCATGTTCGCCAAGCTTCAGCCCAGGAGGTGCGGTAACACGGCCCTTCCTGATGAAAGAAAACCCAAAATGTTCATGAGGCTGAGGAAAGGCCTCTATGTCACATGCACCTTGGGACCCCAGGAGGCACCCGGGACTGCTCTGCACCCCCAGAGGCACCTGCGCCACTTCTCCCCATGCAAAGGTCAGCTTCTTGCTGGTCGTCCTGGTGCACTGGGGGCCAAACCCTTATGGAAGCTTGCCTGCAGCACAAGAGCCCTTGTTTAAGTCACAGAAATCATTTCCGTGTTGCGTACAGACAAGCTCCCGGCAGAAGGACCTGCCTTGATGAAACCCTCTTGCCTTTCCACCCCTGCCCTGTGCTGGGACACCTCCTGAGGCCTTGCGGGGGCCCCAGGGAGTGCAGCTAGAACAGCTCTGCTGGCAGGAGGGAGCCCCGGTCTGATTTGTAGGGCTCCCTCCCTGGCCCTGCCTCTCCTCACTCTTCACATGGCGTCCCCGGGGAGTGGGCCCCCTTTCCTGGGGCAGTTCCTCCAGAGCCTGGACCTTCTCCTGATGAGCCTCCACGCACATGGGTGTTGTCTCGCCTCATCAGGGGCAGTCGCATCCACATACAGCCTAACCCCAAAGCCAGGCACATGCTCAGCTCAGCTGCAGCTTCAGCCAGGCCTCCTGGCTCCATTCCTTTCTTGCTTTTTCAAATAAAGCAATTCCCCATGGTTCCAACCTCAAAAGATGAGAAAACTGTACAGTGAAAAGCCTCCTTTCCAGCCACTGGAGGCACCCACAGTGGAGACATGCAGGCAGCATGTACACAGACAGACACACACACACACACTGGCATATTCTTTTTCCTGTTTTTTTAAAATTTCACATAACAATAGAGCCCTTCGTGCCTGCTCATATCTTGAATCTTGAAGCTCGTTTGTTAGCAGCACGTGAAGAGCTCACACATTCCCTTCCAGGCTGAGGAGCATTATGGTGTTTGAACACATAATAGTTTATCCAAACCCTTTCCATTGGGTGATTTTCCACTTTTTGCCCCTGCAGTGTGGTTGATGCAGTAACTCATCTGTGCTCCAGCCTGCAGAGGTGTGAGGAAGAGCTAACAGGGAGCGTTCTAGAAATGTGCAGTGTGAAGGGCACACACCCAAGTGACTCTGATGAGGCTGTCCTTCAGAAGGATCATAAGGATTGATATTCCTGCTGCTAGCGGGGGACGCCCCTCTTTCTCCACTCCCTCATGCCCAGTGTATTTTCAGACTTTCTGATTTTTACCAGTTTGAGGGGTAAAGAATACTTTGGTGTCATTTTAATTTGAACTTTTCTTACCATGAGTGAGCTGAAATCTTCCCGTGTTTTGAGTGGGTCTCTTTTTAGACACAGCACTTCCTGTCACCTGACACCAACCTGGGGATGAGGGCAGCCTTATGACTCTTTCTGCCCAGCTCAGCTGTCACTCGGTGCACCCACCACCTCCCTGAAACACCAGCTTCAGCCCTGATCGCTGGCGCTCTGCAAACAGGAAAATTAGCATCCGCCAGCCTTCCCTGAAGGGCACACCTTGACGGGGAGTCTGAGCTCAAAGACTGAGATTCCCGTGGGATGGGGGAGGCTTTCTGTTTAGAAAAGCCTGAGAGGCTGTTGAGCAAGTGTCTCCTGCTCGTTGGTTTCAGGGCTCAGGCTGCATCTTGGAGGCTGTGTGGTCTAGCTGATGACGCTCAGGCTTGTTCTAAGTGTCGTCCTCATGTCTGGATGGCAGAAACTGTTACTCCCTTTAAATGCCATTTACACACTAAAATTAAAGCAATTGGAATTATTGACTGATGTCACAACTATAAAATGTGAGGTTTTGCTGCGACATGGAGACTCACTTGCCTCAGGGACTGTGAGGACCTGCTCGCTTTCACCTGTGGTTTTGCTGCAGACGCTGCTTCTGCTCGTTTGGGTTCTTTTCCATATTCATTCATTTCTTCTCTCTGACTCCCTCCCTCCCTCCCTCTCTAACGTCACTGTGCTTCGTTTTGCGTTCAGCCATCATGTGTTCGGTGAAGCCGGACGGGGTTCCCCAGCTGTGCAGGACGGACGAAGTCGGGGAGCTCTGCATGTGCGCAGTTGCCACGGGCACGTCCTACTATGGCCTCTCGGGTATGACCAAGAACACCTTCGAGGTAGGTGGGAGGTGAGCCCCGTCAGACAGCCATTGCCAGGTGCGTGGAATAGACGTGAAAGAGAAGATGGTGATTTCTCGATAAAACGTATTCATAGTAATTAAAATGGTTGCACTTTCTCCTGCCGTTATTTTTGTAGTTTTCAATAAATTTGGCTTAGCAGCGTTGTTTTCACCTCATAACCAGAGTTGAGAAAGAGCAAGTCGTTTTTTTAAAAGGGGCCTTTTTGTTCATTGCCGTTCTCACCCGTTTAGGAAGAGCAGCAGCTGACAGGTGGGGGCTGGAGAGTGTGCACGGCCATGCTGGGGGAGGGAGCAGTGGCCCCCTTGGGGCCTGTCAGCCTCGGCCAGACATGCACACTGCACATCTACCCCTACCACACGAGTGTGTGTCCGTGCCGTGTGCACACGGGTGTGGCATGCAGTTAGCACACACATGCACACACTGCCCAGGAAACCCAGCATTCTCAGAATTCGTATCATTTCACCAAGCGTGCCTGACCTTAGAAGGAACACACTTTGCCTAAGTTGTATGTCAGCAAACATGAGTTGTTTGGGGATAAATTTATTAACATGTAGAACTTCAGATGTGAACACATGTGATGTGGTGCCTTGTACAGGCAGCTTTGTTGAATGTAGATTCAGGTTTCTAAGTGCCCCTGAAACTGAGCCAAACACAGTCTAAATAAAACTTATCTCCTTTTCTTTGCGACTTATCTGTCGGGTGGGTTGAGGAAACTAGGGATCGAGTTTGAACTCGTGGTGGGGCCTGCTTCCTCTGTATTTTTCTTTTGAGTGTATTTCCAATAAGGGAAAATAGCATTTTAATGAACAGGGATTACTTTACAACTGACAGATGTTATTTAAAATGCACCTTGCTTCTCCACTTAACCATTTTTATGCTGTGGTTTTATAAGCAGAAGAATGAATTAGTGTTTGTTAGACTGTGGCAGGCCTCTTCAGAGGCCCCTGCACATGGGCCGGTGGGACGAGCTGTGAGAGCTGGGGAGGGAGGGGAGGTGCCCGCAGGCTGGCGCTCACAGCAGCTATGCGGACCTGGGCTTCTCCAGCCAGGGTCAGGTGAGGAGACCCAGCTTGGGGGAAGCAGGACCAGTGGGCTCCATGGAGGAGGGTGGAGGCCGGGCCCTGCTGGGCACTCAGAGCTCTTTGTCCCCAGGTGTTCCCGGTGACGAGCTCGGGGGCCCCGGTCAGCGAGTACCCCTTCGTGAGGACGGGCCTGCTGGGCTTCGTCGGCCCTGGGGGCCTCGTGTTCGTGGTGGGCAAGATGGACGGGCTCATGGTGGTCAGTGGGCGCCGACACAACGCCGATGACATCGTGGCCACAGCACTGGCCGTGGAGCCCATGAAGTTCGTGTACAGGGGAAGGTGAGCGCCCTCTGTGGTTGGCACAGTTCTCCACAGACTACACTTTCTGTGTAAAACTGAAAAAAATTGCTTAAACTAACGAGACTTGGTGTCCTCCTCTGTAAAATGAAGCCACTGGACTCTATTACTTCTGAGATTCCATGCAGTTCTGAATGTCCAATTTTATGAAACTTTTCTGAGCCCCATAAATATACTTTCACTAAATTCTCTTCCACATTAAATAAGAATGTCCATTTGAAAATCTTATTTTTAATAAGTAACTACACAGAGGAAAGAGCCAAGCATTTATCTTGCTGCAGCTCATTCACCCAGAGGTAACAGTTGAGCCACAAACTGCCTGGAAATTGGCTCCCGTGGGTTTCTTCCCGGTGGTGCCCCCAACCCCAGCTTGGCACACAACCGACACTGGATCGCTGACCACGGCTCCTGAGGTTTTGCCGATTTGGAGGAAGTCAGCTGCTTTGGATCTCACCCTGAGTTGCCCAGCTAGTGGGAGCAGGAGGAAGCAGAGCTTGGGGTTGGCGGTAGCCGAGCCACCTTCGTGCACAGGGCACCCTGGAGGGCCATTCGCCACATTTTGTGTTTCCCACGAGAGGCAGACACAGCTAGCAGAAAATGATTAGCTCCCAAATGGCAGATTTCTGCTGATGGGGAGAATATAGCTTCGCAGGTGCAAACTCAAGATGCAGGTCGCACGGCTCAGTAAATTTCAGCAGTTCTGATACCCGCGCTTGACTCCCCTGTCCCAAGGCACGAGGCCCGTCACCCAAAGCCACGGGCTACCTCCACAGGAAGTGTGGTGGTTCTGCCCTCCGGCTTTGCCAGGCTTCTCCCCCAAAGCCGCACTTCCGTGGGTGAGCACCTGGGAGTTGGAAGCTGCAATTACCCGTCAAGGTGGTAGTTGGCACTGGGAACCCCTGAGCTCTGCAGTTGTAACAGCTGCGAAGCGCTTTATGGCAGGGCCAATCCCTTTGTGAGCCTCTCCAGCATGTGATCACCGCGATTTCCTGTCTGACCCCACAGAATAGCCGTGTTTTCGGTGACTGTCCTGCACGACGAGAGGATCGTGATCGTGGCTGAGCAGAGGCCAGACTCCACGGAGGAGGACAGCTTCCAGTGGATGAGCAGGGTGCTGCAGGTAGCTCGCTCCTGCCCTGAGCCCCTCTCCTGGGCTCACGTGAGCTTCCCTGCACCATTGTGCTCTCTGATCATCCCTCCTTTTGACCAGAGATTGCATCAGCCATGAAACTTACACTTGCCTTCTGGGGAAGGAGCTAAACAGACCAGGCTTAGGGTTCAGAGGTTTGCAGAACTGGCTCCCGCTCGCTCGTGGAGGTCGCAGCAGGACCTTTTGGTTATGACCTTGAGAGCGTGCTTTCTTTTCTCCCAGTGTCCGTTCTTGTGTGTGTGGTGTCCCACAAGTGCTATGGAAACTGTATTCTGCTCCGTTTGGCGAGCCTGCCCTCCTCTGACCTCAGCGTCTCCATGCCGGGAGCATCACGGGTGCTGCACCTGCTTCTCTGTGTTGTGATTTACACAGTCTGAGTATTTGCTCCATGCCTGTTCATGATACCTATTTTAACATGGTTCCCTCTCTCACGACCTTCCAGGCAATCGACAGTATACATCAGGTTGGGGTTTATTGTCTGGCATTGGTTCCAGCAAACACCCTCCCCAAAACCCCACTCGGTGGCATCCATTTGTCAGAAACGAAGCAGCTTTTCCTGGAGGGCTCACTTCACCCCTGCAATGTCCTGATGTGCCCCCACACGTGCGTCACAAACCTGCCCAAGCCTCGGCAGAAGCAACCAGGTACATCTGGAGGGCCGTGCAGGCCCGGGATGGCCCTGGAGCTGGGTGGGGGCCACGCTGACCACGGTTCTCAGCCTCCCTCCCCTCCCGTCTCCCATCACACACTCCCAGGCAAGTCAGCCTCCCGCTAAGCGATGTCTTTCTACCAAACATGGGATAGAATACAGCAGAGTCCAGACAGCAGGGGCTGTAGACCACTTGGTTGGAGAGGTGTTGGCAGTGCCTGAGCCTAGCCTTCTTGGCAGTTGTCAGACCTCCTGGGTGGCCTTTGGCAGAGAACCTCTCAGGGTCATGGCTTCCTGTTGAACAAATTAGAATAAGGCTTCCATACCTGTTTCATGAGTCACAGCAGCTGGAAGCCTGTGAGGAATCGTACAGATCAACTCGTGACGTTGTCATGGTGGTAAACATTTGTCTGCTGCTTTGCAATTTGGGGAACACGTAATTATCTACCATCTGACTTGATCCTCCTAGCAGCTAACTGATCATAGTCTTTAAGGCTGCACACAGTTATCAGTGAAAACGAATTCATTGCAAGAATATGGTGGTGAGGAATCAACTCTTCTGCCAGTGTAGTGATGGAGGGTCCCCAGGCCTCCAGGCTTGATGTGCAGACAGACCTCGGAGGCAGCCAGGATGAGCTCGGGCTGGGGTATTAGGACGACGACCAACAGTGCCTGGCACAGGCGGGCCGCTTGTCCACACGTTACATGTATTAACTCATTTCATCCTCATGGATTTCGTCCTCTTATCTCCATTTTGCAAGGAAATGAGGAAATCGTACCACAGAGGGGTTCAGGAACTGCCTAAGGCTGTGGGTCCAGAGTGTAGGAGAGACAGGCCTAGCCCTGACAACTCTTCACTCCACCGATGAAGAGTGGCAGCACGGGCAGAGTTCCTGGCGAGTCAGCTAGAGGTGGCTGGTGGGTACTGGGCGCAGCACAGTTGGCGGTAGATATAGGAACCAGCCCATCCCCGGGCCACCCCTAGAAGTGAGCTTGATGAGATGGGGGTGAGCGGTCTCTCCAGATTCAGGTGAGGACGCTGATACTGCAGGAGGAAAGCAGGTACCAGGCTCCCCGACTTTACCCCTCTGTGCAAGCAGCAGCACCGGGATTGCCACAGCGTGGCTCTCGCTGTGTTCTTACGGAATCGACAGGAGTGTCTCGGCTCCCCGGGGTGTCCTCACTCACTGTCCCAACCTCCTTCTCCCACCTTTAACCTTGGTCCATCATCAGATGCCTCGACCCGGTGGCCAGTGGGCCCAGGTGTTGGAGACGCAGTTTGTGACAGCAGAATTTAGGACAGACGTTTATGATGAGGGATCATTGGCAGATGCATGACCGTTGCAGGGCTCAGACACCTGTCAGACATCTAGGAACGCATGACAGGGACGCGTGGCCCAGTGAACAGGCTCTGAGAGCCAGGTTGGGCGCCTTCCTCCTCAGGGCGCACATGGCAGGTACCAGGATCCGCACCGCTCTTACATGCAGCACAGAAAATGCAGCTTCGTGTGATTGGCAATTGTAAGGAAAGGATTCTCTAATGGTACCTGGTTATCTCATCTATTCTTGTTAATTATTGGAGGTTATATAACTTTGTCTTCAAAAAACTGTTTGTTGTTTGTTTTTTAACAAATACTAAATGAATAGATGTCAGCATCTCCCTAACTGGAGAACAAAGGCAGCGGCCTGGGAGAACACTTATGGGAATTTGGTGAAAGCTTTATTTCTATGTACCCTTACTTGAGGCTTGTTCATATTTGCTGTCATTTTCATGGTAGTGACTTACTTGAAATCCTGTTCTAATTAGATTTTTCAAAGCTACGTCTTTGAAAGGATTTCCCCAGAGTAAGCTTCTTCCCAAAGTGAGAAGTCATGTTCTCAGGAACTTCACTCGTGTTTTCCTCACGTGTGTGCCGCTGCTTCTTTGCAGAGATCGGCCCTGCCTCTGTGATGGTGGGGAACCTGGTGTCTGGGAAGAGGATCGCACAGGCCAGCGGCAGAGACCTGGGCCAGATAGAAGACAATGACCAGGCCCGGAAGGTGAGAGCTGAGGGTCAGACGTCTACCTGGGCTCTTCTCCACTCCTGCCCAGATGCTGTATCACAAGCGTCACCAACTCCCACTTGCCCTGTCTGGCAGCCCAGTATCTACCATTGATGACCTTTCTTCCTACCTGCCCTCTTGGTCCTGCAAGAGATGTCTGTGTGATTTTATAAGGAAAACGTGTTTGCTGAGGGTGCAGTGTTGTAGGACTGCATGGGTAGGTGATGCAGTCCCATGACTAGCAGGCCCAAGGCCAGTGTCTGCAATCCCTGTCGTGTCCTAGCATCCCCTAAGCACTTGTTCCTGATTCTCCCTCCAGCCCTGATTTGACACTCACACTGCCTCACAGCCACCTTACAGTGAGGCTTCAGTCCTTTGATGGTTGGAATTCAAGAAAACGTTAATGCAAAACCCAGGTTCGGGAGCCAGACATTCTTAAAGCAGCCTTGGGAGCTGTAGGAGGAATCCTTGGGCCCCACTCCACTTAAACATCAGACACACAGTTTGTCACGCATAGCTACAAGTCCCCATTAGAACATTCAGCCTTGAGAACTCTCATGATTCACCAAAAGGTGGTCCCACTCTAAATGGGCTCCCAGGAAATGTGGCAAAATCAACCATTTAAGATGTTGCCAATTTGGTAACATGTAGTAACACGTTCACTGAAAGCACTTGATCACCATGTTCCCCACCTCACAGTACATTTCCATCGTAAAATGGATTAAGGTGAAGATGTGGGTGTTTCCTGTATCCTGACGCTAGTGCTGTGTCCTGACATTAAACAGGGCCATCCTTGTTACTAGAGACTGAGTCAGTGGGTATGTGTCACCTGTGTGACCTGCAGAGCTATTGAATGACTTCAGGGATGGCCATTGTAAACACAACAAATTTAAGAGAGCCCGTTTTTGAAACAGGGTAGCTCTGATTCTGTCATTGCAACCCCCAGAAATCACTGCTGCATCTTCTGGAAGCCCCAGGAGACAGGATTTTTCTGTGTCGGCTACTCTGTCTATAAGGGGAATAGAGTCTTCCCATCCTTGGGCAGGTTTCAGAAAACTTCCCTCATGGTGGCCTGGCACCAGCCCTCTGACTCCTGGGTCTGAATCAAGCACAGTGAATTCCAAATCACTGTCAGGAAAGCACTGCGAGCACCTGCTTATTCTGTCAATTATATTTCTATGGGATTATCCTCTCGCTGTCTTAAGCCACCTTAAAAGCACTCAGACAGACTAAACTTTTAGATGTTGAGGCCAGCCCAACCCCCCAGGACAGTCTAGACCTAATGGCTGTGCTCTGTTCCAGTTCCTGTTCCTCTCGGAGGTCCTGCAGTGGAGGGCGCAGACCACCCCCGATCACGTGCTGTACACGCTGCTCAACTGTAGGGTGAGGCCCCACCCGTGTGCCCTGGCCATTCCCTGTGTGGTCCACAATTTCATGCTTCTGTATCATATTCTCCACTCAAACCTTTCTCCTCAGTCTTACCTGGATCCTTTTGTTTGTTTGTTTGTTGCTATTTTGACTGAGACCTTTTCACCTAAGAGAGGTTGCTTTTAAATATAAGGGTTTGAGCATGTGTGTGTGTGTGTGTGTGCGTGTGTGTGCGTGTGTGTACACATATATTTTTGTGTGTATTTTAGCAATATTGTTCTGCAATATTTCCCTTCCCCTCAAAATGAGTGATGAATGTCTACAGCAGAACAATTGCAGATCTATGAGGTATTTATGTCTTTATTTTTATTACTCAACTCCTTTTTTTTATAAGAAGTCATGTTTTAGTTATAGGCTTTCATTCTTAGGAATGAAAATAATTTCTATTTTATAATTAAAGTTCATATTTACATCTCGTATTAGAAAAACAAACTCCTCAGATAGTGTTCCATAATAGTACTTAAGAGTAAGGCAAGAAATAGTACTAACAATAAACGTTAAATGCAGAAGTCTTTAATACGTTTGTTAACTTTGTGTTTGCTTTGGAAATAAGGCCTGAAAAATAGATTTAACGTAGGTCGTCTTGACAAGCATGGGTACTTGCAACTTTAAGAAGTTCTTCAGAGTTGCAAAATGGCAAAATCTTAGTGCACGAAGGCACCTCTTGTCATTTAAAGCAGTAGATTAAGGACAAGTGAAAGGAAATGCCAACAATGTAAGTTACTCCCTGAACCTATAATTTGGATATCCAGCTACAGACAAGTTTTGCGGTGATTTAGTTGGTAGAAGTAACCTCTGGTCCTCCTCTGACACAGCTTGTCTTGAATTGCCTTGCGTGCTGAGTTGACCTCAGCAGTTTCTTGTTCACTGTGTCTGTTCAAGACCGACCCCAGGAAGAGTCTTAGAAAGCACTCCCGCACCCCAGCCTCTGTGAGGAACGCTTGCTACCCTTGCCTTTTGGCGCCTACGCTTGGGCCTAGTGGACCCTCTTCCCAGGATAAATGCTCTTGCGCACAGGTGCATGGTGGTGAGACGCAGGGCAAGCCCGACGGTCGTGTGGTTACCAGGAGGCCCTGCGTCGCATCTGAAACGTGCCTGCCCTGCTGCTCTCGTCCATCTCTTTCCTCTGGCTCCTCCTCAGCCTGTAAACACAGATAAGACTCTCCTTTCCTGGCACCGTCGCCGGTTGGTGCTGTCCTGTCTCTCTAATTGCTTCTTCTGACTTTCTTCGTCCTGTGCACGTGGCGTGTCTCCTGGAGACTGTTGGGGACTTCCCCTTCTTTCTCCAGAGTCTCTCGTGGCCTCTAGAGGTTTCCAACAGCACCTTCAGAGGGGCAGCTGGAGCTAGAGCCACACTGCAGCCTGTCCCCCAGCCCCTGGGAAGGACTCCTACTCAGAGCCCCTTCGCTCAGCTCCCTGAGTGGGGCCATGGTGCTGACGTGACGAGGTAGGACAGGACATCCCCAGGCCAGGATAGGCCTGCCATCCCCCGTGAACTGTGGGCAGCGAGGGGGCGAGAGTTGGGTCAGCATCCCTTTTCCCTCCCCTGCAGCTTGACCCCTCCAGAGCTCTGGGTAAGAGGATATTTCTTATCTGTCCCAAACACAAAGATTCAAAAATGATTCAGGCATGTTCATAGACTATAGTCCTGTCAGTGGGAGGAAGACAGCCATGCTAACTGCGTCTCGCTTGGGGACTGGCAGTGTGCAGGGCAGATCAACCCCATTCCCAGACCCTGAGTTCACTGTCCTTTTCTGTGGCTAGACATTGGATCATTAGAAGAAATGTGTTCACCAGAAATGACTCGTATTCTAGAAGGGCTTCGTCAGCAGCAACAGAAGGTCTGATGGGTTGAGCTGTGGAGGTCAAGGCCATGAGAAAGTTTACTTCAGATCAGCGCAGGGACAGCGTGGTCTACAACAGCCTCCCTTCAGACATGACCTTATCTCCTGAGGCTCTGCTGACATGAAGGCAGCTACATCCAAACAGCTGGAAGGGTCATATCGGAGCCAGGCATCTGTGTTCATTCCCAGCCTCTCCAACCCCACGTGCACACTTAGGACAAGTGTTCAACCTGAACCAAAGGTCAAGAGCATCATTTCCATGGTGGTTACAGTGTCATTTCCACTCACTCAACCTTCTAGTTCAGCACTGTCCAATAGAAATACAGCGCAAGCCACACACACAATTTAATGTTTTCTAAAAGCAATATTTTAAAAAAGTATAAAGAAACAGGTGAAATTCATTCTAATAATGTGTTTTACTCAATATACCCAGACGCTGTCCTTCCAGCATAGGGCCCCAACGCGCTTCCAGGCTTCCTCTGTCCTGGACAGCCCCTTCCGTTGGTTGTGAATTCCCCAACTGGGTCGTGGCTCCCTTAAAACGGTTACCCGTTGGCTTCCTGTCTTTTCACAGTATTCACTCATATGCCCTCCTCCACGGCAATGCAGTCGATAGGATCAGAGTTGTTATGAGAGGTTTATAGTAGGAAGTGAGGATGTGATTCACTGCAAATCGTGGAAGACTTACATTCTTAGAACTTACTTACATACAGAAGAGCATCTGTTATTTTATTTTATTTTTTTTTGCGGTACACGGGCCTCTCACCGTTGCGGCCTCTCCCGTTGCAGAGCACAGGCTCCGGACGCACAGGCCCAGCGGCCATGGCTCACGGGCCCAGCCGCTCCGCGGCATGTGGGATCTTCCCGGACCGGGGCACGAACCCGTGTCCCCTGCTTCGGCAGGCGGACTCTCAACCACTGCGCCACCAGGGAAGCCCTGTTATTTTTTTTAAGAGAAACCCCAGCCAACTCTTTTAACATTTTTTTTTTTTTACTTTTTGAGAATTTAAAAATGTGAATCCTGTTTGGCTTGTTCTTCATTCCTCAGTATGTTTTTTACTTGTCATTATTTAATTTAATGTAAAACTTTAAAATGGTGCTACATTTACAGTCTTTGACACTGAAATCTGTGGTCTTTAGAATAGGGATTGGGTGGTGGGTTACCCTGCATTGCCATTCTGTCATGATACTGGCCGAGGCTTCTTTTAGGAAAAGTTAGCCTTAATTTCCTGTGAGGTGCTTTTTCCTAGAACATTCTTCTTAGGCAGTGGGTTTCTGTACTGAAAACCCAACTTTTCCCATGAATGTTGATGAGGATGCCAGGTAACCATTGACCTGAGGATAAACAGCATTTCATGTTTTTATGACAGCAAGCACTTTGGAAAATGAAATGTGATTGAAAATCAGTGGTGTTTCTCCCGAGGTGAAAGGCTGTATTGAGACTCCCCATAACCAGTGGTGATGCACAGTCCGGGGCTGGATGAGGCCTGTATCCCGTTTGGCTCCCTCAACGTGGAGCCTGCCGGGAGCCACAGTGAAGCCAGTGGAGCCTGCAGGCTGGGGTGGAGGAGAGAGGCTGGGCTGGGCTCATTGGCAACCGACTGCCCAGAGGGGCCCTCCTCCCGTCTGGGGTAAAGGCCGTAGGGTGGCAAAGGGTATTGTGAAACATTCGCAGAGATTCCTAAAGGACAGAATGCCAATTAAATTTCACCATTTTAAAGTACCTGGAGGTGGAAATTTCATAAACAGAGTCAAAACATATGGCTGCTGGTTGTGAGTCACTGATGCCTCTCAAATCTCATAGGCTTTGTTGTGTGACAAAAAAACTGGTTATGATAGGGGATCAGTGTCTGCTCTCTGGATAATGGGGAGAAGATCAGTCCCAGAAGTTGAACAACTCAGTCAGAGAATGCTTGCTGCTTAAGATAAGACTGGCTAACGACCAGCGGACAGCAGGGTGATGGTGGGACTCCCCTGTGGCACACTGCCACCCCACCAGCAGCACAGCTGGTCCCCAGCAACAACCAGGAGCGCAGTGCTGGCTTCCCTCCAGGACAGCTGGTGTGCGCGTGTCAGGAGGCCTGGCATGGGCCTCACCTTAGCTGTGCTGGGGGCTGGTGCCCCATCTTCACTTAGAAGAGCTCACAGGACTTTTGGGTCCTTTTGAGTGTGTGTTTTGGTTCATGCGACAGGTGTGTTCCCCAGGAGTAACTGCTCAGAGGAACAGTCCAGTTGAGAAGGCACCAAGTTCTCAGGTTTGGGCTGGGTTTCTAGACGCCAGTCTCGTGGATCTTTCTGTGTTTACCCAGCTTTGCCACATTCTGCTTTCTGGCTCTTCCATTTCATATATCTTTTTCTATTATTTTTTAACCTTTCTTAGAAGGAAGGTAATTAAGGAAAATACATACGATGAGAAAGTTCAAATCAGGGAAATGTAAGCTAATCCTGTCCACTGTGGGAGAGGCCAGTGCCAGCACAGCAGGAAGGGACCAGAACCTGGCTGGCAGCTGCCTGGGCAGCCTCCCTTTGCCGGGCTTCTGCGGCCCTGGGCCCCGGTTATGGAGAGAGCCTGTTGCTTCCCAGGGTAGATATGGCCGTCAGTGATCTCGTGAGTGCTTTAGGCAAACACCAGCTGCTGGTATATACATCCTGATGCCTTTTAAATGGTTTTCACTCCCATCGGTTCCCACCCACCTTGTGCACGTGTTCCAGTTGGGTGGGAATTCGAATGTCTCTTTCCACACCTCAAGTCACCAGGTCACCAGTGTCCTTTAATGGCCCCAAAGGTTCTGGTCTCTCCTGTCCACGTTTCTCCTCCCACACAACCAGCTGCTCACACCACCTTCCTGTTGACTTTCTGCTCAGGCGACAGTCTTTTCCGTGTCACCCACCAGCTCATTTACCCTCCTTGGAAGCTCCCCACCTAAATAAAAGCATCTGGCCCAGTTGTCCACCGTCGTTTCTTCAGCTGCAGGGTCTTCCTCACCTGACACTCCTGGCCAGTTTGCCTGTTGCTTGAGGAAAGGTCCTTCACCCTGTTCATCCCTTTAAAGTAGGAATTGATAATAAAGAAGCAGTTTTTAAATAGCTGTAGACAGTGATCTCTTCTCACCTGGGAATATGTGCAAATGAAAAGTGCATTCTCAAGAGAAACTTTCTTTGGATAATTGTATGTTTATAATTTGCAGTTCATTCTTGCTTTTCTTTGAAGAGTAAACATCATGTATTTTGATATCTCTTATACCTACTTTGCTACTGATTTTCGCCTACAAAGCTTTTTTAAGGTACTTTTCAATCCAAGTGTGTTTTACATTTGCTCCTGCATATTTAAAAATCTACATTAAATGAATTTGACAATTCCCTTTTTTTCTTTTGTGTTTTTTGGGGGCTTTTTGACTTTTTTTTTTTTGACTGTTGCTTTTCTGGGGGTTTGTTTGTTTTCTGACCTCCCTGACTTTTGATGTGGTCTTTCTTAAAAGCAGTTTCAATTAGTCTTACTTTTCATAGTGCGAGTCCTGCAGATTTACGACTAATTCTTATTGCCCATGACAATTACACTTAAGTCCCAGAATTACTAGATCGATTTTTTTTGTGATTTTAGCTGTTTTTTCAAGTCAAGTCATTATTTTTTAAATATTTCTTTTTAATACAAACGTGTGTAGATGCCTCTTTGGTGTTGTACTTCTTAGCCAGTGGGGAGGAAAGGAGAGTGAATGGTAACTGTTGGGGGGGGGGTCTTCTTAGGGGGTGACAGAAACATTCTGAAGCTGACTGTGGTGGTGGTTGCCCAACTCTGCAGATACATCCATTTAACTGCACATTTTAAATAAGTGAGTTGTATGGTTTATGAACTGCACCTCAAAGCTGTCATATTAAAAAAAAATCTTACCCGCTTGTTCTTGTGCTACTCAGGGCACAATAGCGAACTCGCTGACGTGTGTCCAGCTGCACAAGCGGGCTGAGAAGATAGCCGTGATGCTGATGGAGAGAGGGCACCTGCAGGATGGGGACCACGTCGCTCTAGTCTACCCACCAGGTAAGAAGCAGGGCCATGCAAGACCAGCCCTTGCCTGAGAGACCCTTCACTGCACATGTTGGTGCTCGATGACCTTGTGTGTTACCACCAAAAATGGGCACTGTCTCTCCTGCCTGGCTCACTTGTGCGGACTGTGCTACGTGCTATACCACTAATAGTAGGGACACAGATAAAGCGGTAGTTCACAACGACTTTTCAATCTAAATTTGTTTTATTAGCTATCTGAGGTAGTTCATTTAATCAATAGTAGTTAAATCCTTGACTACTGAATTGATAATCAGAAAGTTGAGTAATTCCTTAGAGAAATGAGAGCAATCAAGCTTCTGGCCTGCTTTGGCTTCCTGTGCCTAAAAGAATGGGCCAGGTGGGAGTTACCCCTGAAGTTTAACAGACCCACAGGGAGGAGGACAGGTCTGTTCAAGGTCTCAGTTACTGCCGTACCCGTCTGACTGTTTCCAGGCTGGTGATTCTGCTGACAGGGATGATGGCCATTAAACAGCTTGTTTTGTTTCAAGTGAGAACCTCTGCTTTTCTCCCCATGTAGGAATAGACCTTATCGCAGCATTTTATGGTTGCCTGTATGCAGGCTGTGTGCCAATAACCGTCCGTCCTCCACACCCACAGAACATCGCAACCACGCTGCCAACCGTGAAGATGATCGTGGAGGTAACGCTGCCTGCGGGTGTCTGTGCCTGAGTGTTGGGCTTGCAGATCACAGAGCCTGGGCTCCCGGGGAAGGGCTGGGTGCAGGCATGGGATTGCATGGGAGTCGGCGGTCCCAGCGGTGGAGTGGGACTCAGCCTCTTCCCTCTAGGAGTTGGCCATCTCGTTCTGGAAGGAAGATAGCAGCTTGTGCGTAGAATTAGGGGCTAGAAAGCAGCTTTGCCACAATGCGTGGGAATTGATGCCCAGAGAGGGCATCCCTCTGGACACTGGGAGCTTCCCTACCAAGCCCAAGGAGCAGACCAAAACAAGTGGGAAAGTCATACATTTTTAAAGGTTCTTGCCTCAAGATTGAGAAGCATCCTGTTCCTTTTTGAAAGTATAGATTTGATTTAATTTTTTTTTGCCTGGGGAAGTTTAAAAGGATTAGGATATGTTTTTCCCTTGGAGGAGGAACCACGAGGGACATCACAAATGAATACTTCTTTGTAGTTGTTTTGGAGGACCCTCAAGGTTGTCACTCTGGTAGATGGTACTGTGTGTGTAAATGTGTGCATTTCTGGGGGACGGAGCTAACAGTGAGAGCAGGTAGTTTGGATGCTGCTTTCTGTATGTGACCATCACACAGGGGATACTGCCAGGGACCTCAGTCCCCACAAGGTCTGCTTGTGTGCTCCGTGGTCAGATTCCTGGTCATGTGGAATTCCATTGGCCAGCACAGCCCCTTGTGAGGCAGCTGTGCTCCTGGTGCCCAGCCTGTGCTGCGAGCTTCATGGCCTCCACGTGGTGCACAGCTGGCACGTGAGCATGCGTCCATCCCCGTCCTTTACCCTCCTCCTCTCCATTCCTTGTTCTCTGACCCTCAGGTGAGCCGCTCCGCCTGTTTGATGACAACACAACTGATCTGTAAATTGTTACGGTCCAGGGAGGCAGCTGCAGCTGTAGACGTCAGGGCCTGGCCCCCAATACTGGACACAGGTTCGTCCTCCAACTCACTGATATGTTTGTTTGCTTATCTGCTTTTCCATTAAGTCAGAGATGCTAACAGCTTTGTTTTGCTCTCTAGATGATTTGCCAAAGAAGCGGCCTGCCCAGATCTACAAACCTTCCAACCCAGACACGCTAGCCTATCTTGATTTTAGTGTGTCCACGACTGGGATGCTAGCTGGAGTGAAGGTGAGAAACACAGTCTGCGTAATACTAGTTAGCAAGCCACAAAGCAATGGTCAGTTTTCATTCTTATGGGTATAGGGCTCTAGTGGGGCCTAGCAGCAAAACACGGAGAGAGCGATATATTTGCATTTTGTTCAAGCTCTAAAATACGTGACCATTTCAATAGTTAGCTAGGCTGACTGATTATTTCCAGATGTTCCAGCTATTTTTTTATGTAAACAGAGCTTCCCTAACCTCTAATTTAAAAACTGCCTATGTTTTTCTTGCTGGTTCTCAAATCCCAGTATTCTATTATAAAACTTCGTGCACTGGAGTTTCTCACTTGTTTAACATGGGTCTCATTATAACTTGCCAACACACTGCTCATCACCTCTGAAATGATGCTTTTTCCTATCAAAGAATGATGGAACTACTATGTGTGTCACCAGAATTAGGACCCTCACAGCTCAGGCAATGTCCTTGTCAAGATACCGTTAAGCCTGAGAAAACCATAATTCAAAAAGAGTCATGTACCACAATGTTCATTGAAGCTCTGTTTGCAATAGCCAGGACATGGAAGCAACCTAAGTGTCCATCGACAGATGAATGGATAAAGAAGATGTGGCACATCCATACAATGGAATATTACTCAGCCATAAAAAGAAACGAAATTGAGTTATTTGTAGTGAGGTGGGTGGACCTAGAGTCTGTCATACAGAGTGAAGTAAGTCAGCAAGAAAAAAACAAATACCATACGCTAACACATATATATGGAATCTAAAAAATAAAATGTTCTGAAGAACCTAGGGGCAGGACAGGAATAAAGACACAGATGTAAAAAATGGACTTGAGGACATGGGGAGGGGGAAGGGTAAGCTGGGACGAGTGGCATGGACATATATACACTACCAGTGTAAAATAGATGGCTAGTGAGAAGCAGCTGCATAGCACCGGGAGATAAGCTCGGTGCTTTGTGACCACCTAGAGGGGATAGGGAGGGTGGAAGGGAGATGCAAAAGGGAGGAGATATGGGGATATATGTGTATGTGTAGCTGATTCACTTTGTTATAAAGCAGACAGTAATACACCATTGTAAAGCAATTATACTCCAATAAAGATGTTAAAAAAAAAAAAAAAGACACGGTTAAGTTCTCTGGCCTCAGGAAGCCCTTCACCTATTATCCACCTGACTGCTGGGTTTGTATAATTTTCATTTAGTTCTCTTACTCCATTTACTTTTTTTTCCAATTTTTAATTGTGGTAAAATATATATACCACAAATTTGCCATTTACCCAGTTCAAGTGTACAACTCAGTGGTGTTAAACATGTTCAGAATTCTGTGCTGCTCTCACCACCACTCATCTTTGTAAGTCATTTCATCTCACAAAACTGAAACCACCCCTGCCTGCAGCAACTCCCACTCTACTTTCTGTCTTTATGATTTTGACTATTCTAGGTACCATGTTTATGTGGAATCATACAGTATATGTCTTCTTGTGTTTGGCTTATTTTCACTTAGCATAGTGTCTTCAGGGTTCATCCATGTTGAAGTATGTATCAGAATTCCTTTTTAAGGCTGAGTTAATATTTCATTGTATGTATTTACCACATTTTGCTTATCCATTCGTTTATCAATGGACACTTGAGTTGCTTTCACATTTTAGCTATTGTGAATAATGCTGCAGTGAACATGGGTGTATAAATATCTCTTCGAGACATTGCCTTCAGCAATTTTAAGTATATATCCAGAAGTTGAATTGTTGGGTCATATGGTAATTATATTTTTAATTTTCTGGGGAATTGCTGTACTATTTTCCACAGTAGCTGTTCCATTTTACCTTCTCACCAACAGTGCACAAAGTTTCCACTATCTCCACATCCTTACCAACACTTGTATTTTATTTTCCATTGGTTTTTTTTTTTTTTTCTTTTTCTTTTGAATGTCCTCTTTTTTGGCGGGGGAAGAGCCGTGCCGCATGGCTTGTGGGCTCTTGGTTCCCTGACCAGGGATTGAACCCAGGCCACTGCAGTGAAAGCCTGTAATCCTAACCATTAGGCCACCAGGGAACTCCCTGTTGGTTTGTTTGTTTGTTTTTAATAGTAGCCTTCCTAATGGATGTGAGGTGATATCACATTGTAATTTTGATTTGCATTTCCCTAAAGGTTAATGATGTTGAGCATCTTTTCATGGAATTATTGGCCATTTGTATATATCCTTTGAAGAAATGTTTATTCAAGTCCTTTGCTGTTTTTGAATTGATTATTTTCTTGTTGAGTTCTAGATGTTCTCTATATATTATGAATATTAATCCCTTATCAGATATATGATTTGCAAATATTTTCTCCCTTTCTTTGAGTTGCCTTTTTACTCTATGGATAGTGTCTTTTGATGCACAAAATTTTAAGATTTCTGTGAAGTCTAATTTTTTTTGCCTTTTCCTTCAGTGTCATATCCAAGAAAACATTTCCAAATCCAATGTTGTGAACTTTTGTCCCATATTTTCATCTAAAAGTTTTATTTTTTAGATCTTATATTTAGATCTTTGCTCCATTTTGTGTTAATTTTGTTTATGGTATTAGATAAGAGTCCAACGTAATTCTTTTCCATGTGGATATCCAGTTTTCCAAGCACCGTTTGTTGAAAAGACTGTCCTTTCCCCATTGAATGGTCTTGGCACCCATATCAAAAATCATTTGATCACCCACAGTTAACATCATACTCAACAGTGAAAAGCTGAAGCTTTTCTCTAAGATCAGGAACAAGGCAAGGATGCTCACTTGTACCACTCTTATTTAATATAGTACTGGAAGTCCTAACCAGAGAAATTAGGCAAGAAAAAGAAATAAAAGGCATCCACACTGGAAAGGAAAAAGTAAAATTGTCACTATTTGCAAATGACATGATGCTATGTATAGAAAACACTAAAAACTCCACCAAAAACTGTTAGAATAAATGATTCAGTAAAGTGCAGGATAACAAAATTAATACAGAGAAATCTGTTGTGTTTCTATATACTAAAATGAAATATCAGAAAGAGAAATTAAGGAAACAATCTTATTTACAACTGCATCAAAAGAATAAAATACCTAGGAATAAATTTAACCAAGGAGGTGAAAGACCTGTACACTGAAAACTATAAAATATTCATGACATAAATTGAAGAAGACACAAATAAATGGATATTCCATACTCTTGGTTAGAATAATAAATATTGTTAAAATAGCCATACTACCCAAAGCAACCTACAGATTCATTGCAATCCTTATCAAAATTCTAATGGCATTTTTCACAGAAATAGAACAAACAATTCTAAAATACGTATGAAACCACAAAAGACCCCCAATAGCCAAAGCCATCTTGAAAAAGATCAAAGCTGGAGACATCATGCTCCCTGACATTACAAAGCTACAGTAATGCAAACAGTATTATTATACTGGCACAAAAGCAGACACATAGATCAATGAAACAGAATAGCCCCAAAATTAACCCATGCATATATGTCAACTAATTTATGACAGAGGAGCCAAGAATATATGGTGGGGAAAGGACAGTCTTTAAATGTGCTTGGAACACTGGACAGCCACATGCAAAAGAATGAAACTGGACCAATTTTCTACACCACACATAAAAATGAACTCAAAGTGAACTAAAGACTTGAATGTAAGACCTGAAACCATAAAAGTCCTAGAAGAAAACATAGGGGTAAACTCCTAGACATTGGTCTTGTCAATTTTTTGAGTTTGACATCAAAAGCAAAGGCAACAAAAGTTAAGCAAGTGGGATTACATCAAACCAAAAAGCTTCTGCACAGCAAAGGAAACCGTTAATAAATGAAAAGGCAACCTACTGGATGGGAGAAAATATTTACGAATCATATATCTGATAATGGGTTAATATCCAAAATATATGAAGAACTCATACAACTTAATAGCAGAAAAACAAACAATTATTTCTTAAAAATGGGCAGAGGATCTGAATAGACATTTTTCTGAAAGAGACATACAGATGGACAGCAGATACATGAAAATATGCTCAACATCACTAATCACCAGAGAAATGCAAATCAAAACCACAATAAGCTATCACTTCACACCTGTCAGGATGACCATCATCAAAAAGACAAGAGATAACATGTGTCCGTGAGAGTGTGGAGAAAAGGGAACCCTTGTGCACTGCTGGTGGGAATGTAAAGTGGTGCAGCCACTATGGAAAACAGTATGGGGGTTCCTCAAAAAATTAAAAATAAAACTACCATATTATCCAGCAATTCCACTTCTTGGTATTGATCTGAAGAAAATAAAAACACTAACTCGAAAAGATATCTGCACCCCCGTGTTCATAGCAGCATTGTTTACAATAGCCAAGATATGGAAACAACATCAGTGTCCATTGGCAGATGAATGGATAAGTAAAATGTGATATGCCCACCCACCTACCCACAGCCTCCCCCATACACACACAATGGAATATAATTCAGCCATAAAGTAGAAGGAAATCCTGCCATTTCAGACAACATGAATGAACCTGAAGGACATTATGCTAAGTGAAATAAGGCAGAGAAAGACAAATACTGTATGATTTTACTTATATGTGGAATCTTAAAAAAAAAAAAAAAAAAGAAAACCAAGCTCATAGATACAGAGAACAGATTGGTGATGGGCAAAATGGGTGAAGGGAATGAAAAGGTACAGACTTCCAATTATAAATAAGGCCTGTGTATGTAATGTACAGCATGGAAACTATAGATAATGATATACCGTACTGCGTATTTGGAAGTTGCTAAAAGAGTAAATCTTAGTAACTGTCTTCACTAGACTTATTGTGGTGGTCATTTTGCAATACATACACGTATGTATGTTATATTGTATACCTGAAACTAATATAATGTATGTCAATTATACCTCAATGAGTCAATCAATCAAATCAATTCCATGTGAAGTCTAGGTAAAAATAAATAAATTAGTGAAAATTTTTTTTAAAAAATCATTTGACCATATATGTGAGGGTTTATTTCTAGGCTCTATATTCTGTTCTGTTTTTCTCTATGTCTGTCTTTATGCCAGTACTACACTGTTTTGATTACTGTAGCTTTGTACTAAGTTTTTAAATCAGGAAGTGTGAGTCCTCTGACTTCGTTGTTCATTTTCCAAGATTGTTTTGGCTGCTCAGGTTTCTTTGAGATTTCGGATGAATGTTACAATAGGCTTTTCTATTTCTGCAAAAAGTATCATTGAGATTTTGATAGAGATTGCATTGAATCAGTATAGTCTTGGGTAGTATTGACATCTGTGAATAAGGGATGTGTTTCCATTTATTTCTTCTTTAATTTCTTTCAGCAGTGTTTTATCGTTTTCATTGTACAAGTTTCTCATGTCCTTAGTTAATTCCTGAGTTTTTTATTCTTTTTGATGCTATTGTGAATGGAATTGCTTTAATTTCCTTTTCACATTTTTCTTTTAGTGTACAGAAATGCAACTTACTTTTTGCATGTTGACTTTTTATCCTGCTACTTTGCTGAATTCATTTATGATTTATTAACAGTTTTTTGTGGAATTGTTAGGGTTTTCTACATATACGATCACGTCATCTGTGAACAGAGATAATTTTACTTCTTCCTTTCCAATTTGGATGCCTTTTATATCTTTTTCATGCCTAATTGCTCTGGCTAGAACTTCCAGTACTGTGTTGAATAGAAGTAGTGAAAGTGGGCATCCTTGTCTTGTTCCTGATCTTAGAGAAAAACCTTTTAGTCTATCACAGTTGTGTATGATGTTCACTGTGGGTTTTTTTTTTTAAACATCTTTATTGGGGTATAATTACTTTACAATGGTGTGTTAGTTTCTGCTTTATAACAAAGTGAATCAATTATACATATACATATGTTCCCGTATCTCTTCCCTCTTGCGTCTCCCTCCCTCCCACCCTCCCTATCCCACCCCTCCAGGCGGTCACAAAGCACCGAGCTGATCACCCTGTGCTATGTGGCTACTTCCCCACTGTGGGTTTTTGTATATTGCTTTTACTGTGTTGAGAACTTTTCTTCTATTTCTAGTCTATTGATTGTTTGTATCATGAAAGGATGTTGAATTTTGGCAGATGCTTTTTCTGCATCAACCAAGATGATCATCTGGGGTTTTTCTCTTCGTTCTCTTAATGTGATGTTTTATGTTGCTTGATTTTCATATGTAGAGCCATCCTTGCATTCCAGGAATAAATCCAGCTTGGTCATGATGCATAAGGTTTTCAATATGCTACTGAATTTCGTTTGCTAGGATTTTGTTGAGTATTTTTGCACCAGTGTTCAAAAGAGATATTGGTCTGTAGTCTTTTGTTCTTATAGTATCCTTGTCTGGCTTTGGTATCAGGATTTTGGTGAACTCCAAGAAAGAATTAGAAAGTGTTCCCTCCTCTTCAATTTTTGGAGAAGTTTGAGAAAGATTGGTATTATTTCGTCTTTAAACGTTTGATAGAATTCAGCAGTGAAGCCATCAGTTCCAGGGCCTTTTTTGGTTGGGATTTTTTTTTTTTTTAACATCTTTATGATTTTTTTTTAACTGATTTGTCTTTCTTGCCAGTTACAGGTTTATTCAGATTTTCTATTTTTTGTGATTTAGTCTTCATAGAGTTCGTGTTCCTCCTTGATAGCTTGTGTTTCAAATTCCATGAAATAGAATTTTTCCATTTCTTGTTGGTTGTGCAGTTTGTTGTTGTATAGTTGTTCATAGTACTCTCTTATAATTTTTTTTTTAATTTCTGTAGAATCAGTAGTAAATGTCCCCACTTCCATTTCTGATTTTAGTAATCTGATACTTCCCTCTTTTTTCTTAGGCCATCTAGCCAGAGGTTTGTCAATTTTGTTGGTCTTTTCAAAGAATCAACTTCTGGTTTCATTGTTTATGTCTGCTATTTTTCTATTCTCTACTTATTTATCTCCACTCTAATCTTTAATATTTCCTTGTGCTACCTTTGGGTTTAGTCTGTCCTTTGTCTTCTCATTCCTTAAGTTGTCAAGTCAGGTTGTTGGCCTGAGACCTTTCTTGTTTTTTAATATAACAATTTATAGCTATAAATTTCTGCCTTAACACTGCTTTGGCAGTATCCGCTTAGGTTTGGTTATATTGTCTTCATTTTCATTTGTGTCTAAATATTCTCTGATTTTCCTTGTAGTTTCTTCTTTGATCTGTTGGTTAAGACGGCACTGTTTAAATTCCACAGATTTGTAGGTTTTCCAGTTTTTCTTCTATTCATCCTGTTGTGCTTGGAGAAGATACTTTGTATGTTATCTATCTTTTTAAGTCTATTGAGACTTAATTTGTGGCCTAAAATATGGTCTGCCCTGGAACATGACCCAAGTGCTCTTGGGAAGAGTGTGTATTCTGTTGTGGTTGTATATTCCTCTGTATGTTTCTTAGAGCTCTTTGGTTTATTGTGTTAAGTCCTCTCTTTCCATAGTTGTCTTCTGTCTGGTTGTTTTGCCCATTATTGAAAAGGGAATATCAAAGTCTCCTATTATTGTTGTAGAGCTGTCTGTTTTTGTTTCATATATTTTGATGGTTTGCTTTTAGGTTTGTAGATGTTTATAATTGTTATATTTCTTGCCGTAATGAACCTTTTATTAATATATAATGCCCTTCTTTTGTTTCTTGTATCCGTTTTGATTTAAATTTTATTTGTCTGATATTAATATAGCTACCTCTGCTCTCTTGGTGACTGTTTGCATGGAATATCTTTATCCATCTTTTCATGATCAAACTATTTGTGTCTTTTGATCTAAAATGAATCTCCTGTGGACAGCAGTAATTGGATCATTTCTTTCATCCATTCTGCCGATTTCTGTCATTGATTGGAGAGTTAATCCATTTGTATTTGAAGTAATTACTGATAAGAAGGAACGTTTCTCATCTCTCTTATTTTCCATATGTCTGATAGCTTTTTTGTTCCTCATTTCCTGCTTTACTGTCTTATTTTGTGCTCAGTTGATTTTTTGTAGTGATACTTTAAAATTCCTATCTCATTTCCTTTTGTATATATTCTATAGCTATTTTCTTTGTGGTTACCATGGGATTCCATTTGATATCTTAAAGTTATTATGCTCTAATTTGTATGCCAGCCTAATTTCAGTAATATACAAAACTGCTTCTGTGCAGCTCTGTCCCACCATTTTTTCAGTTGTTGATGTCTAAAATTATATCTTTATACATTGTATGACCCAAAACATATAGTAATAAACATTTTTTAATACATTTATTTATTTATTTTTGGCTGCATTGGGTCTTTGTTGCTGTATGTGGGCTTTTTCTAGTTGCAGCAAGCGGGGGCTATTCTTCGTTGTGGTGCATGGGCTTCTTACTATGGTGGCTTCTTTTGTTGTGGAGCACGGGCTCTAAGCACACGAGCTTCAATAGTTGTGGCTCCTGGGCTCTAGAGCGCAGGCTAAGTAGTTGTGGCGCATGGGCTTAGTTGCTCCGCGACATATGGGACCTTCCTGGACCAGGGCTCGAACCCGTGTCCCCTATATTGGCAGGCAGATTCTTAACCACTGTGCCACCAGGGAAGTCCCAGTAATAAACGTTTAAATGCATTGGTCTCTTAATTTATGTAGGAAAAGTGTGGAATTGAAATCCAAAGTTACAGTAACACTAGTTTTTAGGCCAATAACCGTTTTGTTTTAGTATGTTAGTCTCTTAAATCATGTAGAAAACAAAAAGTAGAGTTTTTAAGCAATTGGTCAATTATACTGGCTTTTATAATTGTCTTGTGTTTACCTTTACTGAGACCTTTACTTCTTCAAATGACATCGAGGTACAATGTTCTTCTATTGCAACCTGCAGGATTTCCTTGAGCATTTCTTTTACAGCAGGTCTAAATGTAATGAGCTCCCTTAACTTTTTTTTAAACCTGGGAATGTCTTAATCTCCAAAATTAATTGCGGTTCACTGTCCAAGCTTTCCCCTGCCCCCTGGGAAGCTGCAAGCCATCAACTTACTCCAGAGCTCCACTGTAGTTACATCAGATTCTGCCTGTGCGGATACTGTCCAAGTAGGACAGGGATTCCTGTTCTGCCATATTCCCTGAACCCTCTCCTCTGCTTTTTATAGAATTTGAGGTGGTACACCAATAAAGTACATTATAAAATAAAATAATTTTTGAAAAGCTTTTAAAAATAAAGATATATTTTCAGACCAAGATGAATTATTTACTAAGTATGAAAATTGGGTTGGCCTCCTACTGTCACAGCCACAAGAGAAGCACACACTTTTGATCGTACCATTTTCATGATCTACAGAAGTGGGAGCTGTAATATTAAATCTTGATTCTATAAAGATTTTACTACTTGAAACAGAGCCAAAGTGATCTATGTTCTAACTTCCTAATGATTCCTCTTAATGTAAGTATAGACTCTGGAAATCCCAGAGAGATGAATAACTAGACTTTCTCTCAAATTTATGTTTTTCTTAAACCTTTGACTGTTTAATTTGTTTGATGAGTACCTGAAATGAAGTGTATTGTGATGTTGTTTAGTGAAAAACCCACATGCTTCAAATACTGAGAGGCATAAATAGAGTTGAAATTATCTGCCTTAACAGTCTGCTCCAAATGGAAACTCCCACCTCTGTGGTTGCTCAGGTCACCATTTTTCTCAGAAATAAATTTTGATTCAGTTTTTGAACAAAAATATCATTGAGTGTCCAATACACACCAAAAGTTGACAGAGAAAAGCCTTTCCAGTAAAGTGTTTTCCCTATAAAGGGCATTACAGAATGTCCGATTTAGTATAAAATGTACAAGTTCAGGTGTTCAATTTAAGTTGTTCGTGTTCCCTGTTTAAAAGTGTGATTTGAACTCTGAAGGCTCCTAATAGATAGATCCTAGGTCTGCATTTGCCCCACTCCACAGCCGTCCTATGGAGCGCCTGCCCAGCACCTGCATGTGCTTTAGGTGGGCTTCCCTGCAGGATGTTTTAGAGCTGACACCAGTTTGCTTCTGGAGCACTCTCCTGCTCACTGCAGTTGATGTGTGAGCTGATGTGTGCCCCAGGAATGGACACTTATTCTAACGTGAGCCAAAGCAAAACTTCACTGGAAGGTAAACTTGCTGAAGATGTCATAAGATACATCCTTAAAATAAATACCCTTGGCCTTATCCCCAGTTCCTCCACGTTGAAGTATCTGCTCTCAATGTCCCTTTTAGAGTAGAGCGTTAGAGTTTGATGTTTGGGGCTTTGAGAAAACTAATTCTTTATTCAAGTACAAGTTTGCAGGAGTTTTTCTTACTAAAAGGTTCTGGTAAAGCATTCGAGCATGGGCTCTGGGTCTGTGATGTTGGCAGGGTCCAAGATTGGAATGAGCTTAGGGATAGACAGTCCCCATTCCTAGTTATGTTTTCTTAACCTGTTAGCTTCCTGGTCGCTGTGTTGAACTCTGTTAACTCACCCTCTGAGCCCACAGAAGGGTGTGAGAATCATCATCTGCTTTCTCTAAGCTCTATGCACACTTTGTCAAAGTGCTTGCAGCCCCTGCAGTTACCAAGTTTCTGAACTTCCCACTACGTGGCCAGCTCCTGAGGGCAGAGGCTGTGTGTTCTTTTTTATATCCCAAGCACAAGTCCTCTGTTAACAAATTAGCATCTGCCGAGCTGAGCTGAGAGCTCTGTTCTCAAGCTGTATACGACACCTGCACAGAGCGGGGGTTCTGTGAAGGTCTGTTTTAGTTGCTAATCTGAGAATGTGGATGATTTTGGTAGCTGTGGTCTTACTAACTCCTGATGCAGCAGGCAGGGGGTTGAAGGCATGTTTCATAAATCCAGCTTCATTTCCTCTTTAAACAAATGTTGTGGTTTTAAAAACAAACTGCGAAGAGCTGCTTGCGTGTTAGATTCTAGAGTGATTCTACATTGCTTTGTATGAATTCAGTAAAACATCCACAATGAAATCTTCTTCTGTGCAGAACTTCTGACAGGGATCCTCTGTGGTAGGATGGAAAACCCCTCTCCTGGTTCCTCTCCTCTCTTTCCTGGAGTGGCTAATGAATGCTTTTCCCAGGCATTTGACTGGACTTCCCTGAATATTACGATGCTCTGCACTGGTCCCTTTTACAGTTCAGCTCTGGGTGACGTGCACTCCACGGTAACTTGAGACATGTTTAAGACCACGAACTTGGTAAAGTTTTCTGGGCTGCTTTTACTTTCCTTTTCCTCTTAGATTTCTTTGGCTAGAAAGCTTCTGTGAGAAAATTGATGTTACTAGATATAATTTCCAGTACTTTAAAAGAATTCACATTCCATACTGACTGTCGTGGGACTGGTTGCTGACTTTGGAGAAGCTCTTTACTGTAGCTGCACTGAGATTGGATTTGGGCTGCCGTCAAATGATGAACATGTCTTACTGCACAAATGTGTGTGGCCTTCTGAGCCACATTTCCTGATCATTGAGACGGGAATCGTGCATCCATTGTGCTCTGCTGGTCCCCCTGTTGCACGACAGGTGTGGTGTTAGGCCTGGAGATGAATCACAGGTCAGGTATCGTCCCTGCCTGGAGAGGGGATGTGAGGAGTCACAAGTCCCCACCTACTGTACAGGGCTGCAGTGGGGATCGCAGTCAAACCCGCCATTCAGATGCAAGACGTCCTGACTTCATGGGCCAGGGTTACTAAGTCCTGGGGGACCAGGAAGTTTTGCTTGTGGTTTACTCTTGAAAATGGGAAGGCTAATGAGAACATCAGCAGGCTGCTCTCTCCTAACAAAACCAAAGCTTGGCTACAGCTGTTCTCTGTTATAAAACCACCCTTAGGCATCAGATGTCAGGTCCCGTGCATTTCATGCGGCCTTGTTCCGTTACAGGAGTCCTTAGGATGGGCTCAGGCTCCATGCACTTAACGCGACCTTGCTGTCTTGCAGATGTCTCACGCAGCCACCAGTGCCTTCTGCCGTTCTATTAAGCTGCAGTGTGAGCTCTACCCCTCTAGAGAAGTGGCCATCTGCCTGGACCCTTACTGTGGACTTGGGTTTGTCCTGTGGTGCCTCTGTAGGTGAGTTTCGTTTTTGCACCTTTACGATATAAGTAAGTAAATCACACACGTGTCTTCAGACCAGTTGCGAGAACTGCTAACGGGAGGGGGCCGCCCGCAGGGTGCGACTCCTCCTCAGCCCAGCTCCGGGTGCCACAGGGATGCCTGCCCTGGTAGCCACTCTCTCCAGCATCTGAAAAATTAGTCTCCGTAAAGTTTGCTGAAACCAACAGAGACAGAATCTGGGGCCATTCTCAGAAGCTGTCTGTTGGGAATCCATTTTCCAAGTGACTCCCAGGCCGTGGGCTTGCTTCTTATGCCTCTAAATCTTCTCAGGTGTCCCAGGCCTGGAATTGTGTTCACCGGGAGCATCCAGGCTCTTTCCTCCTCAGGCTTCTCCCTGACTTCAGCTGCAGGAGGCCGGAAGGAAGCTCCACAGGCTCCCCTATCCCCACTCCCCTGCGTGGCCCCCACTCCACAGCTGGCAGCCCCCAGGCCCAGCTCCTGGTAGCTGCCAACAAGTATTAATGGAGAGGATGAATGTTTATTGTCATTTTTCTCTAATTGTACATAGATGTTCATTGTAGAAACTTTAGAAAATACAAAATAATATAAAGAAGAAAATTAAGCCATCCATAAGTATACTACCCAGAGATAACAGTAAATACTCACTAGTAGCATTTTGGCATATAGTCTTACAGAGTTTATTTTCTAATGTAGTATTTCTATTGTAGTACTATTTTTTATTATTGACATTTTCAAACATATACAAGTGTATATGTTTAAGTGTATAAAGAACACTGTAACAAGCACCAGGGCCCAACAACGAGCTTCACGTGGATCTTATTTTGCCAGTTCGATTTCATCCAGCCTTCTGATTATTTCTGTCCCTTTTCCATATGGGCATTTTAAAGCAAACACCAAAAAACATACGGTTTCACCCATAAACCTTTAAGTACACATACAATTTTGTAAATGTACATTAATATATTTATAAAACTGAGATGCTACAGTGAAATTGCTTATAATTGCCTTTTTTCATAATAGTAGACTTTTCTCATCTTTAAACATTCTCCTAAAACAATTATTTTAATGCATTTATAATATTCAATTGGGTTAAATTGGACTAAATCCAATTACATATTTTTTAAAAACACTACCATTCTAATCCCCACAATTAAACTTTTTGAGAAAGCAAATATAATTGAACAGTTGAAATATTTTAATGATTTTTGCCTCAGTTCAGAATGCAATAGCATTGTGGGTAATTTTTTCTTGGAAAATAGTTCAGGATATACCATTCCAACAGTAGGGCCAAAGTGACTTTAGACATATCTGGCCAGCTGAGAAGGAAACCTATTCTGAACTACAACTTTATAGGCAACTGTCTCTTGTTACTTGGCAAAAGTGCCTTCTGGTTCTGCAGGCTCACCCAGCCAAGCCCCGTGAAATCCACAGAGAAGGTGCTGGTTGGAGTGAGTCCTGCTGCATGTCACCAGCAGCAATGGGACTCTCTAGAGGAATTGTACAGAGAGGGTGGCAGTGACCCTTTGCTTAATGTCTTACCTGCAAATTCATTCAGAAGTCACAAAATGAGCTATGACCCCTGCAGCACTAAAAATAAATACATAACAGCTGTAAACTTCTTCGTTCTGAAATCCATTATAGAAACAGATCACAATGGACTTGCTTAAAAAACTGGACCTGTTTTAAAAAGCACGTCAGACAGTTGGTATTCATGGATTAGGAAATTCCTTATTGTTAAGATGAAAATTCTCCCCAGACTGGATAAACTTCAAAAACATATGCCAAGTCTGAAAGAAGCCAGGCTCAAAAGACCACTTATTATATGATTGTATCATGTGATACCATTTGTTGGAAATGTTCAGAAAGGGAAAATCTATAGAGACAGAAAGTAGAATAATGATTAACTGGGGCTAGAGCTGAAAACAGGATTGACTACAAATGAATACAAGGCATGCCTTTAGGGTGATGGAAGTGTTCTAGGGTGATGGAAGTGCATTGTGGTGATAATTATACACTCTGCAAAACTGTCAGAGTTCTTTTAATTCTGTACTGCAAATGGATAGATTTATGATATGCAAATTATACCTAAGTAAAAGTTTTAAAAAGGAAAACAACTTTCCTTGGAGTAACTGAAGTGCGTGGTACAGACCCTACCCTCCCAGTTCAGTAGGCTCACCCACGTGACACCACAGGGTGACATGTGTTGTCGTGAGTTGTGTGGCTGCCTTGCTCAGGGTGCCCAAATTGTGAGAGTTATCAATTCTTTGTATGTTTTATCAAGTCAATAATCTGAAACCATTGATTTACAAATGTACAAATTTATATTAGTTACCAAAATGTCTTTTTTTCTCTCTCCTGTTCAGACATTTTTTATTTTTGTTTTTTTATCTAGATTTTATTTTTCAGAGTATTGTTAGGTTCACAGCAAAATTGAGTGGAAGGTACAAAGATTTCCCATGCACACCCCACCCCCACACGCACAGCTTCCCCTGTTATCAGCATCTCCCACCAGAGTAGTACATTTTTTACAAACTAGGAACCTACCTTTGACACATTATCATCCCAGAGTCTATAATTTACATAAGGGTTCACTCTTGGTATTATAGAGAGCCCAGAAATAGACCCACATAAGTATAGTCCGTCGATCTTTGACGAAAGTGCAAAGGCAATACAATGACACAGTGGAACAAAGGTGGTCTTTTCAACTAATGGTGCTGGAATAACTGGACATCCACAGGCCAAAAAAAAAAAAAGAATCTAGACACAGGTGTTAACAGCCTTCCCAAAAGTTAGCTCAAAATAGATCATAGACCTAAATGTGAAACATAAAACTATAAATCTCCTAGAAGAAAACTTAGGAGAATATCTAGATGATCTTGGGTTTGTTGATGACTTTTAGATACACCACCAAAGTCATGATGCATGAAAGAAATAATTGATAGGCTGACTTTATTAAAATTAATCATCTCTGCTCTGCAAAAGATACTGTTGTGAGAATGGGAGCAGGCCAGAGACTGAGAGAAAATATTCCCAAAATGTTTTTTAAATTGTTTCGTTCTTTTTTTTTTTTTTTTTTTTTTTTTTTACACGGGCCCCTCCCCGCTGTGGCCCCTCCCCCCACGGAGCACAGGCTCCGGACG
>NW_020173040.1:1937133-2005451 GCF_003031525.2 Neophocaena asiaeorientalis asiaeorientalis
GGGCACGAACCCACGTCTCCTGCACCGGCAGGCGGACTCTCAACCACTGCGCCACCAGGGAAGCCCTGTTTTGTTCTTTTTGAAGTTAAGATCTAAACTAGAACAGTTCAGGTTCCAGAAATTCACAGGAAATAATCTTCTTCCCTATAAGCAACTGCTATTAAGTAGGGAAGTATTTATAGCCAGTGCCAAGAAATCAGTGTTGGTTAATAAATGAAGCAACAAATCGACTTTCGTTGGATTGAGCAAAAAAAAGGGCAAGTAGAAAATTGGTGAATCAGGTTTTCTGTTTGTCCTCTACTAGGATTTAATAACCTTTTCTTAATGTTGTCTTCTGTTCATAGGAATGAGGATAGAGGTGAAACTATGTTTATTTAGTTTTCACAAGTATGCTTATATCCTCTATCCTTGAACTCCACACTGGACCCTACCCTTTCATGTGCTAACAGTCTGATCAAGCAAGTCATTTATCCTGGTGTATATTCTTGAGAAAGCTAGCAGTGGGTGATTTGTATTTCCTTTTCTTCATTTCTGGTCTCCTTATGATAGCATGTAAAAGGAAAATGCTGGGAACAATATGGGTAGATTGTCATAATTAAGCAGATCATCCTAAGGTTTTTACCTGCATTTTGATTCCCTAAGACATGGGGCTCCAATGTCATTAACTGTGTTTGGTACCTGCCAGAAAATGTAAAAGTCCTCAGTGTCAGAGAAGTGGTGTAAATTTGAGCTGGAATAAAAGTCATGCAGGGGAATCTAATTAAGGTGGTCTCGTTAACCCCGATTCACGAATGGGTTGAATAACATTTGGTGCTAACGGAAAACTGTGAACCATCACTTTTCAAAGAGGGAAAAGGCATGTTTCCTAATGGATAATTAACGATTTACATGGTGCATGATGTGCGAGGGTGTTAGATCTTGGTGTATGATCCCATTTTGGGCCAAGATTGTCCTTTTAATATCCATTCAGCAGAGGTAAATTTTCCGTTATTTTTATTTCTTCCTGCTTAATGTTGCCTTGAGGCTTCTCATTGGAGTTGGTACATGAGCTACAAAGAAAGCTCTAATTCAGGATCACGCCAGATGTGGTGTGGGGGCTGATCCTTGAGCGCTGCGTTTCACAGGGCAGAGGGTGCAACGGTGCCTGTGGCACAAAACACCGGTGTCCAACAAGTCGCCCTCGCAGGTGGCTGCCACTTGTGTCGGTGGCCTCAGGGGCAGGGGTCTCCCTTAGCTCTCATGGCCCCTGGAAAGAAGACAAGGGCTCAGGAACAGCCCACAGGACCTCCGGGTGTGAGGGGAGCAGCCCTGATGTACCACGGGAGCCAAGGAGGTGTTTGGCTCGACTTCAGACCCCCAGTGTGTATTCTTGGTGGTTGTTGGTTCAGAAGTGAGAAAAGAAAACATGCCGGATTCTCAACCAGATGGAAACTCTGATTTTTAAAGCACCACAGTGTTGGCTACAAGGACTTCCAGATGATAGCGTGTTTTCACAAACTGCAAGGGCTCAGCTAAATTTGTACAGAAGTGTTACTGGATAGATGCTACTTGCAGTAAGTAGTTGTTTGACCAAGGTGTCAGTATTGTAATGCAGATATATTGTCGTGCTGTTTGATCTCTTAAATAGCCACACTGTAAAGTGGTCTTTAAAGGCCGAAATCAATTTCCCAAGGACAAATCTTAAAGAAAAATTGACAGAATGTTGAGAGTTATAATTATTGGAATGGTATCTTATTGATTTTTGTATATTGACTATAGAAATAATTTTTATACTTTTCCACAGGGTTCCACTGGAATGTGTAGCTTTGCATGTTTTGTGCGTAACAAAACTTTCACATCAGCAGGAATTCAAAGGAAATATTTGAAAACTTTCAAAGGAAAGTTTTGGGCATAATAATCCTTTCTCCTGGTTACTGAGAGCAGTCAGCACATCCTCAGAGCTCTTTAAAGTTCATCTAAACTCAACTTGGAACAAGTTCTTATTCTATCCTGAGTTTCATTTAATTCTTTAAATACAGAGGGCTCTGATCATTATCAGATTTCCTTGCTCAGAAAGATTAAGTAAAATTCAAAAAATCCAAAAGCCACCACCGTAAAAATTCCCACCTGATTATCAAATATCCTTCCTAGAATAACACCTACATCTTATCCCCACACATTGGTTGTTGGTTGTCTGATGTTTTGATGCATTAAGCTCCAATAGGAGAATCTAAAGCAATCACCAACTTGTAGCATTTTGTTATCCTGATAAGAAATGTGTGATAGAGGTATTCCAGGATAGAAATGTGTGTGTTTTTGAATGTGTTTATGGGTCATATTCTATGGAAATGAATGAGTGCCCTAAGAACTGACAGATGGGCAGAGAAACGCCCGGGGTCCCTCTGCCCTACCCTAGCCCCCATTAGTATCCTGCTGTGTTTGTTCCTGTGCTCTTGCCCTTCTTCACAGCTATAATCGTAGTTTGTATGTGGTTACATATCCCACTTTCTCCTTTTAATATTAAAAATGGGAAGTTTTTAACCGTGTGTCTTGGATTTAAGTTTTGTGGAATCCATCTTTAGAAGCCAAGTTAGAACACATCTGCCAACAAATCACTTTCATTCCTTAAAAAGACCGTTCTTCCTAGTGCTCCACATTGGGAGTGTGTGATCCCTGGGAGCCAGTGTTTCCACTACAAACAGGAAAGGTCCTCTGAAAGCCGTCATGAGCTGGAGTTGGGAGTAGGAGAGCTTTTTATGGGGGTCATGCCTGTCCAAGTAAAAAGGCGGCCAGAGAACTGGACAGGGCAACCGGCACCACCGGGAGCTTCCTGAGCTCCACCCGCCCCTGCCCCGCAGCATATCACAGGTTTGTTCCTTTCTGAAGGGACATCCGAGGGGCACACCCAGCCCACCTCATCAGGCTAAGGCTTTTATATGAAGCAAAAACAGGTTCTTTAAATGGTGCTTATTCTAATACATCCAAAGAGCATGTCAGTTATTTGTACATGACAGACTTAGTCTAAGAACCTTCTTTTTATAGTTCTTGCTTATGATTTTCACTTGCTCAGCTGGGATCCCCAGGGTGGTCTAGGGAAGGTGGATGGAACCTCAGAGGGCCTTCAGCTCACGGGGGTGTTTCCTCTGAGCCCTAACTCTCCGCTCATTATTTACTCCTCCCTTGAAGAAGCACCGTCCTTTAAAAGGAGACATTGGTTTAAATGAAACTTCTGTTGTTCTACAATAACTGTGGCATTTGAGTGTGCTCTGAGATGCTTGAGTAGATTTAATACAGCCTGTGCAATGAATCCTGACTGGCATAGAATTGTTGAAATAAAGTGGCAATGTCTTCTTTTACTTATTCTGATACTCCTTCAGAGGAGATCAGATTAATTAACATTCCTGGCTTACACATTAACTTCAAGTAATAACACAAAAGAAAAACCAGTGCAGCATTACAATGCAGTATCGTAAAACATTGTGTGTGTGTGTGTGTGTGTGTGTGTGTGAGTGTGTGTGTGTGTGAATACAGCTCTAATGATGAACTACTCACTGTTGGGTAACTTTCACACTTCTGAATCTTTGTTTTCAACAGACAGAGGGGCTTAAGATTCCTCAATCAGTGATATAATAAAAGCCAATTACATTTTTTAAATGGGCAAAGGACTTGATTAGACATTCCTCCAAAGAAAGCATACAAATGGCCAATAAGCACATGAAAAGGTGCTCAATCATGAGTTATTAGGGAAAGGCAAGTCAAAACCACCATGAGGTACCACTTCACACCCACTGGGATGGCTGTACTTAAAAAAATGGAAAATAACAAGTACCCGGGAAAATTTGGAGAAACTGGAATCTTCGTACCTTGCTGGTAGGAATGTAAAATTGTGCAGCCTTTGGGAAACAGTTTGGCAGTTCCTCGGCAAATTAAACATAAGAGTTAGCATGTGGTCTAGCAATTCCACTTTGGGGTACATACCCAAAAGAATTGAAAACAGGGACTTAAACAGATACTTGTACGTGCTATTCATAGCAGCATTATTCACAGTAGCCAAAAGGTAGAAACCACCCAAGCATCCATTGATGGATGAATGAACAAATAAAATGTGGTCTATCCATACAGTGGGATGTTATTCAGCCTTGAAGACACATGCTACAACATGGAAGAATGTTGAAGGCAATATGCTAAGTGAAATAATCCAGGCAGAAGAGGACAAATATTGTGTGATTTCACTTAAATGAAATATCTGGAATAGGCAGTTCAGAAACAGAAAGTAGGTTAGAGGTTACCAGGCCCTGGGAGGTGGAAGTGGTGATGGGTTAGGTACAGAGCTTCTGTTTGGGATGGTGAAAAATTTTGGACATAAATAGCAGTAATGGTTGCATAACATTGTAAGCGTAATTAATGCCACTGGAGTGTCATTTTAAAATGGCTGAATGGTAAATCTTATGCATATTTCACCACAATAAGACTTTTAAAACTAAGGCCAAAAAGACCATTTGGTAGCATCTTTAGGAATTTTTCTGTATAGTATCATGTCATCTGCAAACAGTGACAGTTTTACTTCTTCTTCTCCAATTTAGATTCCTTTTATTTCTTTTTCTTTTCTGATTGCTGTGACTAGGATTTCCAAAACTGTGTTGAATAAAAGTGGTGAGAGTGGGCATCCTTGCCTTATTCCTGATCTTAGAGGAAATGCTTTCAGCTCTTCACTGTTGAGTATGTTAGCTGTGGGTTTGTCATATATGGCCTTTATTATATTGAGGTATGTTTCCTCCATGCCCACTTTCTGGAGAGTTTTTCTCATAAATAGATGTTGAATTTTATAAAAAGCTTTTTTGGAATCTATTGAGATGATCATATGGTTTCTATTCTTCAATTTGTTAATGTGGTATACCACACTGATTTGCAAATATTTCACTTGATCGTGGTGTATGATCCTTTTAATGTGTTGTTGGATTCGGTTTGCTACTACTAGAGCACGTCAATTAATTCAGTAAATTGACAGGATACAAAATTAATAGAGAAATTTGTTGTATTTCTATACATTAACAACAGAAGAGCAGAAAGAGAAATTAAGGAAACAACCCCATTTACCACCACATCAAAAAGAATAAGATACTTAGGAATAAACCTACCTAAGGAGGGAGAAGACCTGTACTCTGAAAACTGTAAGATGCTGATGAAAGAAATTGAAGAGGACACAAATAGATGGAAAGATACATATAAATATATATATATATATACCATATTCTTGGATTGGAAGAATCAATATTAAAATGACTGTACTACCCAAGACAATCTACAGATTCAGTGCAATGCCTATCAAATTACCAGTGGCATTTTTCACAGAACTAGAACAAAAAAATTTTTAATTTGTATGGAAACACAAAAGACCCAGAATAGCCAAAGCAATCTTGAGAAAGTAGAATGGAGCCAGAGGAATCAGGCCTCCTGACCTCAGACTATACTACAAAGCTACAGTCATCAAAACTATATGGTTCTGGCACAAAAACAGAAATACAGATCAGTGGAACAGGATAGAAAGTCCAGCAATAAACCCATGCACCTATGGTTAATTAATCTACAACAAAGGAGGCAAGAATAATACAATGCAGAAAAGACAGTCTCTTCAATAAGTGGTGCTGGGGGTCTTCTGGGCTTCCCTGGTGATGCAGTGGTTAAGAATCTGCCTGCCAATGCAGGGGACACAGGTTCGAGCCCTGGTCTGGGAAGATCCCACATGGTGTGGAGCAACTAAGCCCATGCACCCCAACTACTGAGCCTGCACTGTAGATCCCACGAGCCACAACTACTGAAGCTGCATGCCACAACTACTGAAGCTGCACACCACAATTACCGAAGCCCGTGTGCCTAGAGCCCATGCTCTGCAACAAGAGAAGCCACCGCAATGAGAAGCCCGCGCACCACAACGAAGAGTAGCCCCCGCTTACCACAACTAGAGAAAGCCTGCGCGCAGCAACAAAGTCCCAATGCAGCCAAAAATAAAATAAATAAATTTTAATAAGTGGTGCTGGGAAAACTGGACAGCTACGTGTAAAAGAATGAAATTAGAACATTCTTTAACACCATACACAAAAGTAAACTCAAAGTGGATTAAAGACCTAAATGTAAGACTGGTTACTATAAAATTCCTAGAGGAAAACATAGGCAGAACACTGACATAAATCTCAGCAATATCTTTTTGGCTCCATCTCCTAGAGTAATGGAAGTAAAAACAAAAATAAATGAATGGGACTTAATTAAACTTAAGCTTTGGCACAGCAAAGGAAATCATAAAACAAAAAGACAACCTACGGACTGGGAGAAAATATTTGCAAATGATGCAGCCAACAAAGGATTAATCTCCAAAATACACAAACAGTGCGTGCAGCTCAATATCAAAAAAACAACCCAATCAAAAAATGGGCAGAAGATCTAGGAAGACATTTCTCCAGAGAAAACATACAGATGGCCAACAAGCACATGCAAAAATGCTCAACTTTGCTAATTATTAGAGAAATGCAAACCAAAATTGCAATGAGGTATTGCTTCATACCAGTCAAAATGGCCATCATCAAAAAGTCTACAAATAATAAATGCTGGAGAGGGTGTGGAGAAAAAGGAACCCTCCTACACTGTTGATGGGAATGTAAATTGGTGAAGCCATTATGGAAAACAGTGTGGAGGTTCCTTAAAAAACTAAAAATAGAATTACCGCATGATCCTGCAGTCCCACTCCTGGACATCTATCTGGCGAAAAGTCTTAATTTGAAAAGATGCATGTACCCCAATGTTCATTGCAGCACTATTTACAGTAGCCTGGAAATTTACAAAGACATGGAAGCAACCTAAATGTCCATCAACAGATGAATGGATAAAGAAGATGTGGTATATATATACAATGGAATATTACTCAGCTATAAAAAAGAATGAAATGATGCCATTTGCAGCAACATAGATGGACCTAGAGATTATCATACTAAGTGAAGTAAGCCAGGGAGAAACAAATACCATATGGTATCACTTATATGTGGAATCTAAAAAAAAAAACGAACTTATTTACAAAACAGAAATAGACCCACAGACATAGAAAACAAACTTATGGTTACCGAAGGGGAAGGTGGTAGGGAGAGGGATTAACATATACACACTACTATATATAAAATAGATAGCCAACAAGGAAGGACCTACTGTGTAGCACAGGGAGCTATACTCAATATTTTGTAATAACCTATGAGGGAAAATAATCTGAAAAAGAATATATTTTATATATATGTGTGTGTGTATAACTGAATCACTGTGCTGTACACCTGAAGCTAACACAACATTGTAAATCAACTATACTTCAATTTTAAAAATAAAATCTCTTTTACATAAATCTTAGAAGGTAGTTTATCTAGGATGTTCTGTTATAGCATATATCTATTAATATTGATTTGTAGCCATAAACCAAACAAAATTAATACCATTGAAAATATAGTTTGGCAAATACTTCATTATTTTAAAATCACAGTTGCCCCATTAATCAATGGTGAAACAAAATATGTAGCCTCTTGTTTCTCTCCCCGTGCTCTCTAATGTAAAGGTAAAATTAGAGAATGATTGTATTTTCCTTAGTTCTGTTTGGTAATCCAATTGGATCATTCTGAAGTAAAATTATAATCCTAATTCTTCTAATTGTCTTAGTTTCCTTTTATTTACTCTGGATGTCAGTTTTCTGAACCAGGGTTGGGCACGCTTTTCCTCAAGTGGCTGTTTAGTAAATATTCAGTCTCCATGGTCTCTGTCGCAACCCTCAGCTCTGCCTGTTGGTGTGAAAGCCACTGCAGGTGGTACTGCAAGGACTGAGGGCCGTGTCCCAATAAAACTTTATTTACAAAACCAGGCAGCATCTAGTTTGCTAACTCCTGTTCTGAACTTCCAGACCTTTTACCAAAATTCAGTCCTGTGTTTCCCACTGTGAGAGTCCATTCTGTGAATATAGCAGCTTTGAGAGAAACCTAACAGCATCAGAGCTTTGAGATCTTTCAATGAGTGCTCAAAATGGCGGTAACTGCGGATTATAATCCCATAGTTCTTTTGTATTTTTCAGAATGTTTTTGTAAATACGCTTTTGTTTTATATTTACAAATACCGGAGAGTAAAGTTGGTGTGACTGTCCCCTCTTGCAAATGGACAGTAGGTGTTTCTCAGAGGCTGGCTGGTCCCCCATTCTCCATCCTCACTGAGCCCTCCCATCTCTCTGTGCAGCGTGTATTCCGGGCACCAGTCCATCCTCATCCCACCTGCAGAGCTGGAGACCAACCCTGCCTTGTGGCTGCTTGCCGTGAGTCAATACAAAGTCCGGGATACATTTTGCTCCTACTCAGTGATGGAACTGTGTACCAAGGGGCTGGGCTCGCAGACAGAATCCCTCAAGGTAAGCAGCCCTCAGAGTGCCTGGGGGACACTTGCCAGCATCCTGGGAAAGCACCAGTGTCAGAGGGTGTGGAGTAGGTGTGGTGAGGCTAAATGATCCTTCAGAAAAGCCGACATAAGGTCCCCTGTCACCTGAGGTTGACGAAGTTGTTTTCACGTGAAAACCTTGTTTTATAACATGGATATTTTCCCACTGCCAGAGTTAGAGGTCAGAGTGTATGTTATTGATGTCTTTAATTCTGTTAGGGCTACTTGGAGAGTCCTGAATTGCCTTTTGATTTGTTGGTGAATTCAGTTCTTGAGTGCAGTTAGTTTTATTCCAACGCTGGGGTTCAAGTCATACGTCTAAATTTAGCCACTCATTTCGTTTTCCTTGAGGACCCTGATTGGTAGATCTGGGTCCTAACCAAAATTCATTTTTACAATCCAGTGAACAGTGGCTTTGTTTTATTTTTTAATATTCAATTACCATTATGTGACAATAACAACATTTCCCTTCATTTAAGCCAAGGACTTTTTTTTTTTTTTTTTTTTTTGGCGGTACGCAGGCCTCTCACTGTTGTGGCCTCTCTCGTTGCGGAGCACAGGCTCCGGACACGCAGGCTCAGCGGCCATGGCTCACAGGCCCAGCCGCTCCGCGGCACGTGGGATCCTCCCGGACTGGGGCACGAACCCGTGTCCCCTGCATCGGCAGGCAGACTCCCAACCACTGCGCCACCAGGGAAGCCCCAAGGACTTTTTGATAGACATATTTTCATAGTAAATTATGTAGTCCTTATTCAAGTAACTAGGAGAGAATAATTATATGACCTATTTTGGTTAATATTCCAACTATTCACTGTTTATATGCTCAGATATGTGTGAGTGTGTATGTATAGATATATGCACAGATTATATTTGTGTGCATATATGCACACATACAAATTATCTATACACTTGCCATTAGTAAAGCAATATATTTCTCTCTTCTGAATTTTGTTTTCCTATTCAGACCTAGTGCATTAAGCTTGAACAAGAAAGCAAAATGCAAGATAACTTTGACATTAAGCTACATAAATAAATATTACTTGAAGTTATATGTTTATACAGCAAAGGAAATTTATAAAATATTATTATTCATGTCCACCTATATTATGCTATAAAACGATTGAGTACGTTTCATGAACTTTACCTATAGGTGCATTTATAAATAACCAAATGAAATAATAAGTGATTTCTAAGCACTTTACATAATTGATTAATTTAACCTTTACAATAGTTCTCTGAAATAGGTCCGTTATTGTTTCCATTTTAAAGATGAGGAAACTTAGGTTACAGAGCAATTAAGCACCTTCTCCAAGTTCTTACATTTAGTAAAGTTTGAAGCCAAATTTTGAATCTGTGGCTCTAGGAGCACCATCTCAAAGCCCAGGGTGCATTGCCTCCCAAAACACGCATGTGTCGAGGGTCATTCGTGTTACCTGGACTTAATTCTCCCTGTGTAACTGCATGTATGGAAGATCGTCGTTATCTTGACTCGTGTCCCTCCTCAGCTCAGGTGCCCTTGTCAGCTCTCCAGGACGCTGATGGCTCCTGGCGACTGTCCTGTGTGGGGATGGAGACCCTGTCGCTCCCTCGCCTCCTGTTTCATTGCCACTCCCGATGCGCGTTTTGCTCTTCTTCAGCTCCGCTTGGGAGTGTTGTGCTTTTAAGGCACTTCATTTCCTGTCCCGGGTGTTGCCATTTCGTTCACTAGATGGAATTTGGGCAGAACTGAGCTGTGCTTCCTTGTGACAGTTTATCTGGGGCCTTTTACATCTCAGGACATGAAAGGAGAGCTGTGTTTAAGAAGCTGCCCAGATGTTTTCATTTTCCATTCTTATATTAAAAGCAGGTTTCTCATTTCTCTCCGATGGATGTTCCCGTGTATCCATGCTGGCAGGAGTGTATACAAGTGCTTCTGTTCTTCCCCAAACCCTGTCCTTTAATTATTTTATCCACACCTTGTTTTTCTTCAACTTTTCTCCTCATTATGCTCCTTGAGTTATTTAAAATATGTTTGTAATGGCATCCTTGATTACCGATATGGGCGTTTTTTTATTTACACATGTTCTACAGCATTTTGGTTAATGGTGCAGACACAGAGAGCCCTGGGAATGAATATCTGTGTGGAGTTTCTGTTGTTGTACAGATCTGGGTAAGGAGCCTGCAGGTCACACCCATAACACTGGCAAGGCTGACCTCCTACTGCTGTCATTATTTCTAGGCACGAGGACTGGACTTGTCCCGCGTGCGGACCTGTGTAGTGGTGGCAGAAGAACGGCCCCGAATAGCACTCACCCAGTCATTCTCAAAACTGTTTAAAGACCTGGGCCTCCATCCACGGGCCGTTAGCACCTCGTTTGGCTGTAGAGTGAACCTGGCGATTTGCTTGCAGGTGAGTTTCCTTGATGCCAGTAAGTGCGTGAGTCAGAGAGTGACTTTTAAAGACGGGCATACAGCGCCACACTGCTCAACAGTTTCCCCTGCTGATGCTTACCCACATTTAGAAGGTATCTTTCAGTCAAATGCATGTGGTTGGTATACACTTTTTGTTTGTTTGTTTTGTTTTGTTTTTAATTATACTCTGCATTTGTCAGTAACCATTATTCATAACTAGCATTCACAGGCTTATTCTGTCCTGGGGCATTTTAAGTTTTGTAACACGAGTAGCAGTTTGTCAAGACCTGTGAAGGCAGGCTCTTTAAAGATGGGATACTAAACAAATGTTTCATTGTGGCAAGAAATCCTGTCTCTTGAAGTACTTAGTCTCTTGTATGCAGACAGTAACTTCTGTACGAAGAATTCCAGGACATTAAGCAGATTCGTGAATTTGCGGCTGGGATGACGTTGAAGTATATACTTTTTGCTGCATTTCTAAGGCAGAGCTGTAAGTGAGGCTGCCCTCGTAAGATAGCCTTGCATTATATGTGGCAAAAAAAAAAAAAAAATGCGTATTTTCTTTCTTTCTCTTCATTAGCCCACTTCAGACCATCTTCACTATTCCTTTATCCGTCTCTGAACTCTTAACATGAGATCTAGTCCATGAAGGAAGGGAAAGTCCTATGGGAATCTGTTCCCAGTGCCCTTTGGGCAGCCTCATCCAAAACAAGCCAGCCCAGGGCTCAGCTGCAGGCTTTGTTCCTGGAACATATTAAAAGGACAAGAACTTCGCTCACAGCAGGTGCTAGAGTGCAGGACAGTGGACACAAGCTGGCTCCTGATCTCGCCTCCCTGCCCACTCACTGTCTCTCCCGTTTACGACCCAGAGATGCTGCTTCCAGTTCCCCTTGGGAGACCTCGGGAAGCTCCTGGTCAGCTCTCTCCCGGCCCGTGGTCTCAGTATCTGGACTCAGCGTGGACTTTGGAGAGGAAGGACTCTCCCCATGTGACCAGTCTGATGAGCTCACTTCAGAAAAATTAGCTACAGGAAGGTGTTCTGATTTTCATTGGTGTTCCTTTGCTTCTGTCTTCCTTCTCCTTGAATTAGCTCCATTTTTTAAAATTTATAACTACCAGGGTCCTCTCAAGAGTCAGTTGAACCTTGTTCTATGATTGAAATTAATTCCATTTTCTAAGAGGTAATCTGAAGAATTGGATTTATCTTGCCAAACTAGTTCTTTAAATATTGAAGTTTTCTTTTCCTATTCACCTTGATCTGTTCTGCTTAAATGTTTCTAGCCATCTGTTCCATGAGGAGAAATGAGAAATACAGAAATCCACTTCTTAAATAAATTCAGCCATAGGATGATGTAATGCTTCCCTTCTCCTGCAAGTGGGGGAAAAAATCAGGGATCCATGAAGAGACAGGCTCTTGGCCACAATATTTCTTCTTCTTTCTCTCTCTCTCAGAATGTTGGCAGATGAAGGGAGAAGGGCATAGAATAGATCCCATATTGACATAATATCACTTAGCACTTGTCCACTTCATACAGGCAACAAAGCAAGTTCTACTACACTTTATTATACAGAATTAAAACTTTGTAGATACTAGAAATAGAGCACTTATGGTTATTTACCTTTTTATTTTTCATTTATTTCCATCTACTTGATCCAAAATGTTTTAAGAAGTTTTATAGGGAAGCAGTAGATTAAGTAGGGAAAGTAAAATACACTAAAAATAATTGAAAAGATAGAGGTGACAGAAAATAAGGGTAAGAAGCCAAGAATGAAGTTAGCACACAGGTGTTCACCACCTCTGTGGCCTAAAACATGAGCTCCATCATTCCTGTGTCCTTAGCACCTAGAACCATACCTGGTGCTTTGTAAATATTTAATAAATATGTTTTGTAAGAATGTTGGATAAATTAAGTTCTGTACTCCTAATAAAAAGAATAAATATTCTTTTTCTAGAAAACAGTTCCATCAGTATGACCCCCACATCAGAGCTGACATCCCCAGTCACGGGTCAGGGTGCTGTTCTGAAATGTTGACAGCACCTTTAAGTGTTTTTGTCCATTTTAAGTTTTTCTACTTGGGTGCTTTACTCTCAACTAATTTTCAGCCAGTTTTTCTTTTTCTGAATGGTCAGCATTAGAAAATAGCTGAAAATATCAGTGTGTCTGATAGTAGAGATAAATCAAATAAATTAAGTGTATCATACTAAGGAATGCAGACTCTCTGTCCTTGCCAACCCCGGGGCCAGGTATGCGTCGGGATTACGGAGTTCTCCGGCATTGGGGAGGCAGGAGCCAGCAGGCTGCGAGCAGAACCCCGTAACCGCACACATGGTGTCTCTCGGTGACGCTCCATCCTGTGAGTAGCTCGTGTCAGCCTAAGTCAGAGTTTACTCAGATAAGTGCAAGATACGGTTCTGGCCCTCATGGAACCAGATGGACAGTAAACACAGATGATTTTTTCAGTAAGTGAGTAAAATATTCTTAGTAAAGGTAAAGTAAGAAGGAAAAGGAGACACACGAGGCAATTTTAGGAGGGGTAGCCAAGAAAGGCCTCTCTATGAGGTGACATTTCAGCCAAGTGCCCTCTGAGGTGAACATACAAAAATTGGGGCAAAGGCAGCATCAAGTGCAGAAGGCTTGAGGCAGGGCTGGTCAGTGGAAATGTTTGTTTTCTGTTAATTTTTGCAGAAATTAAAAAATATGTGATTATGGTCCCAAGCAAACAGAGCAGGCATAGCTTGAGGTCTGAGGGCAGAAATCCCATGTCTCTTGTTCCCATTGTGTTTCTACAGGGCCTGACACATAATAAATGCCTAATAAAGACGTTAAATATACTAAAACTGAATTTTTAAGAATGTTTAGACAAAGAAATGAGGAAAACAACCTGAAAAGTTATGAATTTTTTTATAGATTATTTTTACAAAAGAATATTTATTTTAGGAAACAAAATCAGAAAATACAGACTAGCCAATAAATAAATCACATTCATAAGTCATACCCAGAGATAATCACCATTACTCCCTTGATGTAAAAAAAATTTTTTAAATGCTAAGATAGTTCCTAAATTCCAAACCCGTCCTAAATGTTTAAAGACATTGAGAAGTTTACACCATTTTCCTTATGGAACACCAGGATTACCAATATATGTGAAATCAGTTAGTGGGCATATTTGTTTTCAGTTGATTTGTTGTTGTTTGAGGACATGTTTTCTCAGCTGGATCGCCTATCGTCCTTCCTCAGGGCCCTTGACTGGACCCTGAGTGCTCAGGTAGAGGGCAGCCCTGCAGGAGGAGGGCAGGTCTCCATCTCCACGAGGTACGTGGGTAGGGACGCGAAGGACGCTGTCCAGACGAGGAATGGAGCCTCATCCGAGCCATGTGGGGTTTACAAGCTCCTCTCGCTGGGGACCACAATTTTAGTGTCTGTGGGTCCCCTTCCAGAAGTGCCCCCTGGCCTTGGGGAGGCTGGGCTGTGCAGCGGGCAGGGTGCTGTGACTGCAGAGTGAGACGCGTCTCATGCATGAGGTCCTGAACTTACGTGAGATAAATCAGGGCTTGTGTTTACTTCATCAATGGCACCCCGACCAATCCAGCCTGAGCATCTCTCTCCCCTTTGTACAATTTTACGCTAAATGACATTCTCTACCGTAGAGTCTTTCATGCTTTTACTTCCTGATGCCACAACCCAGGCTGTTCTCTGCCTGAAATGGGCTTCCATCTTCTTCATGTGGCAAAAGCCTGCTTCTCTTTCCAGGTGTCATGTTTCAATTCCTCCAGCTAGAAATACTTTCCTTCCTCTGAATTCCCATGGCAGGTCATCCCTCCCACTTAATGTTGTCTGCCATAGTTCACAATTATGTACATAAACAACTTCTATCCCCCTGCTCTGTGAAAAACTGTCTTAGAGAACCCAGTACACAACTCACACAGTCACACAGTCACTTCCTGAGACTGAATTTTGTGAAAGTACTGGGTGTCGACTCCTCTGACTGCAAATATGCTTCACATTTGAGAAATTCAGCGTGTTTCTTATTAGCCTCAAGCCTCCTGAGGGAAGTAAGTACATAGCAGTCCTGAAATTTCTCTGAAATGAACTCATGTGAATCTTCATCAGGTAAAAATTCACAGCATCATTTGTAAGTTATCATTGAAATGAAATGAAATGAAACTCAAAAGTTTGCTGCTCTTCAGGCTTCTAGCAGCATTTTCATCTCAAACAGTAGCTCCAGGGCCTGCGCCTTCAGAAAAAAGACTTCATGCCCAAAAAAGAAAACAAAAAATTCTCTCACAAATGTGTCACACCACTCAATTCCAGGCAGCATCTGGCTAGAGCTTCCTACAACTCACAGAGAGCAAGCTCAGTCGTTTCGTTTTAAGAGGAGAGAAACTGAGGCTCAGAGAAGTTAAGTGAGCTTTCGTGACAAAGCAGGGAAATAAAAACAGCTGCCGGAAACAGAACTGGCATTGCTACTGACTGTGTCATCTAAACAGAGCAACATGTTAAAGAAATCTCACACTTTGCAGTTTTGTCAGGTGCCAATTCCATGTTGTGGTTTATTATGCAAGTGAAATAACAGCCGTGTAAACTGTTTACAAAACTGAACTGTATACAGGCAGGATATCCTGCCTTCGGTTTTTGACTGTTTTCCTGGAACATTTTAAATCAGACCTCCTATTTCCCTGTGACCTAAATCAAACAGCTCAGAAGACGTGCATCTGTGTGCTAGATGCTGTTCTTCAGTCTGTTGTCACCAGGGGGTGGGGAGGCGGGGGGCGGCGTGTACTAGGAACAGAGTCAGGGCCACCACAAAGGGACTCCGCAATGCCTGCTTTCATGGGCTGTGATATGAAACCCTAGTTTCTTGTAATAGAGAAAATCATGAAAATTGACAAATACATCATTGTCAAGTATGCAAATGAGCAATTAAAAAATTTTACATATGAGGCAATCGCAAAAGTAGAATAACAGAAAACTGAGACAGTCATAATTTCTGTGATGCTGTTGTTTCGGCTTCTATATCTTAGAAACCAAGTGACTTGTTTACCCATTTATCATTTTAAGGCAGGAATTGACACATTAATTATTTTGAAATTGTCCTTTTGACATAGTTCAATGGCAAAAGAATGGACTCATAAAATTCAGTGTGGATGACTCTGGTTTTACATGACTCTGATTTCTGCAGAGTATTTTAGACTCTGCAGAAGAAAGAAATTTAGAAGTATGAGCCATTTGTTATACTTAGGAATGACATTTTCCAGAATCTTTAGCTGTAAAAATGACTTTAAAACACTTTTGATTTATTGAACTTATGACAAAAGTGGGCATTAGAAAGATCAAATTATGACTTGTGAGATTGGCTTTAACATAAATTTCCTTAGTTCTGTTAGGAAGTGCCACTTGCTTATTAACCTGCATCAAAAGAGATGTTGTGCTTCATCCACAATTACTCTTTTCAAAAGTATAAGCTGAAAGGTCTTTGGATGTATTAGATATAGAAATTCAGTTCTTGGTAACAAAAATTAGCATCCTCCTCACCAGCTGAAGAAGGGAGGGGAAATGAGGTCTTCTGCTTTCCAAAAGAAATCTCAATTTTTGTTTTATTAGGAAAAAACTTTTAAGCCACTTTAAACAGAAACTTTGATCTTTATTATATAGAAAAATAACGATTAATTTATCTGAGGAAAGCTTTATTATAAATAGCTGTGTGGAATTAAATCAGTATTTACAGTTATGGTCTTAAATCTTGAAGCCTTAAGGTCTTAAACCCTAAATCTTGAAACTCACACAATGAAAGAGAAATACAGCCACCCTGATGATGAGAAGTAGAGTCATTGATTGTTAAAAGAAAAAAAAAGTGGAAGGCTCAGGGTGACATAGATCTTAAGTAATTCTCAAGATAAAATTAATAGTTACAATAAGACTCATTCATTTGAGCCCCCAATTCATTTTCTCCCAACACTGCTTTTAGACGAGGGAAGTGAACATAAGTGAGGTGCCTCTGGGGTTTTCCCATGCTCCAGGGAATTTTTCACATCCACAGAACTTCCACATCCTCTCCTGCTGATGTATGTTGTCCCAGATAATGAAAATTAACATTTGAGGTCATGGGACCTGTATTCTCAGTTACCTGTATATCAGTCAGGGTTCTAATTTGTGGGCAGCAGAAACCTTTGGTAACTTAAAAGAAACTTATTAAAATGTCACTGGGTGGTGTCGCAGACGCGTCTGCCGCCAAGGGCAAGAACATTTGTGCTTCCTCTTGCTGTGAATAGATGCAGCTACCTGGCAGGCTGGCTTCCAGGAAAGCTGAGCAGGAGAGTGGCAGATGTTTTTAGTTACTACAGAGGGACAGAGGCTTTGTATCCAACCAGGTTCCAAAAGTGGAGGACTTGCCCAAATACAGAAAGAGTTCTGCTGCCTGATGACCAAAAAAGGAGCGACCAAAGGCTACGTTCATCCCGTTCTTACCCATCACCCCTCCCCCACAAAACCCCACCACAGCGCAGTTTTCACTCTTGCAACCAATACCATACCCTTCCTCTGTCCCGAAGAGACAGCTGTGGCCAGGTACAGGGTTTCCAGCTGGTGGCCCTTCCGTCACTGATTCTCTGTAAGCCATAGACTCGATTGTCGAGTTCACCACCACCATCAGATGTCTGATGTGTGCTGGGCACGGGGGCGCCGCATGGAATAGAGAATCAGTGCTGGAACTGCCGTAGCCAAGCACGTCTCTCCATCTGAACATTCAGGGGCTTCAGAAATAACCACATGAGGAGTTCGGGGTCCTAGTAGACTGTGATGTTGAACCCACAAGCTTCTCAATCAGATGTTCCCTCTGGTTTGGGTTGTCTCACTATGTTTTCACGCTGGTCTGTGGATCAACGGTCCCCAAGACAAGCCTTTGGGGCACTTTTTCTTGCCAGAGAGTGAAGAGCTGGGCCTGCAGTCTGTGGTCTCTTCTCAGGGACCTTCAGCTCTGTAGCTCAAGGCAGAAACAGATACTGTTTAAATGAATGGGTGAGGCTGTGTTCCTGGAAAACTTTGCAAAAACAAGGGTTTGCTGACCCCTGTGAAAGAGGTTTAATTTCCATTTTGCCAAGGTATGGCATGGACATCTGCAGAGTCCAGCCTGGCAGATGAGCTGGATTTTCTCTGCCCTTTGGCTTTTACCAAACCAACTAATCAATTTCAGATCCCTGTTTCCCTGACAACCACTCCTGATACCAGTTTATAAATCAATCAATGTGCTTAATACTAACCACAATTTTAGCAAAAAATACATTCATTAAAAAGGATTCTGGACTTCCCTTTTTTTCCCTTAGATACTGAATATATCTATAGTTGCCTGCTGGGCTTCCATTTTTGATTAGGATGTATAAGTCACAAGAGACTGTTGTTCCAGCCCTAACTATTGAAACCATCTGGTTAATACACAAAATCATAGCTTTTAAAATTCAGCAGAGAGCCAAGATTCAGAGAAATCTAAATGAACTAAATCTTTCAGAGAGAAGAGACCTACAATTGTTTTCACCCCTTACGGGGGAGCAGGAACCAGCCAAACTTTTTTGAGAATGTTAACAGCAGTAAATAGCTTGGCAAGAGGGTGAGAATCCCAGGGACCCCCAGCCCAGTCATTCTGCATACCCCCCACCAACTCCCCACAGACCTCACCTACTGCAGAGGGCAGTATGCAAAAGCCAGGAACAGAGCGGGAGCTGAGAGAATCCAGCTGCAGTTCTGTGGGCCTCTGGTGAGCCAAAGCAACAGGTCTCTGAAGTCTGAGGAGCGGCCCTGGAAGTGAAAAAATTTCCTCAGTGAGTGGAAAGCAGAGGTCCTGAGGGCTGGAAGGAGAGCAGAAAAGCTGAGAGCCCCTCTCTGGAGAGCCTCAGATCATCTGGTGTACCACCCTTGCACTCCAAAGATGGAGGTGGGACAGGGAGGCCAAGCACATCTCTCTCAGGCCCCCAGGGCCTTCCCCAAGTGCAGATCTTGCCTTCCAAAGGCTAGGGGTTGGGCAGCAGAATGGAGAGGAAAGAGAAGCAGCCAGTTGTGCAAAAAGCTGGCAGCCAAGCTGTGAAGCAGAAAGAGATCTCCCACAGTTTGGAAAACAAGTCTCTAAGCTGTAAAGCATAAAGAGGTATCCAGAATGTTACTAGTGCTCAGATCCAAAGCCCTGATCATGCTCACAGGTATGGGAAGCCAGCATGAATGAAATCTAACGTTGCCACAAATCCCAGACCAAGCTCACTCAGACACACAAACTAGTGGGCTGACAGGAGAGAGTGTGCCCTTTTCTGGGGGTAAATGTTTTTACTTCAGTCTCCACTGTGCTTTCAAACACAGTGTTTGCTTTACAATCAAAATCAAAAAGACGTGCAACGAAGAAAGAAAATAGGATACATGGCCATGAAAGGACACAGTCAATAGAGTCAGTAGAATAGACATGCTGGATTTATCAGAGACTTTAAAATAGCTATGATAAATATGTTAAAGAATCTAGTTGGAAAGGTATACACCTTGCATGGAGAGATGAGGAATATCACAGAAAGGTAGAAACCACAAAAAAGAGCCAAATGGAAATGCTAGAGATGAAAACTACAGTCTTAAAAATTCCTCATGGTTTAATAGCAGACTGAATGCAGCAGGGAAAGGGTCAGTGAGTGAACTTGAAATCCAGTCAATAGAAATTATCCAGACTGAAACACAAGAGGAACAGGAATGAAAATAAAATGGGATAGCCTCTGAGATCTGTGGAATAGCAGGTTGTCTAACATGCATGTAATAGGAGTCCCAGAAGGAGGGGGTGAGAGAAAATGGGACAGAAGAACAATTTAACAACCCAGCGGCCAAAACTGATGAGAGATATCAACACACAGATTCAAGAATCTCAGTGAACGCCAAGCACAGTAGCTTAAAAAAACACATCGTCACCAAAGTGCTGAAAGCCAACAGCAGAGACATTCTTAAAGCAGCTGCAAAATAAAGATGTATTATGTAAGGGGGACAATAATAAAAATGATGCTGAACTCTCATCAGATACAGGGGAAGCCGGAACACAGTGGGATGAGTGACCGGCAAGGTCAAATTTACAGTGTTTGGCATCCTATAAAAAATTACCAGGCAGGGACTTCCCTGGCGGTCCAGTGGTTAAGACTCTGCACTTCCACAGCAGGGGGCATGGGTTCGATCCCTGGTCGGTGAACTAATATCCCATATGCCACACAGTGCAACCAAAAAATATATATATTACCAGGCATACCAAGAAGCAGGTACAGATCCACAATGAAGAGAAATATTAGTCAATCAAAACTGAACCATACTGACACAGATGTTGAATTTATAGACAAGGACACCAAAAGTTATTTTAACTGTATTCCACATATTCAGAAAGTTAAGAAAAGACATGGAAAGTTTAAAAAAAATACTCAAATTGAACTTCTAGAAATGTAAACTATAATATGTGAGATGAAAAATACACTGGATGGAATCAATGGCAGAAGAAAAGATTAGTGAACTTGAACAGATAGAAACTTTCCAAAATGAAACATGAAAAAAGTATTTTTTAATGGAAAGTCCATCAGTGAAATCGGGGGAAACTTCAAGGGACTTAGTATACATATAATCGGAGTTCCCATGAAAGGAAAAAGAAGAGTACGGTCTAGAAAAACATACATGAAGAAATATATCAAATTTGATGGAACTATAAACCCACAAATCCCACTGCTCTAATGTAACATGAAGGAAACTCCTTAACTAAATTGCCCAAAACCAATGATACAGGGAAAAGCAGATGAAAAAAATCAAGTTACAGAGGAACAGTGATGCGAATGACATCAGACTTCTCATCAGAAATGTAAGCAAAGAGACAGTGGAAAACAGCTTTTAAATACTAAAAGAAAAATACTGTCAACCTAGAATTTCATAGTAGTCAATGGAAATATCTTTCAAGAGCAAACTTGAAATAAAAACTTTTTAGCCGTACAAAAGCTGAGAATCAACTACTAGCAGGCCCACAGAGCAAGAAATATTAAAGGAAATCCTTTAGGCAGAAGGGAAATGATACCAGTTTGAAATCTGGGTCTATACAGAAGAATGAATAATGCTGGAAATGGCAAGTGCATAGGTAAACATATAAGATTTTTTTCTTATTAAGTCTCTTTAGAAGGTAATTGACTGCCTTTACAAAACTTGTAATATACTGTAGGGTTTATATCATCTATAAAAGTCAACTGATGACAGCAACTGCCCAGAGTTTGGGAGGGAAAAATGGAAGTATACTATCATAAGGTTCTTCCAACATGTGAATTGGTGTAATATCGCTTGAAGGTAGACTGGAAAATTAAAGATGTATGCTATAAGCCATAAAGTAACCACTAAAATTAGAAAAACAAAGAGTTGTAGCTAATAAGCCAACAGAGGAGAGAGAGTGGATCTATAAAAGAAGGCAGAGAAAAGGTGGGGGGATAGATGGGATGAATTATAAACAACAAAAAATAGATTTAAACATAATCACATCAGTAATAAATATAAATCCTCTACCACTTCATTTAAGATGCAGAGATCATGAGGTTGGAGTTTTAAAAAGCAAGACCCAGTTATATATAGCCTAAAACAAACATGGTTTAAAAATAAAGACACAAATAGATTAAAGGTATAAGCATGGAAAAGTTACACCATACTAGTGCTTATCAAAAGAAAGCTAAAATCTCAGTTAAAATAGTGAAAACATCATTATTAATACACACATCTGCTAGGAGGACCAAAGAATGTGCCTTGGGGTCATGCAGGCAGAAACACTGCTTAAAGTTCAGGGGGGAAGAGCCCACTGATGAGCCACTTTGCTGTGCCCATACCCTGCTGGAATCCAGTCCTGCAGAGCTGCCTCCTGTGCCCCCAGTTATGGGAAGCTCCCTCAACTCCTCAAACACCAGCACAGTAGATATGCCCAGTATCAGTACTCTGGAACTGTGTCTTTATATCATGTTTCTGCTTAGAATTTGCTACTTAGGCTTAAGGAGTTATATGCTAATACTAGATTGTACTGATGCTATAGTATGTGAGTTGCTGAATAGAAAAGTACCACTCAGCCGAGGTGTTCAGATAAGTACTGTGTTGAATTGGCTGTGCTGTGTTTGGGATGTGAGTCTGTATATCTACAGCTGAGATTTAAATATAACTCATTTGTTCAGTAAGTGCTTAATACCTAACTGATACACTTTTATGACAATAAGAAATGATTTTTACTGTACGTCCATATGTAACTTTTTATTATACAACTGAACATTAAAGTTAATCCTCTTTTCTGATTAATATAACTTGCAATTTCAAACATGTTTCGACTTCATTTCTGATAAACTGTGGTTGGAATCGATAGCTTTGCTTTCTTGCTGGTCCCTTCTAGAAGTATTCCGTTATCTTTAAATACTTAGGAGCATACTCCTTAGTTAAAGGAACTCCAGCTTGCATTCTTTGGCAAAGTAAAGATTTTGTTAAATATGCACTCCCTACTATTTATCTTGAAATCTCAGAGTTTTCTACCTTAGGGTTTTTGAAACTTGGAAACACCTGTACATTAACTCTTTGTTCACGTCTCCCTCATTAGTCAGTAGACCGATTTTGCTCCAGATGTTATCTCCTCCACGCATTTACAAGATAGGAAACTTGTTCCCAGTCATGTGTATTTTTCTTCTGAGATACTACTTTGAGTCATTATTTTTAAAAATTGTGAATTAGAATAATTTAGAGAGAGAACATGGACTTAGTTCCAATTAATGTTTGGGATTCAAAGAATCATGAGAGAAATTATTTAAATTATTGCATTCAGCTTGAAGAGACCCAGTGAAAGTCGTGTGTGCCTTCCAGGTGCACACACCTTTCCTGGCCCTCTTCTCTTTCCTGGAGTCCTGCCTCAGTTTTCTAAAAATAGAGATGCTGAGAGAAAGCAGTAGCCATGGTTACCACAGTGAAGGAAGTCTCAGAGAGAAGGATGGAATCGTAATTTTTATATCTGGAACCATTGCTTTTTTTTTTTTTTTTTTTAAATAGACTTGCCTCCAAGTTGCGTGATGATAGTTTTTCAGTCTGGCCTTGTTTATTCACAAATTGCAGCCTCAGGAAACCTAGTGAAGAGCTCGCTCCTTTGTTGCTGCTGCTGTTGTCTCTGGAGCCCACCTAGTGACTGTGATGACGGGGTCAGGACTGCACCCAAGGGAGAACTTGGCCCTGTTCTAGTTTTCTAGGAGTGTTTGGGAAAGACACCGGGTCAGCCAGGGAATACACAACATCAGAGAAGTTTGCCCACGTTGCTTTCTGGAGTCTTTCCCCCGTGGGTATAGATGCTTTAACAGGGGTAGAGGTGGGCACCAAAACCGTGGAAGACAAGAGAGAAATGAAGCCAGCGTCTCTGAGGACAGAGCTGAGGGTGAAGCAGGGTGCTCACTGGGGGGGTCCCTCCCCGCACCGCTGAGCTAGACCACCTAGGAGCCCAAGGTTTGATTCACGCTTCACTCGTACTCTGACCTCTTTTCTTGTCCTAATCTTGTAGGTGAGTAGGGCTAGACACCCTGATTTTAGATCCACAAACTTCCAGGCTCCCCTTCATTGTTGTAGTAAGAAACTTGAACCTATTTCAATGAAGAACACTTGACAGATTTGGCCAATAAAATTCATACTCCCCACTTTCTCAGAAAAGAAAAGAAACTAGAGAAAGGTACCATAAAATCAAAACCCACTGACCATATGTATTAAAAGCAATTACTCAGGTCCACCTTCCCGTGGCTAGTCATCTGTTACTCTCCTCTGTTGCTCTGTGGATGTGTGGACATCTTTTTAGATTTTTTTTAACCTTTAATGGTACAGTGATTGATGTTAACGACTTCCATATTTGACATTGTTTTTGATCTTCTTTTTACTTTGTTCCCTGCTTTTTGCATTTTCCTCCCCACCCCTCTCTCTTCTTCATCCCACTTTTATTGTTGGGTTGTTTGTTTATGTGTCTGTGTGTGTCCTGGATTTTCGGTGTCTGTTGGTCTGGTGTCCTCACCTCTCCTCTGCTCCCACCTCCTGCTGCTGTAGCCCCACCGGCTGTGGAAGCTGGCTGAGAAGGTAGGGATTTCCCGCTCATCCACACCAGTGCCTGCTAACCACCACCGTCTCGTCAGCTCCCAGCAGTGGGCAGACTAGGAGTTGAGTGCAGAGATGGGCTGGGCTTCTAGACCCGTGGTCAGGAGGGCTGACGGCCAGCGCGGTGTCACTTCTCAGATCTTGTCAGATGTCTCGCGTTTGTGACAAACGCTGTGCCTCCATTTATACCATCAGTTTGGGGTCATCTCCGTTTTATTTCATTTTCCACTTCTAGTGACCTGTTTTCTGATTTGTTTGTTTTTAATTGGCCTCTTATGGTTATGTGCTTTGCATTACTCAGACCACAAACCGCTTCTCCACTCAGCGCTGGTCTGTAACACAGCTCCCCCAAGCAGTCACAGATCAGCGAGGGCGCCGTGGCCACACGGCAGTGCAGCTCCTCCTCCAGGCTGATTGCATGTGCTTTCTCTGTGGGGAGGATTATCAGGGGGTCCAGTATGGTACAACAAAGGTGTCTTTATTTTTATCTTTTTCTTATATTTAAACGTGCCTTTGGTATAAGATTAAGATTCTCTCGTGAAGAATTTTAGTGTAGTTCTTCAAATAAATTCTGAGAGGCTCCCTTATTTTTTGGCAGATTTTTCTTAGGTTCTGTCTTTTTCTACCCAAGGTATTGAATTACTTTCCCAAGAAATGTATGTAGGATTTTGGTTTGTAATGTAGCTTTAATGCCATTGCTCTTACATGAGCAGAGATCACTGTTCAGAAGTCAACTCAGCATATATTTTGAAGAGATTTATGATGCCAAGATAAGGTTTCTGGACCCTGTGTTAAATGAATAGTTCAGAACACAGGGTGCTGCCAAGATGACCAGTGGTAAACACACAACCTCCCTGACTTATGTCTTGGGCAGAAATGGCCTCCCACATTGGAGGAAAACCAAGGCACAATTGGAACTAGAAGGAACAAGGTCATTATCTTTTATCTCTTCTTCCTTCATCTGTCAGCTCATGTCACGTGTTCTGCTTCAATATCTTGAGCCCTAAAAATACACCTTTTGGGATGCATGTGGTGAAAATCTCTCAGCAAGTGATGCTTCACATCCTCAGTGACCTGCTTTTGCCAAAATGCTGCCTCTGTAGTTTCAGCCTTCTTTTATTTGGCAAGATGCCCCTTTTCTTTCTAATTTTCATAAATGTGATTGACAGTCAAGCTGTGTGAAAGTCCAGTATTATCTTAATAAGATGTTCCTTTCGGAGTTGGGTTATCAGTTGAGAGGTGTGGTTTTAGTGCTTTGGGGTTTTGTTCAGACTTTGCCATAGAAATGCTCCCGGGCCAGTAGGAAGCACAGACCCAGCTCCTCCAAAGCAAACTCGTGTTAACCTCACTGTGTCCTTGCTTGCAGGGGACCTCGGGGCCCGATCCGACCACCGTCTACGTGGACATGAGAGCTCTGAGACACGACAGGTATTGTGATTTTTGTCTTCTTGGTGCCTGGCGTGCAGGTTTCCTTCTAGAAGGAGTACAGAATCATCTGCTCCAAACAAGGTGGTTCATTGAGCGAGCTTTCACAACTCTCCACGTTTACTGCGTGAGGTACCCAGTGAGCAACGAAATTCTTGGGTTCAGACACAAATGACAACGGTTGGCCCAGAGCCGTTGCAACCAGAGTTGCTTTTTCTCACAGTCTGCCCAGAAGACTTGGTCCTTTACTTGAACACTCTAGTCAGGCACCATTTTGCACCTGATAAAATATCAACACTGCCCACGTTTCTTTACATGAATTGAAAATTTGTGTCAAGGCGTTTCCATGAAAAACTAAAATATAAGTCAGGTGACCTTTCTGTGCAGCTTCCTAAGCAGCCTTGAGCAAGAACGAACGGGGGTGTTGCTGGTGAGTGCTTGTGAGTTCACCCTGAGGGAGGGAAGGTGGAGACAAGATGAGGAATCTTTAGCAGAACTTCTGCTCCCAAAGGGGTCCCTCCTGACATGCGTGAGGGGGAAGAGAGAATTCTATCATTTTCCTATAGACTTCCCCATTGATTAGGTCATTTCTTTGGGGGTAGTTGTGGAGATGCCCATTCATTGATGCTTCAATGACGTGTTAATAGTAAGCGTGAACTCTAGTAGAAGGTGTCCTTTTGTAAATTACTAGAGGTGCTTGTGGACGCGTTGTGAGGGCCAGATACTGTGCTGCTATCTGCATGTCCTCACGTGGTGCCTACTGACGTGTGCATTGTGCTCACAACACCTGGGAGAGCAGAGTGAAAGTTGTGGGTGGGAAACCAGGAGCCCCCAGCCTGGCCTGGCTGAGCGTGTTCTTCCATGATACTGAGTCCTGTGTGTGAGTGAATGTGTCAGGGGCAGAGCTGCAGGGGCTGAGAAGGGGCCAGGTGTGCCATGCAGGCTCAGGTATCCTGGGGAATGCCAGCCCCCACTCACACCAGGGGTTCCCAGCCGGGTGCTTGTACCCCCAGCGGACGAGTTGCCATGTCTGATTAGCATAATCTGGGGAGTGTTACTGCTGGTATGTGGAGGGGGAGGCGGAGGCCAGGGATGCAGCCAAACATCCTACAGTGCGCAAGACAGACTCCTGCCGCACAGCAAATGAACAGCATGGCAGCAGTGCCGAGACTAAGAAATGCTGCATTCACCGAAACACATCACACTTAGAGGTGCTTCCCGGCCCTTGTACCCCTCATTTTAGACCGGGCTATTCACAGGGAATCACAGGATACAGCCTATCTGGTGGCAGAGAGAACCACTGGCCCACCAAGAGCATACCGGCCCACTAGAGCAGAGCTCCATCCAGAGCATTTTCAAAATGCAGACACTTAGCTCTGAAGAGATTAAGTTACAGTGTTTCAGGGGCATAAATTCCAAATACAACTTCTGGGCTTTAAAAAGAAATCTACTTTACTCCCTATAAAAATCATTTGAAAAAAACTTTATAACTTCAGGTGAAAAACAGCTCATCAAAGAATCACCGTTAGAGTAATATTTATGCAGTTCTGTCTGTGACCTGACCCTCAAAACACATGAAGATCAAATTTGTAAGACCATTTAGGTAAAAACTGCTGATCTCTGGGGCCTAAGAGGGTAGGTTACAGTCTCAGACGGACTTACAAGAATAGTAATCAGGAAAGGACAGTTGGTCCCATTGTGTGTTACAAATCTCCTGGAGTACCAGGGATGGTTGGGAGTGGGTTTCAGGGAGTTTTCTTTCCTGGAAAAGGAAAGAAATCTAGAAACTCCTTTCTGACAGCTTTGTGACCTACCTTCATAACTGTCTTCAGTGTGGCAGATCTTCCTATTGAGAAAAGTTGTGATTTAGGAAAAGTGACATTGGAACCCGTACAATGTATCATGGTAAAGTAATAAAAGTCCAGTATCAGATTGATTTCACTGTTCTAGAAAGAGCCAGGAGACCTGAGTCATAGTAGGAGTTTCTTTTCCTAATCTTTTGACCTTGGGAAGTCTGTATCCTTTTAAGTGACACTTCTGTTCTAATCTGTAAAATAATCTCTTATACATACATTTCCTGACTTGGTCATTCAAAACAGAAGTAAAAGTGCTTTGTGAACTGGAAATTGCTATGCAGTCATACGTTAGTGACACTGTCAGGAATGTCATCGAGCTTTACAATTAAGGGTAACATTGCTCAGTGTCAGAGGGATCCCACACCCGCCCTGTCCAGGCCTCATGAGAAAGCCTCAGAGTCGTACCCGCCTCTGTCCCTGTAGCGCTCTCCAGGCTCGCATTTCACATTCTTAGCTCTGTCCTGTGTCAGAGGACAGGCATGGCTGGGAGCTGAGGGGCTGTCAGACACCAGAAACACGTGCACTGGACTTGTCCCTTCCTCATCTTCGTCAGGGTTTGACTTAAGAAGCCAAAGCAAAGTCCTACCCTTGAACACGGTTTTCTGCTGGTTTCTGTCCCTGGAGGCACCCTCTCGCAGTCACAGCAGGGAGCCTTGCTCCCTGGGCTGGCTTGGTGCTGCCACACGCAGCTCCTCCGGGCTGAGGTCCTGCCACACGCCCGGGCTCATCGCCGCTCTCTCCTGCTGGGCCCCTTCTTCTGAAGGGGGCAGAAACCCAAATAGGTGTCTTACGTTAAGGAATAATTACCGTGTCCCTTCCTGGAAGGCACTGTCCTCCCCCTGCTGCCCAGGGACATGGGAGACTTGGCCCAGGGCCACCCCGGACGCAGGAATGCCGTGCACACTTCGTCCTGGCCGCCCAGTGCATGCCGCTGGGCCCTGTCAGCTCCTCTTGCTGTGTGTCTGGACTGGCTGCTGGGCAGTCCGGCACCCCCGTCCTCTTGACCTGCTCTGTCAGGACGTGCCCACGCTGGGCTCTTGTCCGTGGTTCTGAAGTGACCGGCTCCTGACAGCAGCTGTGGCACTGCCAGCCCTCCTGTGGGGAAGGTGCTGTGGTTTCCTGATTGTGGCGCATCTCCAGAGCCACTGGGTTACGGTGTGGGGGCAGGCGCAGTCCCCGGAGGAGAGCCTCCCCTCCCCGTGGTGCCAGCCTGGGAAGGTCTCCTACTGAGTTTCCTGTATTTCTGTGAGTCACTCGCCCTCCTGTGTGTGCAGCTCCCAGCTCTTACAAAAGACACATCTCTGTCTCCTCCTATAAGGGGTGGTTTTCTCTTTGCTCTGTGGATATTTTCAAGTGGGGGAACGGCCACCCATGTGGCATTTGCTGGCAGGACAGGACCAGCCCTGAGTGATTCCAGTGCCCCCTTCCTGCTTGCCTGTGAATTGCTGACAGAGAGCACCGTTTCATACTGACCAGAGAAGAAATTCTTTGTTCTGTCCTTATGTTTGCCCTCCGTGCTTGCCCAGGTCCCTGCCACCACTCAGCAGCCCAGCCAGGAGGCCGCAAGGAAGTTCTTAGCGGTAGGGTTTCCCACATTTCAGGTGAGATCCTCAGGTGACATCCCATCTGCCTGCCTTCCTCAGAGGCTTCAGCTCAGCAGGGAGGGTCAGGAGACAAGATAAACTCCTAAACTCTGAGAGCAGGGGAGGCCTGCTGGCCAGAGAGGCAGAGGCCGACCAGTGTGTGTGGCCAGCAGTCCCACTGCTGAAGGAGGACCGGGCCATGGACTCCACTCCGCATGTTGGCGGGAACCTTGGGGTCTGAGAGCAGGAGAAGCACAATGTCTGGGCTCGAGTCGCAGGCCAGGGCACTTGCTCCCACTGTTGGCTCAAGTGGCCTGGTTCCATTCATGACACCAGGTGCCCCGCTCAGAAGTCATCCCTGTCATAGTGCCATTGGCCAGAGCTACCTGAGTGGTGGCTGTGAGTGGACAAACAGCAGAGCGTAGCTTATCCAGAACAGCCCTCATTTTTGGCAAAGGTTTTGCTCCCTTCTCTTGCCTGATGGTCTAGCCTTTGTAGGACACCCAGCCTACTCGCTGGCCAGCTGCCCCGCCCATAGCAGCAGCCAGACTAGGTGGGCTGAGCCAGCCGCTACCTCGGCCCCTTTCTCTTTCATTCTTTTCCTCTTTCCTCACCCCTGCTTCTGCCCACTCATAATCTTCCCAGCCAAATTGGGCCTCTTTCTTTATTGCTTCCTCCATCTGTAGCCAGTTGCCAATATTCACACTCCACAGTCGGCCAGCCAGCACTTGGACACAGGCTTCTTCACTTAACCTAACTACTTAAATTGGCCTAATTTAGTTCAGTGTAACGGGCTGCAGCCTCCTGACCCAGCAGGCTATAAAAAGTTATCATTCCCAGCACTGATATTTCCTGCAAGCATCGCATCTGTCTGAAAGCTGCTGCAGGTGAAGTTCCATAGATTCTTAGTGCTCTAATGGTAATTTTTAATTATAACCCACCCTAAATTAGCATAATGCTACCTGGGTCCTAGAAGAGTTTTAGTCCCTTTTAATTCTGTCTTAATGCAACCAGTAGTTTATTTTTGAAGGATGGCATACAGGCAGACCTCAGAGATTCTGTGGATTTGATTCCAGACCACCTCAGTAAAGGGAATATCACAATAAAGCAAGTCGCATGAATTTTTTGGCTTCCCAATGCATATAAAAGTTATGTTTACACTATACTGTAGTCGATTAAGTGTGCAATAGCATTATGTCTGAAAAAAACAAAGTATACATACCTTAATTTTAAAACATTTTGTTGCTAAAAAATGCTCACCGTCATCTGAGCCTTCAGTGGGTTATAATCTTTTTGCTGGTGGAGGGTCTCCCCTCAGTGTGCCTGGCTGCTGACTGAACAGGGTGGTCTTTACTGAAGGTTGGGGCGGCTGTGGCAGTTTCTTAAAATAGGACAGCCAGGAAGTTCACCACATTAACTGACTCTTCAGGAAGGATTTCTCTGTAACACGCAATGCTGATGACAGCATTTTACCCACAGCGGAACTTCGTTCAAAACTTGGATCAATCTTCTCCAGCCCTGCCCCTGTTTTATCTACTAAGTTTATGCCATATTCTAAATCCTTTGTTGTCATTCCAGCAATCTTCACAGAACCTTCCCCAGCATAGATTCCATCTCAAGAAACCACTTTCTTTGCTCATCCATAAAGTAACTCTTCATCTGTCCAAGTTTTATCATGAGGTTGCAGAAATTCAGTCACATCTCAGGCTCCACTTCTAATTCTAGTTCTTTTACTGTTTCTACCACATCTGCAGTTACTTCTTCCGCTGAAGTCTTGAACCCCTCAAAGTCGTCCGGGAGGGTTGAAATCAACTTCTTCTGAACTCCTGTTAATGTTGATATTTTGACCTCTTCCCATGAATCACGAATATTCTTAATGGCATCTAGAATAGTAAATCCTTTCCAGAAGGTTTTCAATTCCCTTTGCCCAGATCCATCAGGGAGATCACTATCTATGGCAGCTAAGCAGCCTTATAAAATGTATTTCTTAAATACTAAGAATTAAAAGTCAAAATTAGTACTTGATCCAGGGACTGCAGAATGGATATCGTGTTAGCAGACATGAAAACAACCTGTATCTCATTGTCCATTTCCATCAGAGCCCTTGGGTGACCAGAAGCATTGTCACTGAGCAGTAGTGTTTTGAAAGGAGTTTTTTTTCCTGAGCACATCTCAACAGTGGGCTTAAAATATTCAGTAAACCATGTTGTAACCAGATGTGCTGTCATCCAGGCTTTGTTGTTCCATTTACAGAGCACAGGCAGAGTAGATGTAGCATAATTCTTACAGGCCTTAGGATTTTCAGAATGGTAGATGACCGTTGGCTCAACTTCAAGTCACCAGGTGTTGTAGCCCCTAACAAGAGTCATCCTGTCCTTTGAAGCTTTGAAGCCAGGCATTGGCTTCTCCTCTCTTGCTATGAAAGTCCCAGATGGCATCTTCTTCCAATAGAAGGCTGTTCAATCTGCATTGAGAATCTTTTGTTCGGTGGAGCCTCCTTCATGAATGATCTTGGCCGGATCTTCTGGGTGACTTGCTGCAGCTTCTTCATCAGCACTTCTGCTTCACCTTGAACTTTTATCTTATAGAAATGCCTCCTTTCCTTAAACCTCATGAACCAACCTCTGCTAGCTTCTGACTTTCCTCTGCAGCTTCCGCACGTCTCTCAGCCTTCATAGAGTTCGAGAGAGTTAGGGCCTTGCTTTGGGTTAGGCTTTGGCTTAAGGAAATGTTGTGGCTATTTTGATCTTCTACCCAAACCACTAAAACTTCCTCCATATCAGCAATAAGGCTGCCTCATATGTTCACTCTTAATTTCCTTCAGGAACGTTGCCTTGGCATATGCAACTTGGCTAACTATCTGGTGGTGCAAGAGGCCTCGCTTCCAGCCCATCTTAGCTTTGGACCTGCCTTCCTCACCAAGCTTAATCATTTCTCCCGTTTCATTTAAAGTGAGAAATGCGTGATGTCTCCTTGAGAAGAATGTCACTTGAACACTAAGGCCATTGTAGGGTTATTAATTGGCCTAATCTCAGTATCATTGTGTCTCAGGGAATGAGGAGGGGGAGAAAGACGGGGAGTAGCCAGTCAGTGGGGCAATCAGAACACATAGCATTTATTAAGTTCACCATCTTATAAGGGCAAATTCGTGGCACCCCAAAACAATTACAATAGTAACATCAAAGATCACAGGTCACCATAATAAATGCAATAGTAATAATGAAAAAGTTTGAAATATTACAAGAATTACTACCATAATGTGACAGAGACATGAAGTGAGCAAATGCTGTTGGAAAAATGGCACCAATAGACTTGCTTGATGCAGGGTTGCCACAAACCTTCAATTTGTAAAAAAAAAAAAAGAACACGGTATCTGCGAAGTGCAGTAAAGCAAACAAAGTGCAATAAAAGGAGGTGTGCCCACATTCTGGAAGGCTTAAGTAGTATAAGATCTATGTGGTTTTTCTTTGATAGCCCTCATCTCTTGCTGTCAGCATCAGGGTCTTCCTAGAGACAAATACCGAAGCACGTGGTGGGTATCAAGTGATCCAGAATTGCTGCAGTGACTTCTTCCACTCATTACATCGTTGCTGCAGCTACTCAGATACCTCCAGCCCTCCCAGGGTCTCCTCTGCTCCTTTTGTCTGCAGCAACACGAGACACCACACCAAAGGCTGGCTGGAAGGCAGGGCATCCTTTGCCTGAAAGTAAGGCTTTTCAGCCGCTTTTCAGAGGCCTGCAGCCCCAGGATGCCTGCCGGCATGGGAGCCCTACCCACACCCCTCTCTGTCGGGACCTTGTCTGTCTGCCCTCCTCCTGCTCATGTTGTCATCCGCGCCCTGGACCCTCACTCTGGGCGACCGGAGCAGAGCCTGCGAAGGAGCCCCACCAAGCTGTGCCTCTCAGGGTCCTCCCTTCATTGCCCATCCCCCTTCAGCCACACTTATCAGTTGTGGGGGCAGATCTGTGCTGGTACAAAGAATGGGTCATGCTGGTGAATTTGACAATCCCGCGTTCCCTGGCCCCATCCTCCTGCTGACGCCCTCCTTGTTCTGCAGTCAGGCATCCCAGCAGGTTCCCCTTCACTCCGTTTTCCTTAAATAAAAGTTGTCTGTAGGTGGATGATCAGCATCACAGTCTCAAAGTAACATGGAGAGATGTAAAACCAGTCATAGAATAGTTAAAATAACGCAGCTGGGAAGGACTTAGCGAGCTCAGGTTGTGACTGGCACCAAGGTCCTCCACAGTTTTAAGATTAAATCACCAGTGAATAGTTTTTAAATGGAAAAGAGCTTCTTTTCTAAAAGGAGATTTTGCTGTGTGAACTGGCCGGTCCTCTCTCGTGTGCCTGTTTGAGGAGGTGGCTTCTGTGCTGCTGTGTCTGAGGCCCTGCCTGTGGTCTGCAGGGGCAGGGCCGTGAGTGTTTCAGGACCAGGCATCGCTGTCACAGGGGTGGCAGCTCATTGAGGAATGCAGTTCAATCCTTATTCTTTCCCTTTTCTGCAAGTGCTACGTCAACCCCCGGTTACTTTAAATGCAGAATCGTTCCCAGTCATTTTTCGGGTTGGTAGGTGGGACTGCATCTCCATTCTCCATGGCCTGTGTGGTGGCCCTCGCCGTTTCCTCTCTACTATCGACTGCTTTTTCTTTGACTTCTAGACTATCTTTGCGTTGGGTAATGCTCATCAGCAGAGTTCATGTTCCCCATCAAACTGCCAGGCATTGACCAAGTGCTGGATGTGGAGGAAGGGAACCGCTGGTACAGAAAACACAGTAACACCTTCTGTTTCTCTTTGTAGAGTCCGTTTAGTAGAAAGAGGATCTCCTCATAGTTTGCCCCTAATGGAATCAGGAAAAGTAAGTATTGAAGGAAGGCGTATGCATGTCCATATAAACACGAGTCTCAGTTTGTGGGCTTTGAAAATTCAAGAAATAGATGGTAGATTTTTTTTTTTCAAAAACGTTTTCTTGAATGTTGTATAACAGGACTGGTTTTGGCCATGAGCACAGAAACTCAAAATGACAGTGTTTTAAATGAGTTAGGTTTTTTTTCTCATGTAGAAGAAACCACCAGGGACCGTGGCATCTTATGTCTTGGCCTCCCCTCCCAAGGGTGCCTCAGGGTCTAGAGTGGTTTTTCCAGCTCCAGCCTTCCTTTGCACATTCCAGCCAGAGGAGGAGAAGCAGAAAAAGGAGGAGGCCAAAGGTGCAGACTGTAAGGACAGCTCCTCAGCTGCCTCACTCACACTTAAGTATCACTGGGCATTGTCACCCACAGCTGAAAGGCAGGTTGGCAGCACTACATTGGTTTTGAATGTCTACGGGCCTGGCTAACAATCGGGGCTTGTTTACTGAGGAGCTGGACAAAGAATGGTTAGCAGGGGACAGCTAGTCGTTCCTGCAACGGTGGTTATCTTGTTTATAGAACTAAATGCAAGAAACGTATTTAAACGTAATTGAAGACTTTTTTTTTTCTTTTTTGGCCCCAATCGTCAGATCTCTTCTCCATTTAACATAATTCTAAAAGCATATTGTTTTTGGACCTTTTACAGTCTGTGTCTACATGACTGCCCATTAGAATTCTTGGTACTAAGTTGGCTCTAAGGTGGGACACGGTGCTACCCACCCACCCAAGTCGGTCTGGCGGGCCGTTCGTCAGACATGTTCCAGGAGCTTTCACCACAGATGTGTTGCCTTATCTCAACCACACAGCGTTAATTAGCTGAACTGAGACGGGTTGTGTTCTATATTTCCAGAATCAGGTTTTGCTTCATTACGTGGTTTCAGTGGAATGTGGAGCATTTCTGAGCTAAACGTCCATTAAGAAGGAGGTGCTTCATATCGACATGGTACTAGAAGGTGTTTACCAGCAGGAAAAGCGGGCAGTGTGGTGGAGGAGAGGGGCAGAGCCACAGGCGCGGTGTCCTCGTGGCTCGGCAGACGCATGGGTGGTGACGGCCGTCTCTTCTGGACACCACAAAGCAGCTCCACTAAATCCTCTTTTGCAAGCATTGAGCCTGTTAAATTATATCATTTATCATGCTTTTGTTCCAGTTCTTAATTTTAGGGTCACTTTAACGCAGGCTCTGTCACTGTAGTAATTGCAGTGAAATGTAATTGCCGTGCTGTACTTACATAGTGAAGCTATTCACTTTCTAAACCATTTTAATCGGGAAAATAGGCACATGGCACGAAAGCAAGGTCAAGGTTGATGGTGCAGCATCTACCTGTCTGTCCGCTGATGAGACTCTTCTTTCCAACATAGATACTTCCAGGGGTTCGGATCATAATTGCCAATCCAGAAACAAAAGGACCGTTGGGAGACTCACACCTGGGTGAGGTGAGTTCTGGGGACTCACACCTGGGTGAGGTGAGGTACAGGCTGTCCATGAAAGTTCAGGATTACAAAGTAGGATTTCCTTAAGGGAGTATCGTAGATTCTCCTCAAAAGTTTAGAAAAGAGGAAACTTCATGTGAGTGGACTGAGTTTCCTTGTTTCCCAGCCCTTGGTTTGTCTGCCACGTGCCTGCTGCCTTCACAGCAGGGAAGTCCTTCATCAGGAACACGATGGAGAACGTGCAGAGGGAATCTTGCGAACCCCAGAATCATAACAGCACCAACAACCGTGGCAGGCAGGCTGAGGACACGACAGGTGTTCATCTGGGTCAGAAAGTCACTTCCGCTCCCTTGTGTTGATGGTGAACCTGGCCAGTGACTCCCCGCCTGCCCCCTCATCCTGCGCGCTGCTGGCTGCGTGTGGCTGCAGGAGACCCTTCCTGGGCCATCATCCCCGCAGCTTGCCCTGCTCGGCCGGCCAGGTGTGCCCGCTTCTGCCTTACACTGTCCTTCTCTCTCCCTGATGGACTTGTTTCTTCTGACATGTCTGCCTCCCCTCCCCACCCCACCCCCGTTTTCCTCTCCAAGGCCAAGCCCACAGTGACCCTGTCCTGCCCTCTAGGACCCTCTTGGAGGTGCCGCCCACTGTTCGGTCAGCTTCCCCCCCTTCCTCTGACCCGTTCTGGCCGCACACAAAAGGCTGCCACAGCTGGCACCCGACCAGCACAACAGCCCTGCCACTCTCCTGGGGTGGTGCCCTGGGCACGTGTGTACCTCTTAAAGGGGTGAATAGTGATGAGGCGTGAGTCCCAACCACTGCTCACTCCCCAAACCCTTTTTCTTCCTGGACGGTTTTTTGGCCCCTCACTCGTCTCTCTCTATGTGAAGATCAGAACTAGTCTGTGAGCTGCACTATATTTTAGGGATTTCCTTTAAATATATGTCTAGGAATGAAATTGGGATGTAGCACCCGCCATCTCGGGCACCTGGAGATGCTCCCGGCGGGTGCTGTCCTCACAGCGGGCAGCCTTGCTTGGAGCTGAGCGGGTGCGCTGGGCGGAGGGGCAGGGACCACTGCACCCTGATGTTCTACTGGAAACGTGTCTTAACAGAGATGGTTTTCCTTCCCCTCGCTCGACGGGGTGCCCTCCGTCTCTGGTCGGCTTCCTCGTTGCTCAGCAGGCACGACTGAGGGCTGCTGGCTAGACCTCGGCTCCTCCGGGCCTTATCTGTGCGGACTTGATGGGCTCCTCTGCCTTGTCCCTGGCTCTGCTCAGCCCACGTAGTCGGCACCGTGTCAGCAGGTCTTCCCTTCCCATTTCCACACTCAGGCACTTTTCTCCCCCATTTTTTGATGTTACAATGCCTTTCCCTGCTAGAGTTTGTTTTGTGTTGTGTTGTTTTATTACAATGTAATATTCCCAAAAGTATGCAAGCCAAGTGAAAGGGAAAATAAATCACAAAGCTTTTTAACATTTTTCCAGCTTGCTTTTTAGAAACAGTCGGTACATTTGAATAAATATAAGGAAACTCATACAACCTCGTTCATTTGATGTTTATTTCAAAAGCCCTCAATCCATCTGCTTTAATAGAATTCTCAACAGATGATGGCTTGGTTGTTTGCTCAACCATGAGCTTGCTGTCATGCCTTCATTTCAATAAACTTTGTGGCATCTGTGTCTCCCCAGAAACTGGAGTCGTCTTGTTTTTGCAGGGCAAGGACAGTTTCAATAGCACGGAATATAATCTATTGAATTGTAAAAGCAGCTTCTGCCCTGGAGATCATCTCAAGTTAACTTATCCAGTTATATTTTGCTTCCTTAACAGATCTGGGTTCACAGTGCCCACAATGCCAGTGGTTATTTCACTATTTACGGAGATGAATCCCTCCAGTCAGATCACTTCAACTCAAGATTAAGTTTTGGAGACACACAGACCATCTGGGCACGAACAGGCTATTTGGGGTTCCTGAGGAGAACTGAACTCACTGATGCAAACGGAGGTGAGAGTCCCAACAGGTGGCATGAAGGTCCTCAGACCCCGGAAACCCATCTGGGGTTTGGGATCCCAATCCCGGGAGAATGTGCATGCGTGCGTGCTTGCGGCAAGCCAGCCTGAAAACAGCCGAGGGTGAGAGAGCGCCAACTCAGGGCAAGTGCATCCAGCAGTGGAGGCTGCATGTCACGTGCTCTGTGCTCCCATGTGAGCCAGGAACACATTTAAAACCAGAGGCAAGAGCCAGGTGCCGTGTAGTCCACAACAAGTGCCTGTAAGTGCAGCTCACGGACTTGTCGCCAGTCCTGGAGCCACCAGCCCAGCCCAGGCCCTCCTAAAGCCCTGCTGCTCCCTTCCAGGGCAGGAGGCGCTGGCCTCGGGTGCTCTGCATTTCTGCACCTGTCCAGCAGGCCTGGTGCCGCAAGGTGCCTGAGGGGAGCAGCAGCTCTGAGGGGCTGGCGCTGGACGTGGGTGTCACGCAGAACTAACACGTTAAGAGCCTGCCTGCTCTTCAGGTCTTTGCTGATCCTGGAATCCTTTCTCCACTCTTTATTTCACTAAAAACAGAGACAGGACTTGGGTATTACATAGAGATGGGGCCTGAGCTTTCTTGGTGAGATCCTGCCAGACTCAAAGCCAGAAGCCAGCGAGCCTTCCTGACCCACCTGTCTGATGGGAGCTGTGCCAACGTGGCGGAACCAGCATGAATTTAGGGGAAAAGTACAAGATGTTTTGGTGTTGCATTTTCAATTTGGGAAAATCATAGACTGTTTTACTTGAGGGTACTATCTGGGGTTCCTTGAAGAACTAAGCAACACCCAGACCTCCCAGGAGGCAGGGCAGGTCCCATCCTGCGGAGCCCGGGGGCTGGGACAGTGGGATACCCCACGGCAGCTGTGGTTAGAAGCCAGCAAGTAACTGCCTCCATCTCATCTGACTTAAACTGGAAAAGATTTATTTTCTAGTATTTTATATGTCAGTCACTTCTCTCAAACTCACCGTGATGTATTTGCTAGTCTAAAGGTTAAAGATGTCTCCTTGTTTTTAAGGAAAGATGGACAGACTGCATGTTGTCATTATCCCAAGGTTTGCACAGCTGATGACAATAAATTTAACAGTTACACGAGCTAAGGAAATTTTTGTTCATGAACATTCTCAGAAACTATGCTTCCTCTTCCCGCTCAGATGTGCACTAATAAGAGAGTTAAGAACTCATGTGCTGGCACCAGTGGGAACTGGGCATAACTTGGGCTGTGCTGGGTCCTCACCATGTGACTCCAGGGAGCAGGTCTGCTGGCCCGTGTCCCGGCGGTGCTGATGCTGCTGAGGGCTGTGTGATAACGCACTTGACGGCGTGTGGAGGCTACTCCTGTGGGATGAGGGGAGGGACGTGCAGGCGTGCGGCCAGCGCTGAGCCAGGCAGCACTTCCGCCTGCACCTTCTCCCTGAAAGCCTCGGGCTGCAGAGTTTCCCTGGTAGAAGGGAGACAGCATCCCTTGCTCAGTGATCTTTTCTTTGCATCTCTTTCGCATTCAGGGGTAGTGTTTTTTATTTTTTAAGCGGCTTGAGCGGCATTGCGGTGAAGCTCACACAGTTTCCATTCCCTGTACAGAGCGCCACGACGCCCTCTACGTGGTGGGGGCCCTAGATGAGGCCATGGAGCTGCGCGGCATGAGGTATCACCCGATAGACATCGAGACCTCCGTCATCAGAGCCCACAAAAGCGTCACGGAATGGTGAGGAGGGGGCGGCAGCCCGAGGGCACGGGGTCCTGGGCAGAGTCAGCTTTCCAGGGTGAATCTGAACCTCTGAAGAGCACTCCTAGTGCGGAGTTGTTGCTTTTCCCGAGAGTGACGTACAGGCGGCTGGGCAGTGTTTCCAGGGAGCCGTTTATTTGGTTTTTTGTTAAGGAAGGCGTGACTTAGGGGAAATAGACTGTCCGCGGGAGCCTAAATGCAGCATGCCTGTGGGAAGACCTTAGGCTCCAGGAGAGGCCGCGTTTGCCAGCGTCACTGGGTTGTCAGTGACAAGTCACCCACCCCAGCCATCCTTGGGGGTGAGGAGCCTTGCAGGCCATGCTTCTCCCTGGCTGTTTGGTTGTCTGTGATGTGTGAGTGTGCCCAGGTCACCACCTGGCCCGGGGACTGCAGCGCTGACCACCTCCTCAGGGCCTTTACGTGGCATTTGAGAGTGAAAAGCGGCTTCAGCACCATTGGCTGCAGGTCTGCTCATTCCCTTAGTCCCTGAACTGGCAGAGGCCTGATGGAGCCGGTCTGCAAGCTTAGGGCAGGAGCCCCAGGGGAGGCTTGTTCCAAAACCTCTCGGGAGCAGTTTTCTCGGCAGGTGGGTTGGTCTGAGATTGTCGGCTGCCTCTTGTTAGCTGACGCAGGCTGGTGTTCTTGGCCACGCACTGCACCGCACAGAGGACTTGGCAGACAGAAGAGTCGGGTGGACGGGAGCGCCTCGTCCCCACTTGGTGCCGCGTTTCAGGGCGAGCAGTGACGGAGCCCATCTGGAGCACAAGTCCTCCGCCTGCCAAAGCTGCCTGTCCACTCGTGTGTCGAGGAGGGCAGGGCAGAAACCCCAGAAAGGTATCAGCCCAGAAACTGGCAGGGGCCCACCTCAGTTTCCATCTGAATAGCTATAAATACCAATCACAGCCTTCAGTTTTTGTACTTTTAAGAAAATAATTTTGACTGGCTTGTATTGCCTCCCTCAAGTGTCTTCTATCTAGCTGAAAAGGTGCCGTTTCCACCTAAAAGTGTGTGGCAGGGGTGCCCCTCGTAGGTTTCTCCTTTCTGTTCTGAGCATTGCTTAGATGCCGTGACGTGGAATAAAGCTGCATTTTATTCCGAAGGGTTTCTCTCTGTTGGAGTCTGTGCAGCACAACTGTTCTGTTATTTCCCTCCCCCTTGCCTGTGGCCCCCCCACAGGGTGCCCCCATCAGTCACTTTCATGCAGAGAAAGAAGGATGTGATGCCACGTCACATCTGTGACTGCCTCACTGAGTACAGTCCGGCCCCCCGACCCTCTCAGCCACTGCAGCCCCCAGGAGAGCTCCGGCGGAAGGAGAGTAGCCGGCAGCAGCCCGCGGCCTCCTGGCAAACCCCCTCCCCAGCTAACTGTGGAGTCTGAGCTGGTCCTGATGCTGCGCCATCGATTTCAAATGCCAGGATAAGATTGTCCCCAGCATACATCAGAGTAGTCACATGTGATTCATGGACTCAAGGCGCGGCCCTTGTGGAGCGGTGCCTGGTGCCTGGGAGTTGTGCCCTGGGCCTCGGCACTGGCACTTCTTCTCGGGAACAGCTCCCCACAAGGTTGTTCCCTTAGGTGTACACGTTCGTCACAAAGCAAAATCCAGAAGGAGGGGTCTGCTGAACACATTCTCCAATGTTTCCTTTTCATTTTCATGTATTCATTGGCCATACTGAACAAAATATTCATTTTTTCCTAATAGGCATACTCTATGCTTTCAGGAAACAATAGTGAATGTTCCCAGATACTTCCTGCCTCACAACTGAGATAGAACCTTCTCTGTGTCTGGCAAGAGAAAGATCCCCACAGCCCACTGCAGGGCCCCAGAGCCTGGCCTGTCCTCCACGCGGCTCTGGTGGCCAAGGGCAGTGTGTGTTAAGGTTCTTAAACAACCACGTTTTAAAAGCCCAACTATATGATGTTAAAGTGGCTTAAAGTGTAAAACACTGTTCTTAGGCTCCTACAAATTGGGCAGACAAAATACTCTGGGTGGCACTCCTGTTGAAAGATCCAAAATAAGACACTTCTGGGTACATCTCTGGAGTTCTCCAGGAATTACCCCACATGAGTCAGGTCTCACTGCATTGCCCTCATCCTAAACTCAGTACTTCAAACAGGAATCAGTTAATGTGCCCTGGGTCTGCAGTTGACCGCTGAGGTATCTGACCCCAGCGTGGCTGGAGCCCACGGGTCAGCCGGGCCAGGGGCTGGCAACTCTTCTGCACATGTTTTTCATCCCCCTGGTGGCAGAGGCAAGTCAGGACCAGCCCCAGTGCCCCCGCTGTCCTAGCCTCAGCAACAAGCCCACAGACCATGTTGCAGGCTGACCCAATCACCTGGCGGGACAGACTCCACCCTTAGGGGTGTGTGGATCCAGGGACGGCAGGGGCGGGGCCGCCACCGCGAGAGCAGGTTGGTAGGAGGTGCGCATGATGGGAGTGTGAGAGCCGGTCAAGGACCAACAGGCCTGAGGAGGCTTAGCGCCCAGGCAGGTCCACAAAGAACCCAATGGAACGTCTGGAAAAGAAAACAGGATCGTTAAGTTCAAGCCCTGCTGTACAGTGATGCTTCTCTCTCTTCCAGTGCTGTGTTCACCTGGACAAACTTGCTGGTGGTTGTGGTTGAGCTCGACGGGTCTGAGCAGGAAGCCCTGGACCTGGTCCCCCTGGTGACCAACGTGGTCCTGGAGGAGCACTACCTGGTGGTGGGGGTGGTGGTGGTGGTGGACATCGGCGTCATCCCCATCAACTCCCGGGGGGAGAAGCAGCGCATGCACCTCCGCGACGGCTTCCTGGCCGACCAGCTGGACCCCATTTACGTGGCCTACAACATGTAGACACTCCCAGAGGCGGGCCATCTGCTCAGTGTCGCGAGTGTGCAGACGCCAGGGCGAGTTCCCGAGCGGAGCTTTTGCCAAGTGGTGGGGAGGAGACTTTCCACTCGTCCAGATCGGCACGGGGATGAGACGAGAAATGTGAAGTTTGCTCAGAAGGACTTTGCGTTACTGCCTTCAGTTTATTGGAAAAGCCCATTTCAAAAACTTTTTCTTTTTTTTTAATTATTGGATAATAAGTGCTTTCTTCGTAAATGTGGTATTTTGTTAAGCCAAAATAGCAATTAAAAAAATATTCTGCCCTCCAGATGGGTTCTTTTAAACAATTTACGTAGTGTGACAAAGAATTGTTTTCTCTGTTTTAATGTGTCATGAAATCTTAATGCCATGGACCTGCTACTAATTTAAGCCATTGCTGGAGCTCATCCTTTTAGGACAGTTTGTTGAGGTACGAGAAAACCTTCCAAATAGCACCTTCCAATTAGATTTTAGCAGCTTTCTTTGTCAGAAATGTGCTGAAGAAACAGGCTAATAATCGGCCTTTGAATTTTAGCATGGAATGAGAAGAAATTATAAATAGGGTGTATTTCGGCAATTACCTTGCAGATATCTTTGTACTAAACTAAAATGATAAAATAAGTTAACTTCTTATGTAATTATGTACAAAACGTTTAATTTATTTTGATCTCTTTAGAAGTATAACAGAGAAAACATTCAAGAATATTAAAGTCTTGTAATGTTTGCTAATATAAAAAGTGTTGTATTATCTTGCGTGGATAGCATCACAACAAATATATATATATGAAATATAAATTCACTAAGAACAAAGGAGATTTTAAAGTTTAAAACGCAGAACCTGTCACTTGCATGGCGTCCCCTCCACTGCACTGTAGATAGACTCTCGCCCGTTGCTGGTGTGCGCGGCCAGACAGCCAGCAGCACCGTCGGAACCTTTCCTCTGGAACCAGAGACCAGCAAGTGGCGCTGTCGCCTCACAGGTGGCGGATCGGAGCTGGACGTGCACTTTTCCCTCTGCTGCGGGGTCTCAACGGATTGTCAGTGCCGCCTGCCCACCGCACTGCACGGCCTGGGGAGCAGCTGGCCCACAGCACGCGCTCTCTCGGCCACAAGAGATCATTGCACAATGTTGCCATCATTTTTGTTTGTGTCACCTTTTTTCGGTCCTCGGTATGAAAGGAATGTCGTTCTGTGGTCATTTGCAGCGGGTTGTGCTGACTCCCTCAGCGGCTTTAAGGGAAGAGACTCACCAGGAGGGGGTCGTGCCTGGGGAACCGCCCCCGCTGCCAGGACAACAGAGCCACTGGCTGAGGAAGGAGGCCCCCCCCACCCCCACCAAATCTCTTGCTGCTGCTGCTGCTGCCGCCTCACACGCCTTGGAACTTTCAGAGCTCCTCGCACACTCCCGGACTGAATCAGCCCGTCTGCCTCCAGCCAGGAAGAAGTATCAGCTGTCCGAGCAAGATTCACTTTGTAATTGCCCCAGTGCGCCCCACGGGGGCTGTGTCAGGTCTGCATGACTAAGATTGCTGCTGGCGAGACTGAGACCCTTTCTGTGAGGTTGTCTTATCTGCCTTTGCTCTGTGTGCTGGCAGTGAGCCCTTTGCTACAAGAGAGTTTTGTTTGACTTCTGAGATCCAAGGCTAATTGCTGTTAAAATTTTAAGTGGCATTTTAAAAAAATCTGTCTGCATGTGGGGTGCATTGTTCCATCTCCACAAGTTATTTGATTTTTAAAATATTGTTTGACTTCATTGCTGTGTATGAATATTTCTCTACATGCTTCAGATACACATTCCCACAGTCTTTCGCTTCCTAAGGGGGGAAAAATCCCCACCACACACAGAAAAGACACACATGCCCACCTTGTGTAGGGGGAGGGGTTTAAGGTTTCGGGTCCGACACTGATGAGGAAGCGGGACTGCAGGTGGCTCGCGAGGCCCAGCGAGGTGGGGTGAGGTCGGTCCTGCTGTCCTGTGTCAGCGTCGAGGTCCAGAGGGCTCAGGGCTGGGATCCAAGTTCTGTTGTGCAAGAAAAAGGAAAGGAGACACTAAGTACCACCCGTTTAGCAATAAAGGAAGATCGTTCTGTACTAGGAATTGTGCTGTGGATGAGTCATTCATGAGAACGTAACCAGTGTTTGTCTTGTGACCTTGTGCTTTTGAAGTCAGACAAAACCGTGTGATCACCTTGCACACAGGAGGGTACACAGTGATCACTGAGACTCAGACCAACCCGACAGGGCGGCTTCCTCATGGTGCTTGTTTATTATATCTATTTAATCCTGCTTGACACTTTACCCAAGGGAAACGGTCCCTTTTACCAGTTGGATGCTAGCAGCGTTATTTCATAGTGTGGTGACTGGTTAGAGAAATTCATGTACTCAACCAATCACGGTTTCAAACAAAATTTTTATGTGCAAAGGACGGCAACCTTCTCGTATGTTTAAACCACCAGTAAGCTTTGTACATCTGTGATAACGCCTGTTTTATATTCAAATGAACAAATAAAAGCTTTTATTTTTGTTGCTCTGAAAATAGCAGTTTCTTAATTGGTCCCCTGGAAAACTGGGCCAGCTTCCATCCTAGGAAGGAAGTGACTCCTACCAGGAATGTATCTGACTCTGTTTACATAATTTGTTGCATTACTTATCAGTATAGATAATCATACTTTGAACAATGTTTAAATTTTGATGTGGGCATTTATTGCTAAAAATATTCCTATGGCAACAAATGTTTTGTGAAATGTTTTTTTTAATTCTTTTAAATATATCTAAATATATTTGTTCATATTTTGCTCCAAGTGTACAGATTATTGGTAACTTTTAGGAACAAGGAGTGTGCATCTGTGTGCACATACTCTCTGCTGCTCCTCGGCAGGAAGCTTTGCCAGGACATAGGTCTCGCTGACGATTCCAACCCAGATTATCTTTGTTTTGATCTTGGCTTCATCTCTTGGAAAGAGCGGGATACTCCAATAAAGATGTTTAAAAAAAAAAAAAAAAGTAGTAGCGGGTTAACTGACCACCAGCCTAATGGTTACAAAAGCTTAAGTTTAATACACGTGAAAATCAGTAGAACTGATTCTGCACACAGATCAACAGGCTTCACCCGAGTGCCTTTGTGTTAGAATTCCACTTGTACCAGGACCGTCCCGTGCTAATTGGAGGTATAAAAGTGGGTGGCTGGTGCAGACCACCTGCATTGGGTGACTCAGAACGTTGCTGACACAGAACCGCCCTGTGTGGCCGTGCTTTGTGCAGAGTGTGTGTTCCTGTGCGTGCGTAGAGTTTCTTCTGGTGCCGCGTTCTGCGTCCTCCAGCACGATGCTGAGTTCTGGGGACACAGTCAGGAGTTTGATCAGCTGGTCAGTCATCATTCTGGGTCTTACCGTCCTCGTTGTCTCGGTGTCCCGCGTCGGGTGGTGTGTCCACCTCAAGGAACGTGGTGTCACTGCTTCCGAGGAGAGAGGTTCCGTTTCCTTGACACCCACGTCTTTTGTGACTTATAGTCTCGACTTACGACATCTTCGCAGCAGAACCCACAGCCCCCGTCCCCACCGGTGGGCCAGCCCTTTCTCTCCTGCCGGCCCGCAGGCGGGCGCTGGGTCCCGAGAGGGCATCTTTCCCGTCACGGCCGCTCTGGCTCCAGTACAGTGGGCTCCTCAGTTCACCTCTTACTGTCTTTCCGTTTTTAAGGTTAATCCATGAACAAAATAGCTGGGCAAGACCAAGTCAGTACGATACCTTAGCGAGAGACTTGGGTCGGCCGTGCTGCCTCGGGCGGTGGTTGGCGGTGGTGACCCCTCGAGGTGGTCCACGCATCAGCTCCTCTGGCTGGGGTGGATCCCCCGTGTCTCGGTGACCCCTCGGCTCCCCCTTCCGTCCTGCACATCACTGTCACCCCCGACTCGGTCGTTCATGGGGGGGAGTCGGAGGCCCACCCAGGGCTGGCACAGAGGCCTCTAGCAGATGGAAGGCATCTGCGGCCGGGCCAGTCGTGCTGGTCGTCGGGACAGGAGGCCAGCAGGTGTCTCGACTCCGCGGCTCCTCACTCGTCACCTGTGAAGAGAGCGCGGGGCCCCACGTGGGGCTGTCGGGCTCGGGGGACAGACTGACCAGGGGAAAAGCAAAGGAACAGAAATGGAAAGTGAGAAGGAGGAAGGGAAGCCCGGCAGTGCGGGCACAGAGGATCCAGGCTTGGCCTCAGCTCCCCTCGTGTTGCTTCGTTTCCCTACCTCGTATTGGTGTTGACACGTGTTGACAGATATCTCTGGGCCTGTCCAGCTTCCCTCGGGGGACCAGGGCATGTGTTCTCTGCGGGCCAGACCAGCCCGAGCAGACGTTCAGGAAATGCGGGGGAGCCGCTGAGGGGCAGAGGTCTGCTAACTTGATGCGTCCCCGCTCTGCTGACCGTCAGGAGGACGAGGACCGCGTGGGGACCTGCACTTCGGCGGAGCCCGGGACGGAGCAGTGAGGTGAGGGCCACGTGGGGCCAGAGCTGCCCCCCTCCCTGCCTTCCCGTGGGACTTTTTCCGAGGGACCGGATGCACCCACGCGTCTTGTCAAGTCACCCTTGGCGGTCCCTGAGCCCTGTCCATGCTCCCTGAACCTGGGGGGCAAGGGGCAGCATTGCTGTGCATCCCGTTCCTCAGCCTCCCATGAGAGGGCAGAGGCCACCTGTCCTGACCACTGTCCAATGGGCTTTCCCACAGGTCAGGCAGCGTCAAAAGCATCCGAAGCTGAGAGCCATGGGGTGAATCCTCAAAGACAGACGCTCTCCGCGCGGAGCAAAGCTCCTAGCCACCAAGGGGGCAGCACGGCTTTCAGGTCAGCGTCACCTGGACAATGGCTGCAGGGTGTCCTAGCTGGGAAGTGGCGGCAGCGCGTCACCGGCTGGGGTTCCTGGAGGTAGGAGTGGGCTGTGAGGTGAGTCGGCCGGTCTTGACGGGTCTTAGGGATGCTTTTGGTTAAGGTTAAACCGTTGGTCGTCAGCGGGCAGTTACACCTGGACGGGCAACGGCACCCTGATTGTGCTGCATCCTGGCAACAGCTCCAGTGAGGGTTGAACCGGATCCTCACCAGCCTGCTGAGGCTGGGGTGGCGGACATGTTTGTAAAGGGCCAGGTGGCTTCTGTCTGAACCACTCAGGTCCTGATGTGGTGACCCAGGTGCAGCCCTCAGATCTGTGGGAAAGGATCCGGTCCGACAGAACTGTATTTAAGAACACAGAAACGGAAACTTCATATCATTCTCCCATCGTGAAATATTATTCTGTGGATTTTTTCCAAGTGTAAATGCTACTTTTAGCTTGTGGGCCCTACAAAAATAGATAGTAGCTGGATTTGGCCAGATTTGGGGTGGTAGTTTGCTGATTCCTGTTGTAAGACACACGAGTAATAAGGCAAACTTTTGAGAATGAACTTCTGATTCTGGTTTTTCTTTCAAAAGCAGTAAGTTTCTGAGTCTGATAGTTTGGGCTTTAAATGTTTTAATTGTCCAACTTCTGTCTCTTTCACTTATTCAGTCAATAAACATTTGAGCACCAACCATGGGTTGTTGCTGGGTTGAAGTCGGGGAGGAGCCCACCCTCCTCCGAGTCTGTGTCCAGCAGGGACAGCAAGGCCTGAGCCAGAGACTGAGGGTCAGTCTTGGCTCTGCCAACACAGGGGATCACATAAGCTTTCCCGTCTTTACAAAGAAGGGTGAGACTAGATGGTCTTGAAGATCCTGTTTCCCTTACACACGCTGTTCTTCAGACTAATCCTCTAACCAAAACACAGTGATGAGGCCAGCGCCTCGTCTCACCATCAAGCAGCTGGTGCTCCTCGGAACTAACCTGCTTCAGCCGGGACTGCACAGGGAGGAAGGGACTCGTGTGTTTCTCAGAGTAGAGCCAGAGTGAAATGGCCACATGCCTCAGGGTGTCTGGGGGCGTCGTCGTGCCGATACGCCCTGTCGGCAAGTAATACCAGAGCGGCCTCTCCCGCCTCCCTTCGTCGTATAGGAGTTAGGGCGCCTGGTATCCTGCACTGAACAACAGGGAAGTCCCCAAGATGTCAGGATTCTTTTTAAACAGCCAAGTTCAGAATTTTATATCTCAGTGCCTGATTGATAATCTATCAGCAGAGGATAACACTTTGCTCTTAGTTTCTAACTCTATCAAATGTTTCAGGATATAAGGAGAAACATTTGAGAAGCTGTTTACAGAGACCCCATGGTCCTTTGTAATGTGAACAATTAAAGCCTCCATTTGGTCTGCTTAAAATTCAAGTCAAATATTCAAGTTTTCCCATGTTAAATATTTTGTTTAGTCATGCGAGAGGGTGGTCTGTGGAGGATAATTTGCTGCAGGAAGGTCCTTCTCCCCATGGGCACCTCTCTGCTTTTCCAGCCTGTCCTTCCTCCAGACATCTCTGCTACATAATCCTCGATTCATTCAGCCGTGGGCTCCCGTGGCTCCTTGAGGTTCAGGGAACAAGGACAATAAGTCAGTTTAATGGCTGTAAGGAGCTCCTACTCTGTTTAAAGCACTTAATGAGGATAAGGGAGGAGGTTCCAGGAGGCACGAGATCATCAGGGGCAACAGTCTAGTTGTGGAAAATGAAGCTAGAAAGCACGAGTGGGCAGGCGCAGTGTGTGTGAAGGTGGCCAGACCTCTCCAGTTAGACACAATGCAGTTAGACAAGAGGAAAAAGAGAAAAATATCACTGTTACCTGCCATCACCACCTCACCATTTACAGCCTGGGCTGTTAGGAAAACCCAAATCGTCATTTTGAAAAAAATGGTAACATTTTGAATAGGTAATCCAGTCACATGGTCCAAATATGGAAACTACAGGAAGAGGTTCAGTCTTGTCCTGGCACCCCCCACTCCATACAGTCCATGACAGGTGGCCATGTATACTCGTTTCTGGTGTATCATTTCTGTGTTTCTTTATGTGAATACAAGTCAGTTATGAATACATATCCTATCATCCCTTGGTTCTAACCCAAAGGTAGTCTGCCATACACTCTGCTCTGTAATGTTGGCACCAAGAGCTGCTGTTTTCTAAAAAGTGTCACAGCATTCCATCTTCCCTAATTCCATTCCTGTCAGTGGACACTTAGCCTTTTCCAATCAACTTTTGTTATGACAAAAACAGTTGATTTTACGTGTAGGCAAGTGTATCTGATGGGTAGATTTCTGGACATAGGATTGATGAGTCATCGGGTAAATGCATCTGTAACTTTGACGGATGTTGCCAGAGAGCCCCATAGTGGTTTCAGTTTGATATTTCACTTTCACCAGCAACTCTTCAAGACAGAAAGTATCGATTTAATTAGCATTTATCTCATTATAAGTAAGTTGGAATATTTTAAAAATATCTTAAAGGCTACTTGTATTTCTCTTTCTGTGGACTGTTTGTTCATGTCCCTTGGACTACTAACTTGTCAGGAAATATTGTGAAAGTTTTTAAAAGGCAAAAAAAAAATTATTGGAAGTCCTGTCTAACTCACCTATCCAGGTTCTCTGCCTTTTACTGTCTTTGAGCTACTTCACAATCTGTAAATTGTGGAAGACTGATAATAATACTAATTATTCTTGTCCATAGAAAGGCAGATTGTGTCCCTGTAGACAGACGTGTTTCACATCTATTTGTAAATTCACTTCAGAATTCCTTGTTTTCTGTTTCTGTGGCGTTCTTGGAATCCTCCTTTGAACCAGTTGTAAAATCTTTGATACGTGTTTATATCGGCACGGGAGTCGGACTGTTCCTCTTTACCGTTGTCCTTGTACACACTTTTTCCTCTTGATTGCTGTGAGTTTATGTGGTTGAATTTATCCGCCTTGTGTGACTTTGGAGTTTGTTGTGCTTGAGCACATGACGCTTTCAGTCCATGTTACTTCTCCTGCTTAGTTGGTTTTCTCCACGAGGCTCACTCGTCTTAGGCTCCAGACTTTCTGGAGCCTAAGACGAGTGAGGGCCTGGAGATAGTCATTCTGATAAGTGTATGTTGCTACCGATCAGGCACTTTCCTTGTACTTCTTAATATTACAAGACCAGAAAAGATTCCACTTTGCGTTCCAATTGTGCATAAACTTATTTACTTTAAAAAAATCTCATCTCTTATTGTATGCTCTCAAATAGAATTCCGGAGGAACCAGCCGCTTTCTGGGAGACCAGAGGAATGTGTATAGCGTCAAGATACTATGCCATTTCTGCGGATAAAAGGAACCAGTCCTAATTATTACATCACACCTGAGGGAAAGGACTGATTTGCAAAGAAAAGTTCGGTATGGGACGTGAGCTGGATGCTTAAAAAAAGAAAAAAAAAATGCATGTGGACAGGTAGGCGCTTGGAGACATCTGTTACTCCCAGAGCTGCAGGAAGGGTTTCAGAGACAGAGGTAAAGGATGCAAAGACAGACCTGGGGGGAAAGGTAGCTTCCACACGGATAAGGGACCTGAAACAGCAGGTCTCACCGACAGCTGCTCTCCCAAGGGGCACGGTTAGCACAAAAGGTGGTGAGACGTAACTTGTACGTGGACCTTCTGCCAGGTAAACTTCCCCTCCCGCCTTTCCACTCTTCCCTCATCCTTTTTTCTGAGCCCTTCTTAATTATGTATTTTCTCTGTTCAGACCCAGGCTCAGGGCAGCCAGGATAAGGACCAAGAGCAGAGCAGATGCAGCTCTCGGCCCAAAGGCCGGGTGAGGAGCACCCCACACAGGCCCAGGTGAGGAGTTCCCCCCCCCGCCCAGTGTGGGGGACATGTCACAGCCACTCTCCAAGAAGGTGCCTGGGTCTGGGGAGGCCCTCTGGGATTCTCGGGCAGTGCCTAAGACCGTTCTTTATGCTTCTGAAAAACTTACTGCAAACTCTTGTAAAATCCAGAATAAAATGCTTGGAAGTGATTTATTCACAAGAAGAGCTCCCACTCGCTGGCCTAAAGATCAACAGCAGAAAGAAACTGAACACAAATCGCAGGATTTAAACTGGAGACAAACAAATGGAGAAGGTGTGCTCCATGGCACGTCTTCACTCTCCAGCAGCAGGTACTCGGTGGCTGGAATTACCAGAAGGTTATAAGAATTATAGCTTGATCTTTCTTAATCTTTATGATCCTCTTTAAAATGAATTAGAAAAGAGTAGATTGTCATTCCTTTTTTTTTTTTTTTAAACAAAGAATGTGTAATAATTTGTTTTGTTTAAACCTAATCTTGCCTACTACCTGAGACCTCACTCACTGAACAGACCTGGTTCAAAGGAAAGCTTGATCTAAACTGATTATAGAATTGGTCCTCTCAGGTCATGTGCAGTCTCTCGTGGCCAAGAACACTGGGTCTTTGAGCTAACTTCCCATCTCCTGCTCTTCCCCTCAGGAGTTTTTAGAGTAGGGGGAGAAGTATGTCTTCTGCAGGTGGATAAAGGTGAGGGGTCTTTGGATCCATGCAGTGACCTTTGTCTTCTGATCTCTCAATGACATGCCTTGCTGCCTGGTTTCTGGATGTCCCCTTGGCCTTCAGAGTTGAAATTTTGAGCTTCAGGAACTCAGGGTCTGTTACTGGGGCATTGCTCCCTATCTACCGTGACTGACACTACTCGGATGTCTCTGACGTCTGACTGCCTTTTGTTACCCATTTGGTTATTGATGGACATTTGTGTTGCTTACATGTTTTAGCTATTGTTGAATAATGCTGCTATGAACATGGGTGTACAAATCTCTCTTCAAGACACTGCTTTCAGTTCTTTTGGGTTTATACCCAGAGAGGAATTGCTGGGTCATATGAAAATTCTGCTTTTAATTTTTAGGGGGAACCACGATACTGTTTTACACAGTGGCTGCACCATTTTACATTCCCACCAACAGTGCACAAGAGTTCTGATTTCTCCACATCCTTACCAACACTTATTTTCTGTTTTGTTTTGTTTTGATAGTAGCCATTCTAATAGATGTAAGGTTGTATCTCATAGGTTTGATTTGCATTTCCCCAATAACTAGTGATGCTGAACATCTTTTCATGTGATTATTGACAGTCTGTAGCTCTTCATTGGAGATATGTCTGTTCAAGTCCTTTGCCCACTTTTGAATTGTTTGTTTGTTTTGAGTTTTAGGAGTTCTCTGTGTATTCTGGATATAAATCCCTTATCAGATACATGGTTTGCAGATATATTCTCGCATTCTGTGGGTTGCCTTCTGTAGATAGTGTCTTTCGATGCACAAAATTTTAAAATTTTCATGAAGCCAAGTTTTTCTACTTGTTTTTCTGGTTGCCTGTGCCTTTGGTGTCATATTTAAGAAGTCATTGTCAAATATAATATGGGAAGTTTTGGCCCTATGTTTTCTTCTAAGAGTTTTATAGAGTTAGGGCTTATGTTGAGGTCTTTGATCCATTTTGAGGTATTTTTTGTATATGGTGTTGGCAAGGCTCCAACTTCATTCTTTTGCATGTGGATATCATTTTCTAGCACCATTTGTTGAACAACCTGTCCTATCTGCATTGAATGCTCTTGACACCATTGTCAAAAACTATTTGAAACTATATGCTAAGGTTTATTACTGGGCTCTCTATGTGATTCCTATGTCAGTATTATGTCAATACCATGTCATTTTGATTACTGTAGCTTTGTAGTAGGTTTTAAAATCAGGAAGTGCAAATCCTTCCACTTTAATCTTCTTTTTCAAGGTTGTTTTGGATATTTGAGGTCCTTTAAGGTTTCATATGAATTTTAGGATGGGGTTTTCTTTTTGTGCAGAAACATCTTTGGAATTTGGATAGGTATTACTTTGGATCTGTAGATCACTTTGGGTATAATGAAAACTATAAAGCATTGCTGAAAGAAATTGAAGAAGATATAAGTAAAAGAAAATGCATCCTATGTTCATAGATTTGAAGACAGTATTGCTACTTTGTTGATGCTCTTGTTAGTAAACTAGGAACAGAGGATAATTTCTTCAACTTGATAAAGAACATCTACAAAAAACCTACAGCTGAAATCATACTTCATGGTGAGAAACTCAAAGCTTCCCCACTAAGATTAGGCACAATGCAGAGACATTCCCCTCTCACCACTCCTTTTCTACATTGTACTGGAAGTACTTGCTAATGCAACAACGCAGGAAAAGGTAATAAAAGATACATAGATTAGGAAGGAAGACATAAAACTGCTTTGTTTGTAGATGACATGATTGTCTATGGAGAAAATCCAAAAGAATCAATGAAACAACTGGGCCTAATAAGTGACTACAGCAGGGTTGCAGGATACAAGGTTAACGTACAAAAGCCAATCATTTGGGCTTCCCTGGTGGCGCAGTGGTTGAGAGTCCACCTGCCAAGGCAGGGGACGTGGGTTCATGCCCCGGTCCAGGAAGATCCCACATGCTGCAGAGCGGCTGGGCCCGTGAGCCATGGACGCTGAGCCTGCATGTCCGGAGCCTGTGCTCCACAACGGGAGAGGCCACAACAGTGAGAGGCCCGCATACCGCAAAAAGAAAAAAAGCCAATCATTTTCCTATATACCAGTAATGAGCAAGTGGAATTTGAAATTAAAAGCACAATGCCATTTACTTTAGCACTCCCAAAATGAAATACTCAGGTATAAATCTAAAATACATATAAAACTACATGAGAACTATACAACTCTGCTGAACAAAATCAAAGAATAAATGGAGAGATATTCCTTATTCATGGGTAGGAAGACTTAATATTATCAAGATGTCAATTCCTCCTACCTTGACTCAATGCAGTCCCAATAAGATCCCAGCAAATTATTTTGTAGATATTGACAAACTGATTCTAAAATTTATATGGAGAGTCATAAGACCCAGAATAGCCAACACGGTATTGAAGGAGAAGAACAAATTTGGAGGACTTATGCACCTTGACTTTAAGACTTACTGTAAACCCTTGGTAATCAAGACAGTGTGGTATTGGAAAAAGAATAGATAATAGATCAGTGGGACAGAGTAGAGAGGCAAGAAATAGGTCCTCATAAATATAGCCAACTGATCTTTTACAAAGGAACAAAAGCAATACAATGGAGCAAAGATAGTATCTTCAACAAATGGTGCTGAAATGACTAGACATCCACATGCAAGAATATGAATCTAGACACAGACCTTAACACCCTTCACTAAAATTAACTCAAAATGATCTTATACCAAAGTGTAAAACACAAAACTGTAAAACTCCTAAAAGGTAACATAGGGGAAAACATAGATGATCTTCTATGTTTGGTGATGCCTTTTTAGATATAACATTAAAGGCATGGTCCATGAAAAAAATTGATAAACTGGACTTCATTAAAATTAAAAACTTCTCTGTGAAAGACAGTGTTAAGAGAATGAAATGACAAGCCACAGACTGGGAGAAAATATTTGCAAAAGACACATCTGATAAAGGACTCTTATCTAAAATATACAAAGAATTATTAAAAATCAGCAATAAGAAAATGGACAACCCAAATAGAAAGAGGGCCAATGGCCTGATTAGATATGCCACCAAAGAAGATATACAGATGGCAATTAAGCATATGAAAAGATGTTCCACATCATATTTCATCGGGAAAATGAAAATTAAAACAGCAATGAGATAACACTACACAACTTACTTAGAATGATCAAAAACCAAAGCACTGATAACACCAAATGCCAGCGAGGATGGGAAGCAACAAAAACTCTCATACGTTGCTGGTGGGAATGCAAAATGATGCAACCTTTGGAAGACAATTTGGTAGTTTCTTACGAAGTGAAACGTACTCTTACCATACAGTCCAACAATCACATTCCTTGGTGTTTACCCAAAGGAAAACTTATGTCCATACAGAAACCTCCACACAGATGTTTATAGCAGCTTGCTTCGTAGTTGCCTTCAGTAGGTGAGTGGATAAATAAACTGAAGTATATCCAGACAGTGGAATATTCAGTGCTAAAGAAATAAGCTCTCAGATAATGAGAAGACATGGAAGAATCTTAAATGATAAATTACAAAGTGAAAGAAGCCAATCGAAAAAAGCTAAATACTGTATGATTCCACCAATATGACATTCAGGAAAAGACAAATCTATGGAGACAATTTAAAGATTAGTGGTTACCAGGGATGGTGGTGGAGAGAGATGACTAGACAGAGCACAGAGGATTTTTAGGATAATGAAAACATTCTATATGATACTGTGATGGATATATGTCATTACACATTTGTGCAAACCCTTAGAATGTACACCACCAAGAGTGAACTCTGATGTCAACTACGAACTTTAGGTGATTAATGTGTTCACGTAGGCTCATCCTTGGTAAAAAATTTTTAAAACTTCTGGTGAGTGATGTCTATAATGGGTGAGGCTGTGTATGTGTGGTGGAAGGGGACATATGGGAAATCTTGGTCCCTGCTTCTCAATTTTGTTGTAAAACTAAAACTGTTCTAAAAATATTTTTAAATGCAAAAAAAACATTTTTTAAGATAGCTGGTTCAGTGGAATAAAAGTTCTTTGGCTAAAAGAATAAAGAAAAAAGAGCTGTGTGGTGAATATACAGAAACTCTTACGAAGTTATATTCCATAAATAATAGAATTCGGACCACAGTCTATAGTCAGATGTTGTACTATTATCATAATTGCTATTTAATAATTATTTTTGAACCACCAAAAAGAGCTAAACAAAAGATAATTTTAAAAAATTCTACATTGTAGAAGACTCGCACCTTTGCTCTCTCTCAATCAGCTCTCCTTGTTAAATTATAAATGTATTCTTCTTTTTTAAAATTTATTTTTATTGAGATATAATTGGCATATAACATGGTATAAGTTTAAGGTGTGCAACATGTTGATTTAGTACATCTGTATATTGCAATATGAGTACCATTGTAGTGTTAGCTAACACCTCCATCATATCACATAATTGTGGTGGAAATTAAGACCTAGTCTCTTAGCAAAAGTTTATAATATAGTATTGTTGTCTGTAATCACTATGTTGCGTACTAGTTTTCCAAAACTTATTTGCCTATTGGTTGCAAGTTTCTTCCCAGTTCCCCCACCCCTCAGTCCCTGGTGACCACCATTCTACTGCCTGTTTTTATGAGTTTGGCTCTTTTAGATTCCACATTTAAATGAGATCATGCAGTATTTGTCTTTCTCTGTCTGACTTATCTCACTTAGCATAGTGACCGCAAGGTCCATCCATGTTGTCACAAATGTCAGCATTTCCTTCTTTCTCATGGCTAAATAATATTGCATTGTATATAAGTACCACAACTTCTTTATCCATCCGTCCATCCACTGACAGACACCTAGGTAGTTTCCATATCTTGGCTGTTGTGAATACTGCAGTAAACATGGGAATGCATATATCTCTTTGATATCCTGTTTTCACTTCCTTTGGCTATATACCAGGAGTGGAATTGCTGGATCAGATGGTAGTTCTATTTTTAATTTTGGGGGAACCTCCCTACTGTCTTCCATAGTAGCTAAACCAATTTACATTTCCAACAAGAGTACATAAGTGTTCCCTTTCTCCACATCCTGGTCAACACTTATTTTCTTGTGTCTTTTTGATGATGGCCATTCTAACGGTGTGAGGTGACATTTCATTGTGGGTTTGATTTGCATTTCCTGGTGACTGATGATGTTGAGCATGTTTTCATGTACCTGTTAGCCAGCCACCTGCATGTCTTTGAAAAAAATTTTTATTTGGTTCCTCTGCTCATTTTTAAATCAGATTGTTTGCTTTTATGTTATTGAGTTGTATGAGTTGTTTATATTTTGGATATTAAATCCTTATCCAATATGTGTTTTGCAAATATTTTTCCCTATTTCATAGTTTGCCTTTTCATTTTTTATTGGCTCTTCTGCTGTGCAGAAGCTTTTTAGTTTGATGTAGTCAAACTTGTTGAATTTTGCTTTTGTTGCTTGTGCATTTGGTGTCGTATCTAGAAAATCACTGCCAAGATTAATGTTAAGGAGTTTCTTTCCTATGTTTTCGTCTAGGAGTTTTATCATCAGGTCTCATGCTTACGTCTTTAATCCACTTCAAGTTAATTTATGTAAGTGGTGTAAGATAGGGGTCCAATTTCATTACTCTTTGTGTGGTTATTCAAGCTTTCCCAGCTCCATTTGTGGAAGAGACTGTCCTTTTCCCACTGAGTGTTCTTGGCTCTCTAGTCAAATATTGGTTGACCGTAAATTGGTTGACCGTAAATTACAAACTTACTCTAACTTTGTAATATAGATTGAAATCAGGAAGTGTGATACCTCTGTCTTTGTTATTCTTTCTTACGATTGATTTGGCTATTAAGGGTCTTTGTGGTTCCAGACAAATTTTAGAATTGTTTTTTTCTTTTTCTTTCTTTTTTCTTGTTGAATGAAAGATTCTTTAAATTCTATAATGCTTTACAGTTTTCAAAAGTTTTATACACATGATTTCATGTATTCCATAATAACCCTTTTTTCCCCCTTCACTCTCCCTACTGGTAACCACCAGTTTGTTCTCTGTATCTGTGAGTCTGCTTCAGTGTTGACTATTGATTCAATCTCCTTACTCGTTACTAGTCTGTTCAGATTCTCTATTTATTCCTGATTCAGTCTTGACAGGTTGTATGTTTCTAGGAATTTATCCACTTCTGAGTTATCTAATTTACTGGTATATAATTGTTTATGATAGTTTCATGATCCTTTGTATTTCTGTAGTACCAGTTGTAACCTCTTCCCTTTCATTTTTGATTTTATTTATTTATGTATTCATTCTGTTTTTCTTGTTAGTCTCAATAAAGATTTGTAGATTTTGTTTATCTTTTCAAAAAAACAGCTCTGAGTTTCATTGATTTTTTTTCTATTGCTTTTCTTGTCTCTATTTCATTTATTACAGCTCTGATCTTTATTTCCTTTCACTAAATTTGGGGTTCATTTTTCCTTTTTTTTCTTGTTCCTTGAGGTGTAAAGTTATGTTGTTTATTTGAGATCTTCCCATTTTCTTAATATATGCATTTATTGGTATAAAATTCCCTCTCAGAACTGCATTTGCAGCATCCCATAGGTTTTGGTATGTTTTGTTTCCATTTTCATTTGTTTTGCTGTATTTTCTCATTTCTCTTTTGATTTCTTCTTTGACCCATTGGTGATTCTGGAGTGTGTTAATTTCCACATATTTGTAGATTTTTCATCATTCCTCTGTTATTGATCTCTAGTTTCATATTATTGTGGTTAGAAAAGATACTTGCTATGATTTCAATCTTTTAAATTTGCTGAGACATTTTTTGTGTCATATCATATGATCTATCCTGGAGAATGTTCTGTATGCACTTGAGAAGAATGTGTATTCTCCTTCTGTTGGATGGAATGTCTAAAAATGCCCATTAGTTCAGTTTAGTCTAATGTATGGTTCAAACTCAACATTTCCTGGTATTTTCTGTCCAGATAATCTAACAATTGCTGAATGTGGGGTATTGGATCCCCCAACTCTTGTATTTTTCTCCATTTTTTCCCTTCAGTTCTGTTACTATTGCTTAATATATTTAGGTGCTGTGATGTTGGATGCATATATATTTTATACTTTATAGTTGTTTTTATCTTCCTGATGAATTGACCCCTTTATCATTAAATATTGACTTTCTTGTTACTGTTTTTGGCTTAAAGTCTATTTTGTCTGATATAAGTATAGCTATCCCTGCTCTTTTTTTTTTGCTTCCACTTGCATGCAGTATCTTTTTCTGTCCCTTCACTTTGAGTTTATGTGTCTTTAAACCTGAAGCGGGTCTTTTGTAGGCAGCATATTGTTGGGTCTTGTGTGGCTTCTTTTTTTTTTTTTTTTTTCAATCCATCTATAGCCACTCTAGCTTTTGATTGATGAGTTCAACCCATTTACATTTAGCGTCAAGGACTTACTAATGTCATCCTACTAATTATTTTCTGGTTGTTTTGCATTTCCAATGTTTCCTTTCCCTCTGTTTCTGCCCACCTTCGTAAATTTGTGGGTTTTTTGTGGTGGTGCTCTCTGTTTCCCCCTTTTTAATCTACTCTAGATTTTTGCTTTGTGATTCCCGTGAGGTTTACATAAGAACTCTCATAGATAAAACAGTCCATTTTAAGTTGATAGCAACTTAACTTTGATCAGCTATAAAATCTTATTGACTCCTTTTAAAATTTTGTATGGGGCTTCCCTGGTGGCGCAGTGGTTGAGAGTCCGCCTGCCGATGCAGGGGACACGGGTTCGTGCCCCGGTCTGGGAGGATCCCACATGCCGCGGAGCGGCTGGGCCCGTGAGCCATGGCCGCTGAGCCTGCGCGTCCGGAGCCTGTGCTCCGCAGCGGGAGAGGCCACAACAGTGAGAGGCCCGCGTACCGCAGAAAAAAAAAAAAATTTTGTATGTCATTATTTAACTCTTTTATATTGTGTATGCAGTAACAAGTTGTAGTATCTATAATTATTTTAATACCTTTCCTTTGATCTTAACTACAGTTAAATGATTAACATACCATCCTATTACAGAATTAGAGTTTTCTAAGTCTGACTATATATTTGCCTTAACCAGTATGTTGTATATTTTCTTATGTTTTCATGTCACTGATTAGCATCTTTTCATTTCAGCTGGAGGAACTCCTTTCAGCATTTCTTGAAATGCAGATCTGGGATGATGAACTCCCTCTGCTTTTGTTTGTCTACAAAGATCTTTATTTTTCCTTCATATCTGAGGGGTAACTTGGCCTGAGAGAGCATTTTTGGCTGGCAGCGTTGTTTTTTTTCCCAAAAACTCTGAATATGTTATTCCACTCTCTCCTGACCAATAAGGTTTCTGCTGAGAAATCTGCTAATAGCCTAATGAGAATTCCTTTGTAGATTATAGTCTTTTTTTCCTTTGGCTGCTTTTAGAATTCTTTATCTTTGATTTTTGATAGTTTTGTTATAATGTGTCTTGAAGAAGGTCTTTTTTGCACTGAGAAAATAGGGTGATCTATTAACTTTGTGAATTTAGACTTCCAGTTCATTCCCTCCCCAGGTTTGGGAAGTTCTCAACTATTATTTCCTTAAATAAACTTTCTGCCCCCTTCTCCCTCTCCTCCTTCTGAAACCCCAATTATTCTATTTGTTCTTTTGATGGAATCCTATAGGTCATGTAGGTTTTCTTCACTCTTCTTCATTCTTTCTCTTTTTCTTTGTTCTCCTCTAACTGAATTATTTCAAATTCCCATCACCTAACACACTTATTCTGTCTCCCCTTTGCCGGACTCCACCGCAGATGCTCTCTGCTGCATTTTTCATTTCATTCATTGAGTTATTCAGCTCCGGAATTTCTCCTCGGTTCTTTTTTATAATTTCTATTTCTTTAGTAAATATCATTTTGAACCAGTATTTTTCTTTTCATGATTTCATTGAATTGTCGTTCTGAACTTATAGCTTGTTGAGTTTCTTCAAAACAGCTATTTTGAATTCTTTATCAACTAGATCACAAAATTCCATGACATTAAGCTTGGTTATTGGAGAATTACTATCTTTCAGCGATGACGTGGTTCCTTGATTTTTCATGTTCCTTGTAGTTTTGTGTTGCTGCTGTTGCATTTGAAGTAGCAGACACCTCCTCAGACCTTTGCTAGTTGTCTTCAAATGGGGCATTCTGTTTGTTGGTATTGTCATTAATTCTGCCTTTTTCTGGATACCCTTGTTTCACTCTGCTTGTTCCCTTTTGTGGCAAACTCTTAAAGCTTTTGTATCTTTTTTTGTTCTTACAACTCTCCAGACTGGCCACTGGCTTCTTTGTTTTCGAGAAGGTGATGCTACAGCCCAAGTTTCTGGCTTCTCCTTTGCCCACAGACGCTGGCCAGTTCTCTGATCACACGCTCTGTCTACTGGAGCTTGCTTTTGCTGCTGCACTCAGGAGCCATGCACAAGATGCTGGCTGCAGAGTGGGGGAGAGTGTGAGCTTAGCTCTTAGGGCACTGGGGATGCCCATGGACCTGGTAAGGGGATCCCCAGGAGTGGCACTCCCAGAGGCTCATGGGTGAACTTCTTGCTGAGTTCAGTTAGCAGGAACTGCATCCCTTTAAAGACCTTCGATATTTTTATCTGCTTCTTTCCTGATCTCCTCCCTCTTGGCAGTCATGGAAGTCCTGCATCAGTACTCTGGGTGCTGCTGGAGAGAAACAGGTTCTCCAGCTGCTTCACACACCACTGGCTAGCTAGGTACTCACTCATTGCTCTCCTTGTCTCTTGTGAAAGAGGTCACCACTGTCAGATAGATCCTCTGTATGCAGTGATTCCTTGGGGGGTGGGGAGGGGGTGGGGTGCAGTGCTGAGAAAGTTCTTCTAGATCCACTGCATCCAGACTTTCTCCCTCTCCAATGACATGCTGGAATCTCGCCTAGGAAAGGCTGGATTTCTGCAACTTCTCTATCTTCTGTGGGTGTCTGCCCAGGTCAACACTCTTCAGGCTTTTTCCCAACTGCAGCCAGAAGGGTCAGGCAAGTTTATTGCCCCATGGGCTCCACAGCCCATATCAAGGTCTAACCCTAACCCTATTACCAGATGCAGAGGTGGGCAAGACCCCTTACAGGTACCCTGGCATATGGTGCTGGTTCCTGCAGCAACCACAGAGGTCCTTGTGTTCATGAAAGATGCCCTAATTCTTTGTTGAAAAAGGACAAAAGGAGGAACACCCTGCACCACTGTGATGCTGATATCACTTGTTTATGCCTCTTCTTGTCCTAAACATAATTTCCCTCCCATTCACGAGCAGTCTTCAAGAGTAAGCTTCTCTCATCTTCACTTTATCATCTGTCGTTTCGAACCACCTCGTCTTCCGCAGTCACTGTGAGGTTACCCTCTAGTTATTCTCTCGTGGCATCACCCTCATTCCTGCTTCCTGTCTGATGGCTTCCTTAACCATGTCAAATCTCTCTCATTGCTTGAAAAGAATTACTCTCCTGTAACCTTTAACCCTGCAGACCGCTCTAGCCAAGAATTTTGTTTCTTCTGTAACTTTTTTTCCTGGTTTTAAAAGTTATGTTCATAGTAAAAATATGAAGGAAAAAAATGAAGCATCCGAAATCAATGTTGGATCCTCTGGAATGCCTTTTTTCTCCAGCAAACTCCTGCTCACCTTTCAAGGTCGAGCTTCCGTACAGGTTTTTTTAAGCCTTCCCTAATTCTTTCCCCTCCTGTTGTGCTTTCTCTGTATCCTATAGTCCCATATTTTTTCTTCATTGCACCCAACTCTGGGTTATGATTAAAGTTGTACTTATTTGATTGATGCCCTCACTAGAATATAAGCTACACAGAGACAGGAAATGTGTCTGTTCTGCTCATTACCATACACTTAGCATCTACCACAAATGCTGTAGGGGCTCAAGTATTTATTAAATGAATGAGTAATATTTACACTGTCTTCTAAATTTCCTTAGCAGTCTATACCTCCAGTTATACTCTTTCCTGTTCCTGGAGGTAGGGATTATTTATCACTGCACGACTTTATTAAGCCACAGACTGTCTTCATGGGGCTGTAGAACAGGAGGTATGATGTCAGGAACCTGGTTCCTGACTTCGAGCAGCTCTGGGTCTCGGCTTTCTCTCCAGTATGAGGTTAAGGAGTTGGAGTAGATAAAGGTTTTCAAACTGCCCTGTAGAGCCATAGGGATCCTTAGGTAACTTTCCAGGGCTGCCTACTTGCAATGTCAGTTTAGAGGTTGTTGGAAGATTTTTAAGCTCTCAAATCTCAGACTCTGAAAGACTAAGCCTACCCTCAGAGAGGTCAAATTCTGTTGAAAATTGATTAATTTTTTTCTTGTCAGCTCCTAGGTTTCAAGGAGGACCTCTACTAAACATTTGCTAAATGCATATTGACTACAGGTCAGGTGCTGATGGGGGCCCTTACTTGGTAAGACAAAGCTCTTGTTTTTAGGTTGCTCTGTCCAACATGGGTAGTCATCAGCCACACGTGAATAAACTGTGGCTAGTCCGAATGGAGATGTGCTGAAAGCATGCAACACAGACTGGGTTTTGAAGACTTAGTATAAAACAAGAATATAAAATGTCTCATTGTTATATTAATTAAATATTGAAATATTTTGGATATACTAGGTTAAGTAGGATATATTATTAAAATTAACCTGTTCCTTCTTAATACGGTTAAATATTTAATATGGTTATTTAATGGTTTAATATTTCGTATGGTTGCTAGAAAATTTTAAATTTCTTAGGTACCTCACGTTACATAATCTCACTTGACAGCATTGTTTTATAGTTTATAATTTAGTGTGGTAGTAGAAGTTGCACTTCTGAGCACTTACATATCCTTTAAGACCTTTAAGACCTTTAAGGCCTCTCAGGTGTGATCCCTGGCCAGTACAAGCAGTTATCACTTGGAAGCTTATGAGAAAGGGCAGAGTCACCAGCTCCACCCCCCCCCAGACCATCTAAGTCAGAGTCTGCATTTTAACTAGAGCCCCAGGCGATTTGTGTACACATGAACATTTGAGAGGCTCTGATCTAGACCACAGTAACAGGACTCTTGCTACCTCTCCTATTTTTGCTTCTCTAATCTCACTGGATCCGGGATTCTTAACATGAGGGACCTGGATCCTTATGGGGGTGGGAAGTCTACAGATGGGCCCTAGGACTCTGTAAAATACTGAAACTTTATGTATATTGTTCATGAAAGGGGCTGTTTTTATTTTCATCATCAGTAAAGCAGTGGTTATGAAAGGATGCCCTCGTCAGCAACACTTGGGAACTTGTCTGCAATGAAAATGCCGGGGGTGGGGACCAGCAGTGTTTGAACAAGCCCTCTTGTGATCCTGATGTCAAAAGTTTAAGAACCACTGAATTAGCGAGGAAGGCAAAGAAGAGGGTCGAGCCACTTACTGCATGACAGTCTGGTCAGGAGGGTGACGCTGGCTTGAATTGAGGTTGGCATCATGTGAATTGGTTGGAGGAGTGCAGTGATGCAAGGTGAGATGATGGATGTGATTCTAGATGCGTTGAAATTGATATTGACTACTTTCAAATGTTCACTGAATAATTTTCTATCTATCTTTATGTTCAGCCTAGCATAAGTTTACCCAGAAAAGGGGCTTTGTAGTCAAACAAACCTGAACTTGACAACTGGTAAAAGTAAGTTCAACTTCAACAAATGTTTAAGTAAATTATTTTTAACACACTGATTTTATATAAAGTTAAACAGTCACCAATGGATAGCCCACAGTATATGATTACCATGTGATACAGTTGTGTTTGTTTTGGTTTAGGGGAATGGACTAAATCAACAATTTATTAAAGGCAGTTTTTTTTAAATACATTTATTAACCAATGTTAACACATTAAATGAACCTATATATTGCTAGTCAGAGCAGCTTACAAAATGCCAGAATGCATCATAGAACTGGACAGCCACGATGAATAATTACAATGTGCATAGTGGCTAAGCGCAACACCTTGATATAGCTTTATGATTGCAGAAAATTTTTAATAATGATTCCTAAAACAATCAATTGTAATTTTACCTAAAACTTTTACAAAACCAGGCCACAATCTCTTTTTTTAATTTTGTTTTTTTTTTTTTTTTTAACACACAGTTTTCACACTGTAGTAACTTGGAAATGTGCAACCGTGTCAACGGAGACAAAAAAGCCAAAGTAACACGAATCTTACTTTCATGCAGCTATCGGTAAATAGTACACACTCTGGAATGATTTTACACCAAAAATAGTTCCACAATAACTTGCTCTCATAGGGGTGGATCGAAGTTTTAAAACTTGAAAAACAATCAGAGAAGGTTAAGTGTTCATGGTTACGTCGTCTCGCTCAGACCACGGCACCGTGGCAACACTGACAAATCACACAGCAACAAGGAGGGACCGAGAGTGCCGAGTCCCTGCGTAATCCAGGTACGGTGCTGAAATGGGGCTACTGGGCAGGTCCTACAAGCCATTGGGCGCCACTGGGCAGTAGCTTGTCGATTAACTTGTGTCACCACCATCTGTAACAGCATCAGGACTGGATGGATGATTATTTCACAGAAGGCTCTTTAGAGTGACCCTGACAAACCTGGAGAAAACTTTTTAAAAGGTTTTTCTCCTGATTCTCTCACTTACATGGTGTGTAATTGCTTTAATAAATATCAAAGGTCTAAATAAATATTTACAAATTATTTCTCTAACCTTAAAAATAAATGATAAATGGGAATTTATTTTGACTTGGTCTAAGATCAGTCTTTGAAAAAACATAAATTGTGAGGTTTTTTTTTTTTTTTGTAAAAAGTAATTTAAGTTTTCCTGGCTGTATTTTATATGTCTATGTATAAAAAAAATCATTATTCAACTATCGATCCATTCCTATTGGTAATGCTTCTTAATCCAGACATTCCGCAAAATACAGACTTTTTACAAATCACGGCATCTTTAATACAAGAAAATTAACATGCATTATTCTTCATTCTGTGTACAGTGGTGGAGTTCATTAGTAGGCAATGACCCACTACTACAAACATAACGGCTTCTGTGAAACTTAAGTGCTTTCTTTCCTTTCAGAATTAACTTACAATGTAAGAGGTGACACCAGATAATAGGCAATCAATCAATCAATCAGATGATATTTGGGGAGGGAAGGGAAGCATTAGCGAAATTTGTATGCCTCATCTATAATTCCGTGTATGGATAAAGGTAGTTTTTGGCTTTTTATTTTATTTTTGTTTATTTTGTTACAAGCACTCATGTTAGGACAAAGATGAAATGTGCAAACTTTAAAATTTAAATATTCATTTTCTCTAAGATCCAGCTCAGTAAAAGATTACCCCAGTTCCCTGCAATTTTAAACTACAAGATCAAAGCTAATAATTTGTTATAAAAGTTATATATTGAAAAGAAATAATGAAAAACACAATTGGGAAATATTTAAGAAAAAATATGCAGGACTAGCACCTGCTGTGTCAACCCTGTTCCCTAAATTCAATCAATCATATACCCACTGGCATAACCAATAGATAATGCCTTTAAACAGTAAATTAAGCTGAACAAAACCAGCTCAACAAGGTTAAGAAATAAATTTCACATCAAGGTAGTATGCTTTATTTCTGAAACAGTTCTGTAGTTCTTACATTCAGATCTATTTTAAACGTTTCTTTGTTAAACTCACTTGTATTCACCTGCTGTTTTTTTTTTAAAGATCTGTTGTTTGTTTAAAGGTTAAAATCTCTGTAAAACCTAAAAATGTTTTAAAATTTGCTGAAAATGCAACAAACTCTCAATTAAAATTTATTTAAAATAATACCCTCCACTGATGTTACTTTTACCCCCTGAAAAACTCCAGAGGAGCATTAACAAAAGATTTAACTACTGTGCAAAATTTCTTCACGAAAAGTGTTTAAAGGCTGGTGCAAAATGGGAAGCAAATTCTAAACAATTTTGGCTTCTTGGAAACAAAAACCGCTGTGTCTGAGAAGAATAATCGTCAGTGATTCTCCAGAAAGAACCAGCCTTCATCTTTTCCGGCGACAGGTGCGCTTGTGTTCCGCATGCCAGTGCTCCTGCTGACACTTGATTGAGCAGTAGGATGTGTTCCAGCAGCAGTGGTACATGGCCTCCTCCTCACAGTTGTAGCACTGCAGGCAAGAAACCATAACCAGCAGTTAAACGTGGGATGAAATGCATAGGAAGCTGGGTACAGTGATTGATTGACAGACTTTTGAAACTGTGCTTTTAAAGCTCTTTCTGGCTCAAGCTTAAACTAGTACCACCAAGAACATGTTTTCTGTCCTGAGCAGGATGGCCGGAAACAATGGGATGGACGGCTGAGGCTCGGCACGCAGTCCTTTGTCAGCAAGCTCACGCTGACTCGGGCACAGCACCAACATTTTCATCTCCACTAGGTCATTCCCATCAGCACACAAGCGTAAGTAATTTCTATTTTCTTAAAAAGGTCCTGAGATTCTGGAACGATGACAGAGCAGAAGCACCAGGATCCACCTTCCCACCTGGACAACAGCTGTACTGTAGAATCTGTCTGAAGTAACTGTTTTGGAACTCTGAAGTCTACTGAAGGCTTGAACAGTAAGTTACGGTTAATTTTGGTCAGTTTCGGCTCTTAGCACAGTAACAGCTACCTCTTCCCTATTCTCCACCCAAGCAGCTGTGAATGGAGCACCTTGTGGGAGCCAGGGTGGGCAAAAAAGATGCGCTTCTGGTCACAGAAATGGGCAGCCATTGCTGTTCCACCCCCCGCCCCCGCTGTCACAACTCCTCCAGCTGAAGTGACTTTCCGAAGAGTTAAAGGGCCACTGCCCTTTTATTCCCCCTTTTGCAAGCCAGACATTCAAAATCAACTGCATATACAGGAGAAATTAGAAAGTGAATGTGCATACCCAAGGAGAGGCTCAGAAAAGACCTAAGAAGACATTTAGTTTACACCTCAATCTGATCTTTGGCACAGAAAGAGACAGCCTACAACCATCAAAGAAACAAAAACAGCAAACTCTGAGAAGGAGGAGAAAATGAGTTCCAGTTACCATATTACTAGATTCAGATGTCTAGTGTTCAACAAAAAAACCACAAGGCATACAAAGAAGCAGGAAAGTATGACTATTCAAAGGAAAAAAAAAAGCCAAGTCAACAGAAACTGGCCATGAAAAAGACCTACTGGCAGATATATTAGACAAAGACTTTAACACAACTATTAAAGAAGGTCAAAGAACTAAAGGAAAATATGGAGAAAGTCAAGAAAATGATGTTTCCAGTTCATACATCAATAAAAAGATAGAAACCAAAAAGAAAACGTGGAGCTGAGAAGTCATTAACTGAAGTGAAAAGCTGACTTCAGGGATTCAAAGGCAGATTTGAGCAGAGAGAAGACAGGACAATGGAAATTAACAAGAGAGGTGAAAAGACTAGAGAGCAAACAGAGCCTAAAAAGACCTGTGGTACATCAGCCAATGGACCAAGATATGCATCATGGGCGTCCCAGAAGGAGGGGAGAGAGAAATGAGCAGAGAGAATACTGGGGAAGTTTTTAGCCAGTATTCCTTCAATCTGATGAAAGATATGAATATAAATATTCAGTAACTCCAAGTCAGATGAACTCAGAGAGCCACACTGAAACATGTTGTAACCAAACTTCTGAAACTCCTGAGAGCAGCAAGAAAGAGGGGAGCTGTCGCACACAAAGGATCATCAATATGTTATCAGCAGATTTCTCATTAGAAATTCTGGAGGCCAAAAGACCTGATATAGTCAGAGTGCTAAAAGAAGAAAAAAACCTGTCAGTGGAGAATCCTATGTGCAGCAAAACTCTCCTTTGTACCTGCAAGAAGTACTCAGGGGGTCCTGCAGTTGAAATGAAAGGACACTAGACAGTGAACTGGAGCCATGTGGAGAAACAGAAGATCTCAACTGTGGTAAACACATGGGCAATTATAAGAGCCAGTACTATGGCTTACAATGGCTTGTAACTGTACTTTTTCTTTTCTACGATTTAAGAAACCAAGATTTAAAGAAAAAAAGTTATTAGTATAAAAGCTAGTATTACTGTAAATTAGTTTGTAACCCCAAATCTTTTTTCTACATAATTTAGGAGACTAATACATTTAAAAGAATTTTTTTTTTTTTTTTTTTTTTTTTTTTTCGT
>NW_020173040.1:2005465-2011704 GCF_003031525.2 Neophocaena asiaeorientalis asiaeorientalis
ATTTAAAAAAATTTTTTTTTTTTTTTTTTTTTTTTTTGCGGTACACCAGCCTCTCACTGTTGTGGCCTCTCCCGTTGCAGAGCACAGGCTCAGCGGCCATTGCTCACGGGCCCAGCCGCTCCGTGGCATGTGGGATCTTCCCGGACCAGGGCACGAACCCACGTCCCCTGCATCGGCAGGCGGACTCTCAACCACTGCACCACCAGGGAAGCCCCTAAAAGAATTTTTAATTTATGTTTTTGGGCACACAACGTATGACGATGTGATCTTATAACATCAGCAATCGAAAAGCGTTGAGGTGCAGCTGTAAAGGAACAGAGATTTTATATATGTTATTAAACTAAAATTGCTATAAATTCAAATTAGAGTCTCATAACTTTAGGCTGTTAAATGTAATTCCCATGGTAACCACAAAGAAAAATGCTATAGCATATAAACAAAAGGAAAGGAACTTAAAAATTTCCCTACAAAAAATCAACTAAACACAAAAACAAGAATGCAGGAAATGAGGGTCAAAAAAGTTATGGGGCTTTAAATTTACACAGATTAAACTCTCCAATCAAAAGACACAGATTGGCAGAATGGCTAAAAACACATCTATAATATGCTGTCTATAAGAGACTCACTTAAGACCTAAAGACACAAATGGGCTGAAAGTGAAAGGATGGAAAAAGATATTCCATGCAAACTGGAGCCAAAAGAGAGCAAGGTAGCTATACTAATTTCACATAAAATTGACTTTAAATCAAAAAAAGTTTACAACAGACAAAGAAGGACACTATATATTAATAAAAGGTTCAATACAGCAAGAAGACATAATAATTATAAATATTTACACATTAATGACCACTAAAACATAAGAAGCAAAAACAGACAGTTCTACAATAATAGAGACTTCAACATCCCACTCACACTAAGGGATAGAACCACCAGACATAGGTAAGGAAAGGGAGGGTATAACACAATAAACCAACTAGATCTAACAGATATACACAGAGCACTCTACCCAACAACAAGAGCACACATTCTTCAAGTGCATGTGGGACACTTTACAAATTAAGTCTCAACATATTTTAAAAGGTAGATATCATACTAAGTATCTTTTTTGACCACAATGGGGTAAAATAAGAAAGCAAAAACAAAAGTAAAACTGGAAAATTCAAAGTTGTGGAAATTTAAAAAAACTTTTAAACAACCAATGGATCAAAGAAAAATTTAGGTTATGCAGTGAGGCAGTGCTCAGAGGGAAATTTATAGCTGTAATATCTACCTGAAGAAATATCTCAGATCAGTAGCCAAAAAGTCCACCTTAAGGAATTAGTAAAAAAGCAAGCTAAAGCAAAAGTTAGCAGGAGGAAGAAAAAAAAAAAAATTAGCACAGAGGTCAACAAAATACAGAAGAGGAAAATAATAAAGAAAAATCAACAAAACCAAAAGTTGGTTCTTTGAAAAGATAAACAAAATTGATAAACCTTTAGCTAGATGGACCAAGAAGAAAAGAGAGGACTCAAGTTACTAAATGAAAAATAAAAGTGGGGACCTTACTACTGATTCTACAAAAATAAAAAGAATTGTAACAATGCACTATTAACAATTATACACAACAAACTGGATAACCTAGATGAGATGGACAAATTCCTACAAACCCAAAACCTACCAAGACTAAATCTTGAAAAAATCTGAATAGACCCATAACTAATAAGCAGATTGACCTATAATCAATCAAAAATCTCCCAATAAATAAAGCCCTGGACCTGATGGCTTCTCTAGTAAATTCTACCAAACATTTAAAGAGCTGTCAAACCTTCTCATACTTTTCCCAAAGATGGAAGAGGAGGGAATGTTTCCTAACTCACTCTGTGAGTCCAGAATAACCCTGATACCAAGCCAAAGACACTACAAGAAAAGAAAACTACAGATCCACATGCCTTATGACCACTGAGATAAAATCCTCAACAAAATACTAGCAAATGGAATTCGGCAGCATATTAAAAGAATTATACACCAATGATGTGATGCGATATATAAGAATCAATCAATGTAATATGCCACATCAACATAATGAAGGAAAAACCACATGGTCACCTCAGTCAGTGAAGAAAAAACATCTGACAAAATTCAGCATGCATTCATGATAAAAACACTCAACAGGGCTTCCCTGGTGGCGCAGTGGTTGAGAGTCCGCCTGCCGATGCAGGGGACACGGGTTCGTGCCCCGGTGTGGCAGGATCCCACATGCCGCGGAGCGGCTGGGCCCGTGAGCCATGGCCACTGAGCCTGCGCGTCCGGAGCCTGTTGCTCCGCAACGGGAGAGGCCACAACAGTGAGAGGCCCGCGTACCGCAAAAAAAAAAAAAAAAAAAAAAAAAAAAAAAAACACTCAACAAACAGGAACAGAAGGAAACTACCTACCTCCACATAATAAAAGCCACATATGAAAAACCCACAGCAAACATCATACTCAAAGATCAGGAACAACGCAAAGATGCCCACTTTCACCACTTCTATTCAATATAGTACTAGAAGTCCTAGCCAGAGCACTTAGGCAAACAAGAAATCAAAGGTATGCTAACTGTAAAGGAAGAAGTAAAATTATCTTTGCATACGATATGATCTTATATGTAGAAACCCTGAAGACTCCAGAACGAAGCTGCTAGAACTAAAAGAGGAATTTGGCAAAGTAGCAGGATACAAAGTCGATACACTAAAATCAACTGCATTTCTATACACAAACAATGAACAATCTCAAGAGCAAATTACGAAAACAATTCTATTTAAAACAGCCTAAAAAAACCAAAAACTTATGAATTAACTTAACCAAGGAGATGAAAGACTTATACAATGAGAATTAAAAGAAATTAAAGACAACATAAATAAATGGAAACACATGCCACGTTCATGGATTAGAAGACTTAATATTGTTAAAATGTCAATACTACTGAAAGTGATCTGAAGATTCAATGCAATCCCTATCAAAATCCCAGTGGCATTTTTAGTAGAAATTGAAAAACCCACCCACATTTTCATATGGAACCTCAAGGGACCCCAAATAGCCAAAACAATCTTGAAAAAATAAAACAAATCTGGAGGAATTATAATCCTGATTTCAATACTTACTACAAATCTACATTAATCCAACCTGTGAAGTACTGGCATAAAGACAGACATACAGACCAATGAAACAGAATAGAGAGCACAGAAATAAACATATATATGGTCAGTTGTTTTTTGATGAGGGTGCCAAGACCGTTTAATGAGGAACAGATAGTCTCTTCAACGAAGGATGCTGGAAAATCTGGATATCCACATACAAAAGAATGAAGTTGGACCCTTACCTAACACCATATACAAAAATTAATTCAAAATGCGTCAAGGACATAATTCTAAGATCTTATTGTAAAAGCTAAGACAATAAATCTCTTAGAAGAAAACGAAGGACAAAAACTTCATGACACTGGATTTGGCAATGAATTTTTGGATATGACACCAAAGGCACAGTTAACAAAAAAATAGACAAATGGCACTTTATGAAAATTATCCATGGAATAAAAAAGCAACCCACAGAATGGGAGAAAATATTTGCAAATCATGTATCTGAAAAGGGATTAATATCCAGAATATATGGAGAACTCCTACGACTCAACTCAAAAAATGTGCAAAGGACTTGAATAGACATTTATCAAATGGAATGCCAATAATCACATGAAAAGATGCTCAACATCACCAGTCATTAGGGAAATGCAAATCAAAACTACAGTGAAACACCACCTCACACCTATTTGTATGAGTACTATCAAAATAAAACAAGAGTTGGTGGGGATGTAGAGAAATTGGAACCCTGGTGCACTGTCATGTGGGAATGTAAAATGGTACAACTGCTGTGGAAAACAGCATGGTGGTTCCTCAAAAAATTTAAAACGTAATTACCATATAACCAGGCAATTCCACTCTGGGTATACGCCCAGAAGAACTGAAAGCAGGATCTCAAAGAGATTTGTACACCCATGTTTATAGAAGCATTATTCACAAGAGCTAAACCATGGAAGTAACCCAAGTGACCATCCGTGGGTAAATGGATAAGCAAAAACGTGGTATATACATGCACTGGAATACTGTTCAGCCTTAAAAAGGGAGAAACTTCTGCAATGTACTGCAACACGGATGAAACTCGGTGCCATTATGCTAAGTTAAACCAGCCAGTCCTAAAAAGACTGTGTGATCCACTTATAAGAGGTGCCAACAGTAGTCACAGTCACAGATACAATGTGGAATGGTAGTTACCAGGGGCTGGGGGCGGGGGAGGGGGGAGAACAGGGAGTGACTGTTGAATAGGTAAAGAGTTTCCATTTTACAGGGTGAAAGAAGTTATGGGAATAAGATGGCAGTGACGTTGCACAACATGAATGATTTAACAGCACTGAACTGTAAACTTAAAAGTGATTAAGATAGTAAATTTGTTTTACCACAGTTTTTTAAAAAGGCTCACCTCATATTTCTTTCCATCTACCACCCCCATTTTTCTGCTCCCCTTCCCAAACATCTTGGAAGAATTACCTACACTTGTTATTTCAGAGTATTCTCTTCCCCTCTTTTTTAAGCCCACTGCAGTCTTTCACCCGTGCCTTGCCACTGAATACGCTATTATCAAGGTCACTGATGGTCTAAAGCCAGTGGTTAATTCTCAGCCTTCATCTTGTGGGGCAACGTGTGGAGCAGTTTTGACTGTCGTCACTCGGGGCGGGGACAGAGGCGTAGCTGCTGCTAAACCTCCTACAGTGCACAGGAGTGTCCCTCATTTTCTGGTCCAGATGTCAGTAGTACTCTGGTATATTTCCTGTGATTTTACTATGTCAGCAATTGTGACTTCAGTGAGGTTACTATTTAAAAAGTGTGGATAGCAAGTAGCTGTAATAGTCAGATTTGGGTTTGAATCTTAGATCTGTGCTAATTAATCAAGTGAGTTGAGACCACGTTTATTTAACTTCTTAGTTTCCTCATCCTCAGATAATACTTCAGGCAGCACCATCCCTTCTATTACTTAATGCATTCATTTTGTATTGCTGCCTTTCTTTGTGAATATATTTAAAGGATGTATCATTCTTACTATGTTTCTCTTGATTGTATGCCATCTTAACATCCACTTTTTGGGTATCTGGTTTACCTACATACTCTCTCGTCCTACAGTACTGTACTGCTTCTTACAATAATGTAAGATTTAACTATAATACAAGAATAACGATAATACAAGAATAACGATAATACAAGAATACTTCTACATCTTTTACCAGTCTACGAGAATCGATATACGAGCAGAAGTAGCTTAGGAGGGTGAGTCCCAGCTCTACCGACCAGGTTTCGAGTCACTCTGTTTAATCTCATAAGCCTCAAATTCCTTATCTAAAAAAATGGGTATAAATAAAAGCAGTATGGTTTGGCATAAAAACAGACACATAGATTCAGTTTTAGGCAGAAACTGGGTGAGGTACAATCCAGGGCCTAAGCATTTTAAAGCCTAGTTATTCAGAAGTGGGGGGTTCCAGGAAGATGGCGGAAGAGTAAGACACGGAGATCAGCTTCCTCCCGACAGATACACCAGAAATACATCTACACGTGGAACAACTCCTACAGAACACCTACTGAACGCTGGAAGAAGACCTCAGACCTCCCAAAAGGCAAGAAACCCCCCCCCCCCAACGTACCTGGGTAGGGCAAAAGAAAAAAGAACAAACAGAGACAAAAGGATAGGGACAGGACCTGCAGTGGGAGGGAGCCGAGAAGGAGGAAAGGTTTGCACACACTAGGAAGCCCCTTTGCGGGCAGAGACTGCGGGTGGCACAGGGGTAAAGCTTCGAAGCCGCGGAGGAGAGCGCAGCAACAGGGGTGCAGAGGGCAAAGCGGTGAGATTGCCGCACAGAGGATCAGGGCCGACCGGCACTCACCAGCTCGAGAGGCTTGTCCGCTCACCCACCGCGGAGGGCGGGGCTGGGAGCTGAGGCTCGGGCTTCGGTTGAAGCGCCGGGAGAGGACTGGGGTTGGCGGCGTGAACACAGCCTGCAGGGGGCTAGTGCGCCACGGCTAGCCGGGAGGGAGTCCGGGGAAAAGTCTAGACCTGCCGAAGAGGCAGGAGAATTTTTCTTCCCTCTTTGTTTCCTGGTGCGCGAGGAGAGGGGATTAAGAGCGCTGCTTAAAGGAGCTCCAGAGACGGGCGTGAGACGCTAAGGCTGCTGCTGCCGCCACCAA
>NW_020173040.1:2013208-2015307 GCF_003031525.2 Neophocaena asiaeorientalis asiaeorientalis
CGGGGAAAAGTCTAGACCTGCCGAAGAGGCAGGAGAATTTTTCTTCCCTCTTTGTTTCCTGGTGCGCGAGGAGAGGGGATTAAGAGCGCTGCTTAAAGGAGCTCCAGAGACGGGCGTGAGACGCGGCTATCAGCGCGGACCCCAGAGACAGGAATGGGATGCTAAGGCTGCTGGTGCCACCACCAAGGAGCCTGTGTGCAACCACACGTCACTATCCATACCTCCCCTCCCACAAGAAGCCTGTGTGTGAGTACAGGTCACTATCCACACCCCGCTTCCGGGGAGGCTGTGCAGGCTGCCACTGCCAGGGTCCCGAGAACACACAGCGTGCCTCAGGCTGGTGCAACGTAACGCCGGCCTCTGCCGCCGGCACAGACTCGCCCCGCACTCCATGCCCCTCCCCCCCCCGCCGGAGTGAGCCAGAGTCCCCGAAGCAGCTGCTCCTTTAACCCCGTCCTGTCTGTCTGAGCGAAGAACAGACGCCCTCCGGAGACCTATACGCAGAGGCGGGGCCAACTCCAAGCTGAGCCCCTGGGAGCTGTGAGAACAGAGAAAGGGAAATCATTCCCAGTAGCCTCAGGAGCAGCGGATTAAAGCTCCACAATCAACTTGATGTACCCTGCATCTGAGGAATACATAAATAGCGAATCATCCCAAACTGAGGAGGTGGCCTTTGAGAGCAAGATTTATGATTTTTTCCCTTTTTCCTCTTTCTGTGTGTATGTGTATGCTTCTGTGTGAGATTTTGTCTGTATAGCTTTGCTCCCACCATTTGTCCTAGGGTTATATCTGTCCGTTTTTTATTCTTAATAATTATTTTTTTTATTTTAATGACTTTATATTTTATCTTTATTTTATTTTACTTTATCTTTTTTTCCTTCCTCCCCTCCTTCCTTCCTTCCTCCCTCCTTTCTTTCTTTCTACTTCTACTAATTCTTTTTTCCTACTTTTTCTCCCTTTTATTCTGAGCCATGTGGATGAAAGGCTCTTGGTGCTGGAGCCAGGAATCAGTGCTGTGCCTCTGAGGTGGGACAGCCAGCTTCAGGACACTGGTCCACAAGAGACCTCCCAGCTCCACATAATATCAAACAGCAAAAATCTCCCAGAGATCTCCATCTCAACACTAGCACCCAGCTTCACTCAACGACCAGAGCTACAGTGCTGGACATCCTATGCCAAACAGCTAGCAAGACAGGAACACACCCCCACCCGTTAGCAGAGAGGCTGCCTAAAATCAACTGGAGGGGTTCGATAGGGAGGGTGGGCGGGAGGGAGATGTAAGAGGGAAGAGATATGGGAACATATGTATATGTATAACTGATTCACTTTGTTACAAAGCAGAAACTAACACACCATTGTAAAGCAATTATACTCCAATAAAGATGTAAAAAACAAACCAAAAAAAACAGCCACATAGATTAATGGAATAGAGAGCCCAGAAATAAACCTATGCAAACATGGTCTATTAATTTATGACAAAGGAGCCAAGAGTATACAATGGGGAAAGGATAGTCTCTTCAATGAGTGGTATTGAGAAAACTTGGGCAATGACGTGGAAAAGAATGAAACTGGACCACTATCTTACACCATACACAAAAATCAACTCAAAATGGATTGAAGACTTTAACGCAAGACCTGAAACCATAAAACTCCTAGAAGAAAACATAGGGGGTAAGCTCCTGGACATTGGTCTCGGCAATGATTTTTTTTTTTGTTTGACACCAAAAGCAAAGGCCACAAAAGTAAAAATAAAAAGTGGGGCTACATCAAACTAAAAAGCTTCCGCACAGCAAAGAGAACCATCAACAAAATAAAACGGCAACCTTGGAATAGGAAAAAATATTTGCAAACCACATATCCCATAAGAGATTAATATCCAAAATACATAAAGAACTCATACAACTCAGTGGGAAAAAAAAACTCCCAATAACCCAATCAAAAAATAGGCAGAGACGTGGCGCAGTTGTTGAGGGTCTGCCTGCCGATGCAGGGGACACGGGTTCGTGCCCCGGTCCGGGAAGATCCCACATGCCATGGAGCGGCTGGGCCCGTGAGCCATGGCCGCTGAGCCTGCGCATCCGGAGCCTGTGCTCTGCAAC
>NW_020173040.1:2015641-2099955 GCF_003031525.2 Neophocaena asiaeorientalis asiaeorientalis
GGGAGGGAGATGTAAGAGGGAAGAGATATGGGAACATATGTATATGTATAACTGATTCACTTTGTTACAAAGCAGAAACTAACACACCATTGTAAAGCAATTATACTCCAATAAAGATGTAAAAAACAAACCAAAAAAAACAGCCACATAGATTAATGGAATAGAGAGCCCAGAAATAAACCTATGCAAACATGGTCTATTAATTTATGACAAAGGAGCCAAGAGTATACAATGGGGAAAGGATAGTCTCTTCAATGAGTGGTATTGAGAAAACTTGGGCAATGACGTGGAAAAGAATGAAACTGGACCACTATCTTACACCATACACAAAAATCAACTCAAAATGGATTGAAGACTTTAACGCAAGACCTGAAACCATAAAACTCCTAGAAGAAAACATAGGGGGTAAGCTCCTGGACATTGGTCTCGGCAATGATTTTTTTTTTTGTTTGACACCAAAAGCAAAGGCCACAAAAGTAAAAATAAAAAGTGGGGCTACATCAAACTAAAAAGCTTCCGCACAGCAAAGAGAACCATCAACAAAATAAAACGGCAACCTTGGAATAGGAAAAAATATTTGCAAACCACATATCCCATAAGAGATTAATATCCAAAATACATAAAGAACTCATACAACTCAGTGGGAAAAAAAAACTCCCAATAACCCAATCAAAAAATAGGCAGAGACGTGGCGCAGTTGTTGAGGGTCTGCCTGCCGATGCAGGGGACACGGGTTCGTGCCCCGGTCCGGGAAGATCATGGTATTTTTCCAAGGAAGATATACAAATGGCCAACAGATACATAAAAACAGCTCAACATCACCAATCACCAGGGAAATGCTAATCAGTATCAGTGATGTATCACCTCACACCTGTTAGAATGGCCATCATAAAAAAAGACAAGTGTTGGTGAGGATGTGGAGAAAAGGGAACTCTTGTGCACTGTTGGTGGGAATGTAAACTGGTGCAGCCATGATGGAAAATAGTATGGAGGTTCCTCAAAAAGTTAAAAATAAAACTACCATACTATCCAGCAATTCCATTTCTGGGTATTTACCCAAAGGAAATGAAAACAGGGTATCGAAAAGATATCTGTGCTCCAACGTTCACTGAAGCATATTCACAATAGGCAAGATATCTATATACAACCTACATGTCCATCAATGGATGAACAGATTAAGGAAAACGTAGCGTGATGTATGTATATATACTACTACACTCACTCACACGTTGTGATGTATGTATATATACTACTACACTCACACTCACACTGGAAGGTTATTCAGCCACGAGTTAGGAAGGAAATGCTGCCCTTTGGGACAACATGGATGGGCCTCAAGGGTATTACGCTAAGTAAAATAAGTCAAATATCGCATGGTATCATTTATATGTGGAATCAAATAGGTATAATAAGTCAGCTGTTTCATCAACGGTAAAATGTTATAAAAAGCAGTATTATAATTCTTTACTTTAGCCACCTCTTCCCATTTCCTTGATTCATGAGTAAACTTATGGGAACTTCCCCTTACAAGTCTAGTGTCTACTTTCTAGCTTTCTCTCATCTTTGCATGAAGACAGAATTATAGACATGGTGTTGGGGCATTCTGCTTGATAAGATCTTGAGCACACCTTAATAATTCGATCTAGTGATATTTATATTTCATCATTCATCTGTTTTTCCTTCTAAGTTATCTTCATATGTTCTTCTAAGTTATACGTTTCTCTTTTCCTTCTTGTCAAATCTTCATCAAAAATTTTAAAATGTTTATTTTCCCTCATGAAACATTTACATATATTTAAAGACTCTTTTCAGAATGTAGTCTGGATCAAATGAAGAATCACAAAACTTCATACAGTAATTCATCAAAATTAAAAGCAAGCTATGAGCTTTGGGAACAAAACTTTGTTCACATAGCTCAGTCATTTGGCAGAGAAACATCTGTGTGCTCAGAAGCTGCTGATCTGAGCGGAAGACAGGAGTCACAAACAGGACATAAAAAATGAACATTTGTCAGTTAAGTTAGAGACCCGTGAGATGTTACTATCATAAAGTAAAAGTAATCGATTTCTTTACTAGAATCTAATGTATAAATGTTAAGTGCAGTAAAATCTGAAAATCCTTATTTGCTATTACGACACTTACATTTACAATTTTACAAGTTAGATATTACCTGTCAGGAGTTACCAGCAAAAGTCAGGGCCAGCCCACTTATCAAAATAAAATACTTGCATAGATGGAAAAGTTATATAAATCAGTTATACTAAATATGTTATGTCCCAAAGTATCATAATCTCAATTTAACAAAATAATCCTGAGCAATACTCAGTAATGTGGGATCTGGAGCTTTAAAAAAATTTTTTTAGTTAATTAAAGTTGACAATTTCACATCAGAACTTATTTCAGGAATAATTTTTGCATATGCCATATATATCTTTCTGAATTAATTTTCATCATACCTATGGTATATTTTTTAGAAATCAGATTCTAAGAAAATAGTGGTATTTACCCACTGCTTCTTCTTGGTCTGAGAAATTAGTTGTTTGTGCTGGGTTGCTAGCTTCTTGATTTCTTCTACAAATTCTTCTTTACACTTTTCCTTTACTTGCTTACATTTTCTGTCTATCTCACCCTGCATATTTGCTACAGCTTTATTTACAGCTTGTCTTTTTTCTTCTTCCATTTCAGAACGCAGCTGAAATGAAAAAAAAAGTTAACCCACAATATGTCAGCTCATAATTTACACAGACCATTAAGCAAAACCTTAATACATAGTTTCTACTTAACTGATGTACCTCTTCCCTTTATTTCATTAAGGGCTATAAAATATTTTAGATGAGAAAAGTGCTACTTTAATTAAAATATTATAAAAAGATATTTTATTATAGTCCTAGTTTTAAAAAGCAGCTACCTGGTTGATGCCTAAGTGACAGAAGCTAAACCACAATAGGAAGACTATTCACTTATCCTGCCCAGATGTCTGAAGGCAACACTGGCGGTGGAGGCTGCGTTACCTTTTCTAGAGCTTCTCGTACAACTCTTTCAGTTTCTCGCTTGTGATCAGACTTCATTCGGTCTTTAAAGTCATTGAAAATTTTGGTGTATTTGTCGTGGCACATGCTTTGACACACTCCGTCACTGGTGGTCTGGGTGCTTCGATGCAGCATTCTTGGTGAAGAGGCACTTAACTTCTTGGTCTGAGTTGATACAGAAACTTTTTCGATTGGCTGAGGCATCGTGGGGATTTCCTGGCTGGAACTTACTGCTTCTGTTTCAGGTTCTGGTTCCTAAAGGATAAGGAAAGTGCTATAGAATTCACTAGTTCAAGAGCAAGCTCTATTAGGAGAAAAACAGAGTGATATACATAAACAGCCATATAAAAAACTGCAGTTCAAAAACCATGTAAGAAAATGGAAAATTGTTTTGTGTATTTTACCACAATTAAAAATGAATTAATTAAAAAAAATTTAAAACACATGCAATTAGTAGGTACAATAATTCTAAACAGGAACTTCTTCATTTACAATTACATATCAATATTATGGTTTTTCTTTTCAAAACAGACTAAAAAAAATTATCGTACAAAATCATTATCAATTTATAGTCACTTCTTTGGTTTAGATTCTTTAACAAATACCCTAGACCACTTCTCACTGAATATGTGTTAGGATTTTGCCCATATTTCCACCTGATTTTAAAATATGCATGGATTACATAATTTTAAAAGGCTGAGCTCAGCCACAGTTTCCTCCAGTTTTTAAATGTTGGCCTCATTGATATGTTGGATAAACACTTTGTTTTTTATTAGTACTATGAGAAAATATCAGAGTTCTAGAAAATACAGCAAAGTGCCCTCCCACTTAGCCAGCCGTGGTCACTGCTGTTTAACTGGTAAGGAGACTTGCAGCTCCCGTGTGTTACTCTATGACGGGAACAGTGGGAAGACTGAGTCCAACTTGGTTGCTACAGGTTGACTAACGGCAATGCTTTTCGCAAGGACCTGTGAGGAGCACTGCCTTGATCACAACTGTGAAAATATTTCCTGTTTCAATTGCCACCTGGACACTGCAAGGCAGGCAACTTACTTCTTTTTTGGGTTCCACACTTTGATTACGTCGTCCTTTCTTTGTTCTCGGTTCTTGAGTGACCTTTAGCTGTGGGCATCATAAAAGTAACAGCACATTATTCCCGACACTATGAAACACTTCTCTGCTGCTAAGACTAGCCAGGGACCCACAGGTCAGGGGTGAGCACTTGTTCCCTTTCGCATTAGCTCTTTCAGGACCACGTGGTTGGCACTCACAGAATGATTCCTCTGGGCCGAGGGCTTGAAAGAGCTAATGTGCTGGTAGTGTCAGGATCAGGGTTGGTGGTGGCTTCCGTGTACTGGAACTGGTTCTGGTTTCTTTCGCAGAGCACTTCACAAATGTTACACGAAAGGAAGAAGAAAAGTCAGAATCTGCTCATTCCAGTGAGGAGTGTGCGCTGACACCTGCACATTCAGAACGAGAACCGACAGGCTCTCACTGGCGCCTCTCACCTGCTCATTACTGGTAGAGGAGATGCTGGATTCTGCCTCCTCCTCCCCTCGGTCCTCATTCTTAGACTTCCAAAACCTCCCTTCACGAAGGAAGCGCTGATGCAGCTCCAGCTCATCACAGGCCTTCTTCCAGCCCATACTGCGCTTAACATGCAGCCGGTGAACGTTGACTGTGATGTCCTGTATGTTTTCAGAAGGAATCCAGGCCCTGTGAACAACATTGAAAGGGATGGTTAGAAATTTCCAAAATGGGAGGGACTTCCCTGGCCGTCCAGTGGTTGAGACTTCGCCTTCCAACACACGGGGAGCTAAGATTCCACATGCCTCGTGGCCAAAAACCCAAAACATAAAACGGAAGCAATACTGTAACAAATTCGATAAAGACTTTAAAAATGGTCCACATCCAAAAAAAAAGAAGAGGAAGAAATTTCCAAAACGGTAGAAACACTACCAATTGTAAAGTACAATTTGTGGCTTGAATAAAAACTCTTACCAAGTAGAAAATAGGTGAAGTGACATTTGTTTTTCACAGTCATCAAAGCAAAGTTCTCAGAATGGGAGTGATTTACAGCTCTTTTTAAAACGTTCAATACCTCATTGTTTTGAATACTGTAAATTATTCAAAATCTAGCTATTTGCATGTTAGAACTATAGAATCATTTGTAAATGCCGAGAGATTTTCATGAGACACTTACATACAAAATGAGGGCATCTAACAACTATTATCTAGTAAGTCATCACATCCCTATTCATCAGATGAACCATGACTAACAAATGGAAAACTGTTTGTATCATTCAGCAACCAAGTACTCAACTGCGAACACATAAGTTGATCTAAAACTACATTTCGTTCTATTGGGAAGAATACTAGAAGTTTACAAAAATTTTCCTGGGTGCTAATTGCTTGACTGGACTTAAATTAGTATCCAACTCAACCAGGGCTTACCATGTGCCAGTGGAAGGTACCACAAAGCATACAGTGCATGGGACCTATGACTGTTCCCGCCTCATTTGACAGCTGGCAGAGGTGCTGCCAAAATGGGGTTAAGGAAAGCTATTAATTAGCAGCTGGAACCCAGTGAGGGTCCTCACTGCGTGTAATTTATTAGGTTGGCACTTCTATATACATTGCCACTGCCTTTAACTGAGAAACAATGATAAAACAGTGCAGCACAGAGTTGAGGTGACTCTGGGGTACTCTGGAGAGGAAGAGGGTTTCATTTGGCTGTGAGTGGTCACAGGTTTCATTTGAGCTCCATCTTGAAGGAGGAGTAAGATTTAAACAGGGGACCATATGAGGGGAGGACTTCTAGGCAGAAGGGATGTCACAAATGAAATAAGAAAATATAAGGACATGTGAGGCACAGTTAGTATGACATTTTCTAGAGCACAGGGTACAAGTTGGGATCCAGCACTATGAATACACAGATTTGCTCTTTTCAGTCGTATTAGGAGTTTCAGAAATACTAGACCTATGACTGCTCTGAAGGGATCTTACTGGATCTTACTGGATTCCTTGAAGGAATCCCGGCACATATGCCTAAAGCCAAAAATGTAGACTTCTAATTTGCTTGTACAAACTAAGCTGTTTGCTTTAGAATTTAAAAGCACATTTTAAATATATAATAATCCATAGTTATACGGTAATGATAACTGAAATTGTTAAATTTGAACTTATTTATAAATATTACATTAACAGTATCATCTGACAGTGCTTTACTAGAAACCAAAGTAAACTACACTTTGAAAAAGAGTGCAAATAAAATTTTGCTTGTGGAAGAGTTCCTTGCCATTAGATCTTGTATTTATATTATATTTACTCTTTCAGTCAACAAACATTTATTGAGCACCTATTATTATACCAGTCAATCAATAAAAGTGTTAAAACACTTTTTAAAACCAGTATGTTTTTTGAGAGAGATTTCTGTTATAAGCAGTGCTGACTACCTGGAATCAACTTGTGACCTAGGAGAGAATCTTATCCCCTTGGATATATTTAGTCTATTGAATCTATTTAATCTATTGAATTTATTCAATTTATCTACTACCAGCTGGAACCCAGTGAGGGTCCTCACTGTGCCTAATTATTAGGTTGGCACTTCTACATATATGGCCACTGCCTTTAATCTACTGAATTTAATCTACTGATTTAAGCAACGGAATCTATTCTTAACATGAGACTTAAGTCTCAATGCAATTCATAAAAACATTCCTATTCTCTCTTAATCATCTCCATTATTGTAGATAATCAGATTTCAGTTTTAAAGAGTATCACTGAGCATGCAATCTGACCTACACTAAAAATAAAAGGCAAACTGCACCCCACAATTTACAGTAAGTTTAATAAAAAGAGGTAAAATCGAATCTGGCTATACCTACACATCTGTCAATCCGGAATTCTCTGAATATATGCACAATGAAATGGCTCAGTGATATGATGGCAAACGAACCCAAAATGTCCCCTTTCTTTCTTCCCTGTGCCATTGCTCCCTCCAACTACAGGCAGCAGAAAGATTTAGCCCTGCTGACAGTCAGACCCTATCAGCTACTTTTTTCCTCTGACAGGCAGAACCCTGCATACCCTATGAAAACCCTGCCTGTACTTACCAGGACCACAGGCATCTGCTCCCTGAACGTTACAACCTGCTCAGGGTTCAGGGTCTAGGGAGGGAGCAGCATGTTCTGGTGTGAGCATACAGAGGGACTAGTCCAAAATCATTTATTTGCTTAAATTTTTTTTCTCCCACCTAAGTGTAGAGACATGATTGATAAAATGGCTAAAGAATATTTATTGTATTTATTCGTGGTGATCTCTGCATAACAATGTCGTATTTAATACCACTGAATGGCACACTAAAAAATGTTTACAATAGTTTTAAAAAAGTATTTATTAATGAAAACTTGTAGCTGGGGGCCCTTCTAGGCCATCTCTACTTGGTATATAACATGTTGCTTAAGTAATTAAAACTTATTTTTATCTATCAATTATTCTAACATGATAGAGTATCATTTTTAAGGTATGTCCCCATCGTTCACTTGAAATATCTTGCTGGTATACTGTAACCAGGAAAAGCAAATGAAAAAGATTCATAGTAAAACTGTGTTTATAGTAAAATTGTAGATCTTTTATTTTCTAAAATAAAGTCCTTAGGGTCTCATCAGTCCGTAATTTTTTTAGATAAAATTTTCCAAGAAATAAGAAGTCTGGGGGAAAAAGACTCTGGAAATGTAATTTTCTGTTTTAATTCCCTCTTCAGATGACAAACTTACTCTAGGGACCCAAGTAAATCAGCTCAAATATTCTTCTAAAATATTTTCTGCACAGTATATACTGAATGATATAAAACAAACTCACTCATATTATTAATAAAATACCACTCATGGTTGAAGATACTATAAAGTTGTTTTAAAATTAGTGAAAAAAGAAAATATAGGAAAATTCTGATTATCAGATTGTTCTCATCTAGTAGTATGGTTTTTAAAAATAACTGAATTCTTCATTTTTCTAAATTAACTGTTTATTTAATGAAATTCAAAGAACTAAATCAAATTTTTCCCTCATGTACATTCTTAGATCATAACATCAACACTCTCCTGTACTCCTGAGTTGATTATTTTTGTCTATGGCTTTGACAGAACCTTGAAAGTACGGTTGAAACTACTGTAATGATATTACAATTCTATGAAATGAACACATCCTGAGAAGCCTTCCGCTTAACTCCTAATATGGATTCAGTCCCACCATTAACATGCTTCTGAACTCAACAGTGTCAACTATTGGAACTGTCCTGTTTAGTAACCATTACCTGAAATACACCTAGAAATACCATGTATAGAAAGCACTGTTAGGTGCCCAGTCAAGTTATGTGCTGATTTGTTTTTTAATTTAAAATACACTTCAGGGCTTCCCTGGTGGCACAGTGGTTAAGAATCCACCTGCCAACGCAGGGGACATGGGCTTGAGCCCTGGTCCGGGAAGATCCCACATGACGTGGAGCAACTGAGCCCGTGCACCATAACTACTGAGCCCGCATGCCACAACTACTGAGCCCGTGAGCCACAACTACTGAGCCCGTGAGCCACAACTACTGAAGCCCGCACGCCTAGGGCCTGTGCTCTGCAACAAGAGAAGCCACCGCAATGAGAAGCCCACGCACCGAAACAAAGAGTAGCCCCCCTCGCTGCAACTAGAGAAAGCCTGCACACAGCAACAAAGACCCAACGCAGCCAAAACTAAATAAATACAATAAATAAATTTATAAAAAAGTAAAATGAAATACAGTCCACACAGTTTCTAATGGCAAAGCCCACAGAGCACTGGTAAAGCAGGACTGGGCACCCCCCACGACTCCTGGAGGCCCAGGGGTGATGGCTGCACATGATTACCTCTGGTGGTGGTGACCGAAGAAGCGGACGTCAACCTGATTGTCCTCTTTCTGCATGACTTTGGCCGGCCAGAATCCAAAACCTTTCATTTTAGCCCAAACCAGTTCATGATTAGGTATCTGGAAATAAAATGTTTTACCTTGTCATACTACTTTTAAAGTATTAAATACAAGAATATCATTAATACTGAACTACTCAGTCAAGCATAATCCATAATTTTGAAAATATTGTTTTTTCTAACTCCTAAGCACACAGAACTTACCCCCACCCCAGGATTGACTGATTTTGCCTCCAAGAAAAACACCAAAAAAATTAAAATTTGCATAAGCAATGTGGACCTTCATTTCGCAGAAAAGACAGTGAAAAGAATCTCTTGATAGCCTGTGGCATCTGGAATGAAGCCAACAGTGTAACAGTGGCAAACAGAACACCCTAACTTTGCTTCATGAAATACAGTCCAACCCTGGGAGCCTATAGGAAATGGGAGAATTTTAGGCCTTCCTCCCGATCTATCAAGTCGGAGATGCAAATTTTAATGAGACCCTCAAGTGACTGAGGAGCACACTAATATCTCCGAGAATAGGGGCTCTCAGGCAGGCTCCTACACCATGGCCAGGGGTGGGCGACTGCCCCCGGAACACTCCTTGAAATCATGCCATTTTAGGGGAAATCACACAGCTGTAAGTATATATAAAGACTTAGATTTCTTGTGAGAGAATGAGAGGAAAAGCAAATTTTTACTTTATGTATTAAGGGATTCAATGTTTATTCCTACTCTTGAGGGTCCTCATTTTAAAGTCAGAAATGGATACTGATCCCAAGCTGTTTCCCCCATGTTTCAGTTTTCATACTCATTAAAACCATACATACTATGACACAAAGAAAAATATTTAGAAGGATTATAATCTTCAAGCAAATTGGAAATAAACTTCCTTAGAGTAAGACATCAGACACTTAAGAGGTTAAAAAAAAAAACTCAAAATTTTACATACACAAGGATAGCAGAACCAATTGTCAGGACGTGCATTTGATAAATAGAAGCAATTCTTGCAAAGTTGTAATTCATCCAGCTGAAAAAGAAAATCAACTATTTAGCCTACATAAAATACACACATGCATAGAACTATATAAAATAGATCCATGCAAATTAACATTCTCTTTCATGTATACAGTCTCCAGTTTTGTTCCTTAAGCTTAAAATTCTAATTTTCCAATGAATAATACCAGAAGAGCCTGCCACTTTCTTCTTGGAACCTCCCGAAGGTCCCAGATTGCACTTGGAATAGAGGACAGATTCCTTAGGGGGCCACTGCATCTGACCTCTGCTTCCCCAGCCTCACTGATACCTTTCCAGTTCAGCACTCATATTAAAGGCTATTTCCTCAGAAATGTCTCTTGATCTACCCATATAAAATATCCGCTACCAATAAAAGCAGTCCCTACTTTGCCTCATTCTCTGTCTTAGTGTTATTTTCTTTCATAACATTTTTTTATAACTTGTAAAGAAACCTATTTTGTCCGTCCTTTTCTTGAGTCTCCCTCTTCAGAATACAACTGTATGAGCAGGAAGCCAGCATCCTGATCCCCATTTTATTCCTCCTAACACAGCACATAGTAGACACTCAATAAACATGTTTAACGAATTTTTAAAAAGTCATATGTGAAATGGAATCAAGAAACAAAACTTTTTATATAAATTGAGATGCTTTTGCAAAGATAGTATGGTTATAGATGAGTGTTTCAAATAAGAAAGACCACCCAAAAAATCCTTCCCTAAATATATATTTCATTTATTGTATAAATATGCATGCTGTTGTTTGGATGCTTTTTTGCCTGTGTAGTGTAGTAAGAACTCAAATTTGAACCTTTCATTCGCAGAGGGTAATGTTTATTGAGTGCCTGCCCAGTGCAGCACATTTACATGTAGTTATATAACTAATACTCTTTAGGGTAGTTAAAGAGGAGAAAACAAAGTTTCCTTTTCTTCTAACTAGTAGAAGTTACTTAGTAACTAAATCTAACTCCCAGGATTTCTCTGAAAATAGTTCTGCCAGAATTCTTCCCCCTCTGTTTGCGTTATTTCCCATGTATGTCATACATGGAAATAAAATTATATTTAAAGAAAATGGCAAAATTAAAACGTACATATCAGAGTGGAATTCTGAAATAGATTAGTGTGGAATATAGCAAGAGTTTAGTTATTAGGCATGGATAGTACCTCATGACATGTGTCTTTATAGAGCATCCTTGCTATGTCAGCTTGCTCACTGTCTGCTGTAATTAAAGACAGGTATCTATTACCAGTGATCTAGAAACACAAGACTATCAAAATTAATACAGCCGTTTAAATTTTCTTTCATTTTTAACAAAAGTGGACACATACCATTTAAAACAAAAACGTATATTTAAAATAAAATTAAGGCAGTAAAAGAAAACGCTATCAGCAGCTTTAATTTTATATCCAATATAACATAATACTCTAGGTACAGAGGGACCTCTTTCATTACTTTTGAATGAGGGGATATTAATGCGGAAAATCAAAAGTAATCAAAGTGCTTATAAAAAGCCTTTCAACTAAGTTTATATATAAAACTATGAATATTACCTAGTGTAACTAGAGTTCTTCTTTTGGCCAGTCAATTCTATAAGCTATAACTCCATTACCAAACATTTTTAAGTTTAAACCCTAACATTATTACTTACAGATTCATTCAGGTATTGTTTTAATGTAATATTTTATAAAAGATATTTCTCGACATGGAATGTAAATGGTATGAATTTTAAAAAACTACACAAAAGAAAAAATATTCAACCTCCATAGAAAATCACTGTGTTGTGGAGAAGCAACTGAGCATCAGCTTTGAACTCTTCGTAACTTCGGTACTTCCCTTCGTTCACTTTCTGCAGAGGGAAAACAACAAAATGGCAAAGGGTTAATGGTGAGAACACCTGTCAGCATTACAGCGTTAGAGTGTAGGAAACAGGCGAATTCTCCAGAATGGCATTACGACTACTCCTGTGTCCCATGGTACTGACAGAATGTGCGTAAAAGAAACCCCCAACTCCGTCTGCAGTTAGACTATTACAGGATGGTGAAGTGTGCAGAGCCCACATCCTGCAGCCACGTCGTCCCCGATACTTATTTACTAGTATGAACTCTGCAGCATGAACACCTCATTCTGTAATAACAAAAGCTGCTGCTAAGCGCTGTAAATAACGAAAGCTTTGGTCAGTGGGGCTGATGAGACCCAACTACATATCTACTACTTTTACAACTCAAGAGAATAAAAATTGAAAGAAGAAAGAGCCGCTAGCCTCTGTGACAGTTTACCGTTATCACAAAGAAGATATGGTTATAATTCTGAATTGGGATTAGGTGCTGATGTATAAACAACTTTAAAGTCCTAGGAGGTCCTCTATGCACCAAGTCAAATGATGGCTCTGTTTGGCATCAAGGGTCACGGGGCACTTTTATGAATATTGATATCTGAACTCCACCCTGAACTTCTCATGGCCTTGGGCTCGCAGGTGCTCAGGCCTTGGCATTGTGCAGCGCTCCCAGGCTACCTGCCTATACCCAGGTGGGGACAACCAGACCCCACAGCCCCCAAGCACCATCATAGCTCGTATTGTGGTCTGGACTGTAAGCTCCTGAAAGCATGAAAACCATGTCTTCCTCTTCATTTTCTTTATGGTGTTTCTGCTCATGGTCAGCACTTGCTAACAAGGCACCATCAGCCCAGCCAGTGTGCTCCATGGACCCAACAGGATCAGACTGCAGAACGTGGGGAGGGGCCACACAGGGAGAGGGCAGGAAGGGCAGCGGAGTTCTTCACTGTTCTCAGAGGCTCAGAGTCAGGAAAAGAGGCTATGCCTGAAGCCACACAATCTAGGGGTAGGAGGTGAAATTTAAATGGCTCGTTTTTATGAACAACCTTCATTTATCCCTTTCTTCCACTGAAATAATACACCTTCATTCTTCCTCAGCTATTAAGCAGATTAAGAAAGGAGTAAGATGATTTTAAAGTATTCCTATGGTCTCCCTGTTATGGCCAGCCATAAGATTTTAAAACTTCAAAGTGATACATAGGTACAGAATTAATAAATCTGCAAAGCTAACTGGAAACAGGTCAAAGTGTTCATTGGATTTTACTACAATTTGTAATTAAGTATTAACAAACCCATTAACGATCCTCAGCTAGAGTAGGTAAAAATAAGAACTTCATTAAAGAAGGATAAAGTTTTCTAGTTAAAACTTTGTTTTGTTCAAGTGCATGTCATTGTGTTTCCCAAGATCCTAGATCAGTTCTATGTTCTAATCTTCCCTTGAGAGAAACTCCTAAGTACTGCTTCTGAAACTAGGAAACCACATCCACATGTTAATTACATCTGGAACATTACACTGACCAGGCTACAATACATTTTCTTTAAGCAGCAAGTGTCAAGAATCAACAGGCTGCTGAAAACCAAGCCTCTTAAAAGATGACCCCTAAAGAGCACTAGAGGGAGTGCATGCCATTCACAAGGGCAGCTGCTCAGGCAGGAGGGCGGCAGGTGCACGACCAGGGCTGTGCTGTCAGGGAGCTTTACCTCCTGAATGGCAGGGACGTCGACCGCCGAGTGCACCAGCCGCCGGTACATGGGGTGTTTGTTGTCCTTCCCCTTTTTATTAAGGTCAATAGCCTGAAAGGTCATGAGACACATCAGTTTAAACGTGGCTAGAGAGAGGGGTAAAACATCAATTTCTAAACAACAAGTACTTTAGAACTTAATGAAAAATGTACATGCACTATAGTTTAATGTGGCATTCCTTAAGGTTTGAATAGAAAGAACAGTTATTTTGGAAAATTCAATTTCACTTTAAACACTATCAATGAAAATGTTCATTCTGATAAATGGAATTTTAAAATATACATGTGTCTAATCTAATACAGCTAAAGAAACGCCTGAGTTGAAAACAAAGACAAAACAAATTTTAAAGCCTTTTATAGAACTATTTACTGTACAAAAGAAACGGGACAGCAGTGGTTTCCACCCCTCATACTGCTCTATGCATATTTGTTCCTTGTCAGTCACTAACTTTTAAGGAGTAAGCCAGAGTGAAATATATTCTGGGCGATTCTGAGAGTCCCCCTTACAGGACTCACCCTCTCCTTCATGCGGGAGACGATGAACCTCAGGTACGTACTCATCTCCTGCTTGTTCGTATTTTTCTTCTTGATGCTCTGTTGAAGATAGAAAAGGCCAAGATAAAATCTGATCATTTATAAGTCTATATTCTTGTAAAAGATGTCTCTTATATAAAAGATTATAGTGTGCAAAGATTTTCTTAAAAGATGTACTATTTCCAACATTATCTGATGCCGAGAAATCTTCAAAGTTTGCATACCAAAAACAGCATTTAACAAGGTAAGAATTGGAAAATATTATACTGTCCTTGACATAATAACTTAGAGAACTATGCATTTTTTTCTTTTCTTGATGTTTAAAACTTCAACCAATTTTCAGATGAAAAGAAATAATGACAATAACAATAATGATACAATAATGATATAATGTAGAATCACTTATTTTATTTAAAAAAATTAATGGCTGAAATCCTTTAGGGAATATTTTAAAATAGCAATAGTGAATGATGAATTTCAACATAACATTATTCTCTGTTAAAAAGATTATTAAATGTCTGTGTCACAAAGGAATTACATACACTGCAGCACACACATCTACGTAACTATTCTGAAGTGTCACGGATCTCTTCAGTAATAACTCCAATTTCTGTTAGTCTTGCCTAAAAGCTAATTAGGTTCCTTAATTTATCTCAGAAAATTAACTTTACATGAAGAAAAAAAGACAGATTTTTTAACTTTTATGTCATTTCTAGACAGCTAGGAAACAAGGACCAATGTTCCCATTTCCCTAGTCAAGGTTAATATACCATGACAGACACTGGGCCATAAGTAGACTGCACTGCAGAGAACTGAGTAGGTTTGGGCCACTATTTAATAGACACTAACTTTTTCAGGCCGCTACATTATGAGTCTCTGGTATTATTACTTACTCCCAAAAGAATTTTATACACAGGAAGTCATCTCAATATCCTAAGTACAATGGAAGAAGGAGCAAAAATTTCTCATGTAAATGAGAAACCTTAGCTATGGCTTAAGCAAACTGATTATACATACACAACATTAAAATATCTGCATAAAAAGTGGAAAACTGTTTTCTGAGCTGGAGACTTACTTTCATACACTTCATGTTTGACATGATCCCCTTCCTTCCTCCTCACCTGGATTCTTTGGCAATGCAGTCAGTGCTCTCCTTACTCAGCTTTATTCTATGACCTGTGCAGTTTTATTATGGAGCAGTTTTTCTCAACCCCGGCCATACCTCAGATACACTGGTGGACTCCCATAAAATGCAGTTGGGCTCCACCCCTGAGCATCTGAATTGGAATTTCTAAGGGAAAGTTCATTCATTCACTGTTAGTTCCTCAGGTGGTTGTGACATCTGGCCAAGACCAAGTACCAGTGGTGTAGATGTGGAGTTTAAAATGCAGTGACATTTCCTGAACCCCAGGTTTTATAATCTCTGGGGAAAGGGACTTTGATGTAGCTTGTAAGTTCTCATTTTAAACAAAATCCCCAGTGAGTCCCAGGCACACAAACACATGAGAACTATTAACTGCTCCCTCCTGTAAGCCACAGTAAAACAGTGGATCTGAAACACAATCAGCTATTAATGCTTTTGCATAAACATTCTTGCTAGCACGGCCATCCCTCCAAGTACTGCTTTCTATACTAAACAGCTTGATGAGCTATTGGATATAGGGAAGAAAGGGTAAGAAGGCCAAGAAGGCTTTTTCCTCACCTCCTGGGAAACCTATATTCCCTTAAAAAGAGAGGAGAATAAAAACAAATGCTTCCAGGGAGTTTCCTGGTGGCCTAATGGTTAGGATTCCGGGCTTTCACTGCCGTGGCCCGGGTTCAATCCGTGGTTGGGGAACTGAGATCCTGCAAGCCGCATGGCATGGCCGAAAACAAACAAACAAAAAAGCCAAATGCTTCCAACTGCATGCTCTATCATGCCAACTCTGAAATATTTTGGGAGGACTACCAACACTGCAGATCCCAAATATCATTCTGGTCATTAAATCACACAATTGTGTATAAACTCAGGTATAACAGCAACCTACATCAGATTAGAAGTCTTGTAATACTATCTGTGGGGTCATGGTTCTTTTAATAGGTAACATATTATTCCGGTGAAATATACAACCAGCACTGAAATATTACTTTAATGCTCACTAAAAATTGTGCCAAACTAAGCAGGGTGGGAACACTCTCCTCTCTGGGTCTCCCATTGAATACCTCGAGCTCAACCAGGCAATGAGTGCTCTTGAAGCCGATGTCCACTAGTGCTGGGACGTCTGCAGTCACTTGAGAGGCGACGGTGGGGATGGGTGCTCACTGCATCCCCTGTCTCCAGGGCTGCTGTGTATTCTACACATGCACAGTAATATTTTTTTCCCATTTCTGCACTCTCAACATCAACCTATGAAGTACTTCACTGTTAGTTAGAATCCAACTCCTTTTGGTTTTAGAGCCTTAGAAAATAAAGCAACTCAATGTTTCTCTGTGGGTGAAATTTATGCAGTGCTAGAATCAGAATCTCTCTACAGGCATACCTCATTTTACTGCACCTCGCAGATACTGTGATTTTTACAAATTGAAGGTTTGCGGCAACCCTGCACTGAGCAAGTCTATCGGTGCCCTTTTTCCAACAGCATTCGCTCACTTAGTGTCACTAGGTCACATGCAGTAATTCTCATAGTATTTCAGGCTTTTTCAATATTACTATATTATTATATTTGTTACAGTGATCTTTGATCAATGATCTTTGATGTTACTATTACGAAACGATTACGACTCACTGAAGGCTCAGACGATGGTTAGCATTTTTTAGCGATGAAGTACTTTTTAATTAAGGTAGGTACCTTTTTTGACATAATGCTATTGCATACTTACTAGTTTAAACATAACTTCTATGTACATCCAGAAACCAACTAGTTTGTGCAACTAACTTGATTGTGATATTTGCTTTACCGTTGTGGTCTGGAACCAAATCTGCAATACCTCCAAGGTATGCCTGTATAGCTAAAATATCCTAACCAACTGGTTCTTTCTTTGAAATAAAAAAATATTGAAACTTTTTGAAACAGTAGGGAAAACCCTATTTTACTTTGCTTAAGTTTAGGTAACTGTGCATTGCATTGTTCATGTAATTCCCCTGTTTAAATGAAGGTCTATTTTCAGTTCCTATTTCCTTTCCATAGAGAATCTACAAAATACATGGGTATTACGTGCTCTCAGAATGCTTTTACTTTGGTTTCACCTGTTTAAACATTTTTAGATTAATTGCTAATTTAGCATAACCATGTGCAGCAGCATTTCTTTCTGGGAAGACTCCAAATGTACAGAGTTCAGGCCGAGGGCCTTAATTTTACAAAACTATAATAAATGATAAATTAGAGGATAAAAATCTGATTTTGTATCATGTTTAAATTTGCTTAGAGTAAGGTGCTAGAGTATCTCTCCTCTTCGGTGTGCAACTGAAAGTGGTGATATACGCTTAGGAAAGTGACTATATTTCAGCAAAATGTAAAAGGAAACAAGGAGGATGGATGACTTTCTGTGGCTAAATGGATGTGACCCACCCCCACCCTTCACAGCTCCAACTCTGGCAAAATATTACTACCTAGAAAGTCCCCTACACATTTTATAAAGTGCCACCCAGATTTAGGCACCCCACTTCAGTGCTGATCACCTCTGGTTGTGCATTAGAACCGCCTGGGAAAGCCTTTAAAAAAACACCAATGTCCATTTATACAAAGTTCTGGAACAGGAACAACTTATCTGATGGACACTAATGACAGTGACGCCCATCTAGTATGGGGTGGGATTCAATGGTCATGTCGGTGGGACTTGGGTACAGAGCTATGTGTGCATTTGTCTATTTCTCAAGTGGCATATTCAAGACTTGTGCAAATCACTGCAATGTAAATTTTACCTCCAAGGAAAAAGCCACCACTGTCTAGGTGCCACCCAGAGATGGTGCTGACACTGGTTTACAGAGGAGCCTGGGCACTGGCAGTCCTAACACCCCAGGTATTTCTCACAGGCAGTCCCGACTGAGAACCACTGCACAGCAACATAAGAGAGGCTGTTTCCTTACACAAACATATGCAGTGGGCCAACTCACCTCTGCTGCTGTCCCAAGAAGAGTCAAGAGGCAGAGCTGCGAAGCTGGCTTCTGAAGTGACACCAGATCTAGAAGCCTCTCTGTCTACTTGCTCACACTAACAGAAAGGCACCTCTCTTACGTTTCAACTATTTGTTGGTTCTCTTCAGTTAACACATTAAAACTTCAATCATTCTGGCTGTATAGGAGTCACCAAAAGAAGTTTCCTATCCAAGGAGGATTATTTTTTTGAAAGCCTCTATATTACTTGTTTATTTTTTTACTTGCTGCCCAATACACCTTTTCTGGTGGCAGATATGGGATTCTACCGAAGATGTAGGGCAAGAACTGAAGTGCATGTGAACACTCCAGTTGGTAGGTGTATCCAGGAGGCTGAGGGAGCCCACTTCCCACACGTGCAGGCTGAGGCACTTGCTCAGAGAAGGGAAGCAAACAAAAGAGAAGACCCTGAACAGATGCAAAATCTCTTCCAGCAATTTGTAGGGACGAAGCACTTGTTATAAGATGCTTTCACATTTGCTAAACTTGTGGGCTTTCTTTTTAACACTTTCTGGTTATGATTTAGAGAGCTGGTATTTCACAAAGGAAATCAACAGAGCACACAGCTCCATCCAGGGCTGCACCCTAAGACTTCTAAGGACATCTTAGTTAGCATGTTGTGAGCTGCCTTATGTGACAGTCACAGCAGAGTTAGTGCCTGTTGGCCAAACCAGGACATTGGCGTGGCTTGAAAAAAGCCACTATAAGAGAAATGAAAGAGGTAGCTTCTAAGGTAAACACCATTCTGCTTGTAACACAACTAAGCAGATAGCTCTTGACAACAAGGTAAGAAAAAGAGAAAAATAGTGCTGTATAAAATCTGCAGATTATTGCAGATCCAATTCTTTCTCAGACTTTGAAGAACTGCTTTGCAGACCTCAGAACTCCTCAGTAAAGGCCTTTTTGTAAGAGTGACAGCTCAGGATCCATCAGAATGAAGCCCAGTAAGTGTTGGTAACTGTCCATATCACCTGGCAGCATACAGGAGTGACTTTGGTCAATATCTACAAATAATAAAGAGCAAAACTTCCTGTTACATGCCCAAAGTTGCTGCAACCATTGTTAGACAACAGAAATCACATGGCCGAAGCTGTGTTACAGAGGTGGATAAGACATCCACTAACCTAAGATGCACTTAGGTATATTACAGATAACCGAGGGGCTGCTTCCCTTTAAGGGAAAAATAATAGAAAATCTTGAATACCTTCTTGAGTAAGGAATTCTTAAGCCAGTTACAATAATGGCTGGATTACAGCAAATCAAATGAGTCTAGGTAGATACCACAAGACAAAACATGAATAAAGTAATTCAGCCATGCTCAGTGCCTTACAGTGTTTTTTGGCTGGAAGCAGGTAGGAACAAGTTTTGATCCTGTCAAGGTTTATCCACAGCTGATTATTGATAATGATGACCAAGCACCATTATTTGAAGGAACATTCAGGACTGAATAGTCTGGAATTTTCAATGTGCCCTAGAAACATAGGGCACTTCAGTTGTAGAAACATATTTTAGCAGAGAATTAACTTCTGGAAATACCACTTCTATACACCAAGTATCCAAAAGAAAAAAAGAAGTGTAAAATCAGAAATCCAGGGGTCTTTTCCTTAGATAATATATCTGTGCTCACCTCGCCAAATCCAAGCTCCCAAGTCTGTTATTAACAAGGGCTTCCCACTTTCTTGGGGATTCCCAACACCCAAAATGTTCTTCCCACAGCAGGCTGGACCAGAGGCAGGCAAACTTCTGTGAAGGGCCAGATGGTAACTATTTTAGGCTTTGAGGACATTCAGTTAGTGGCTGTCTCGACTACTCAGCCCTGCCATTGTGGTGAGAAGACAGCTATAAATAATGCATGCGTTACATGAACAGGGCTGTGTTCCAATAAAACGTGTAGATATTGAAATTTTAATTTCTTATAACCTTCACATGTCACAAAATATTATTTCTCTTTTTCTTCAACCATTTGAAAGTATAAAACCCGCCCTCAGCTCATGAGCAGTACAAAAACAGGTGGTGGGCTTGATTTGGCCCATGGGTCGTAGTTTGCCAACCCCTGGACTATAAGTTCTATGACAGCAGGGTCCATGATGGTCTAGTTCAGTGTTCTTTTGCCAGGGCCTCGTACAGTATCTGTCAAATAGTAAATACTCAATAAATACTAGTTGAATTGAACTAATGGCAGTCATTAACTAACCAACTTCATTGCCTACTAGAAAAAAACATTCCATGTAGTTGAACTCAACAATACAACATCCTTCCAAAATGTGAAATACTTATTCACACCCAAGCTGTGTTAGCACATTCAAGCCACTATAAACCATTGTTAATGTACCATTTCACTGTCAGATGACACCTGAACATGGCTGATGTCCTCTAACAATCAGAGGCTCACTTGATGTTAGTGAGCGTGCAGGACTCCTGAGCCTCAACCCCAAGGATGTGTTCTAAACAAGCACATCCAGTAATTCTGCTACAGATGGTCTCTGGGGCTTATTGGAGAAACACTAGTCTGCATATAAATTACCTATATTGTCAGAGGAACCAGGAAGCTCCAAGCTCTCCTCCATAACTATCTGTAATCAAAGAATAGAAATGAATCCCAATGCATTTTAGCTGCACATAAATTGCCTATGTTAAGGAAATCAGGGGCTCTGCGATATTCTCTGTAACCACTTGTAATGCTGGAATACAAAGGAATCAAAGAATTTATAAGAAACCCAATATCTGAGATTTTAACAGTAGAGCTGGTCTGGTGGGAGTGGCCCCAAGCCCTACTATTTCTCCTCTGTACCACTGGGACCCCAGCAGCCCCTCAATGACAATCACTTTCTAGCACAGTCTTCTAAAAATATACCAATGTTCAGTCTTGTTCACCCCCAGCACTGACACACTGAAATTAAGTCTCCTCTACAAGAGCAGAACACCACACCTGCTGCCAGCACCAGCGTAGGAACTTGGTTAAACACTTCTGCATTCGGAGTGCATGACTCCCTATAGCTCCATCCTACATCTCCCACAGTCAGTCCAGCAACAATCATTTTCCCTTGAGTTTCTGGCACTAGTTTTTTGGGTTTTTTTTTTTTTAAACTTAAGTTAAAGAAACTTAAGTTTAAAAATCTCCCCTAGGCTGTCACAAATATGCCTTCTTACTCATAAGTAAAAGTTGAACTTGGAGGATAATTCAAACCACAAAGAACATGTTGAGGTGGATTCTTGGAGTGTGTTGGCAAACATGACTCTACTCCCAAGCACTCTCTACTTGAGAAGTTGCTCCTGCTGAATCACTAATGCACAGGGTTTCCAGACTTCTTCATGGAGATTTACAAAACAGCACTGAATGCTACTTCAGCTGTATCTATATTTATTAATTTTAACAGAGTCAACTCTTTGCTCTCTGATTGAGGTTGGGAGGTTTTGACTAAGTTCAGATGATATAATCAGCTTTGTATCTGCCAGTCCAGGGTGATTTACCAACTATTAAAGTATAGTCTCAAATTACTTCCACAAGTCACACAACTGACTGGTATTGTGAAAACATGGAGTATTTCTATATCCACTACATCCACAGAGAAATTGCTATAATACTAGCTATAGAGAGAAGGGTGTTATGTTATTCTTGTTATGTCAGGAATTTTATCATTCAAAATTAAATTTACTTTTGGACATAACTTTAAGTTCTTTTGCAGCAGATTACAGGGATTTAAGAATAGGAAAGGGACATTCGAAAAAGTTCATAGAACACAGGTTGTGTCTCCTTGTTCCTTCCATCTTCTACCAACACTAGTCTTTAAAGAAAGAACAAGATTCAAAAGGCAGAGGGAGGACGGATTCTTCAATGGAGTAAACCTTTCCATTCTCTCTTCTGAAAATAACTTACATGTCTCTGTTTTGGGGTCGCGGAATGAGTATCATATATATGTTCTCTGCTTAATGAGGCTGACAACCAGCCAACATTACACTACCTACCTCCCCACTCCTTCCCCTACCTCCCCACTCCTACCTCTCCACCCCTTCCTCTCCGGCCTCATCACCTGCAGAGACAATAAAAGGAAATTGTGCGCACTTTGTACATATTTTCAGTACATCAATACTGGAAACACTAAATGAGCTTTCTATTTATCTAGATTAAGTTGTAACCATCTTGATGTAGGAACCAGTCCAACTATTATCTCTTTAATCCCTTATAGCTAAAAATAAAAGATAAAGCTCAATTAACATTTTTTAAAAGCCACTAAAAAGAAACATCTCAAGGACAAAATACACCCTGAACATTTCACACTCACATCCAACACTTTCTGACTGTAACTTGTTAAATTCATCATGGGGAGGCAATGTAGAAAATGTGGATTTTTTCCTTTCTTACTTGGCTCCAGGTAGTTTTATAAAGAGCTTATATAACAATACATGAGATTTTACAATTTCATATCCTAGATCCAATTTTAAAAATCCTTTATCAGGGCTTCCCTGGTGGCGCAGTGGTTGAGAGTCCGCCTGCCGATGCAGGGGACACGGGTTCGTGCCCCGGTCCGGGAAGATCCCACATGCTGCGGAGCGGCTGGGCCCGTGCGCCATGGCCGCTGAGCCTGCGCGTCCGGAGCCTGTGCTCCGCAACAGGAGAGATCACAACAGTGAGAGGCCCAGGTACCGCAAAAAAAAAAATCCTTTATCAATGTTCCCATTACTTTTTCCTCTAGTAAAGCCGGGAATGAATACCAAAACTGCCTTATAAAGTAATTGGTTCAGACAAAGATCTTCTTAAAAATTAATTTTCTACTTTTGTGAGTATAAAAATAAGACCCCATTGTCTTTAAAAATTGTAAAAAAAATTTGATTAATGTTCATTCATAGCTTTTAATACTATGATTGTCTACATTTTTAAAAAACGCTTCTTCTATTTTATTTAAAAATCAAATCTCTACTCCAGAATTGATAATATGTATCTTGAAGGTAAAGGTACTTACTTTCAGGGTGAAAATATTAATAAACTTCCCACATTAAAAAAGGAAGACTAATCAGAAAGAATACATTTCACAGTAGATACACAGAGTAAAGAATATACGTTCAAAATATTTTCGTTTCGCATTTTGTCCTGTTTCACTCTGAACATTAAATGAGAATTCTCCTTAATTTTGAGATTTGAAAAAACTATACTGCCTACATACCCAAAAGAATGAAAAATGAATTCAGAAGTAAATTTCTATCTCCAGTTTCAAGAAATAGCTTTCATCAGGAGTCACAGTACAAATGACTCAAATATAACTTACCCAGAACTAAGTTAACAGTGACAAGTCAGTATGTACCCATGGTGACCTCCTAAATAGCAACTCAGTCTTGGTTTAGTTTTAGTAAACAGTTAAATTCCCTTGTTTTCAGTAGCTGTCTAACGAGTATACTATACCCCATGTGAAAAAAATATATAGTACCTGGGGATTAACATCCAATCTAAAAGTTAATTTTAAATGCTTTCTATAGACTTCTTTCTGTATATATCTATTAAGTTTCCTGTAAAATAGACATCATCATTCTAAATATTTTAAGGAGAAGCTGCAGTAGTAGGGAGATCTTAGGAATAATTCCTACTAGTGTAGCTCCCTTCCTCGGATCTCCTTAGATGGCCTACTAGTCAAGCATCAGAGAATCAGGCACTGCAAATCTGGGAGAGCTTTGCGGATTAGATGTATAACCAAAGTATTCTTAAATAAGTAAAATTCTCCCATATAAATTCTTCTTCATTTTCTTATCTACATTTTCTTGTGTTTCTGTATTTTATTAGTAGGCTAAGTTGATTCACCATACATTTGTACATTAACACAAATTTTAAAGTTTGTGACCCTTAAACAGAGAAAAATACCATATGAAACATTTGTGGGCAGATGAGTATTTTATAGTTTTAAAGACATACTGGAATAATATATCCCCTATCCAATACTTTGGTATTCTTTTCTTTTGTGACTTAAGTTGATCCCTTCATATATAAGTCACGACAAGTGCATCATAAATGGGACGTAAAGTGAACCAAAGATGTTAAGGATATAAATAGTAATACAACATTTTTATATTATAAGACAATTATAAAAGCCTAAGATATGGGTAAGGGAATAAGAGGTACAAACTACAACGCATAAAATAAATAAGCTACAAGGATATTTAGTACAACACAGGAAATATAGCCAATATTTATAATAACTAAATGGAATATCACTTCTAAAAATTGTGAATCACTATGTTGTACACCTGAAACACATAATGTGTATGTCAACTATACCTCAATTAAAAAAAAAAATTCTTTGGATGGATTTCACTGGAGCAGCACAGTGGACCAAATATGGAAAAGGAGGCAAGGAGGTCACTGCAGACTTCCCATTCTAGTACTTTCCATGGGAGCACAGTTCAGAGCCCTCCATTCTTCTCCCTAATGACAGATTTTAGTCCTAACATAAAATTTTCATTTATGTGAATTTGAAAGCAGTAACATGAATCTACATGAATCTACAACTCCTTAAAGTTATAAAAACAAAATTCATTTATGTAAGGAACATGAACATATTAAAAGAGGATGGAGGAAATAGGGACCTTTCAAAATACTCTTGTCTCAGAACTGTTAGCCTGGAAAGTGCCAACTATTTTGTTTTGCTATACAGTTTCCCCTGCAGTTGATCTGATTTTTGGGAAGTACCAGCTTAATAGCAAACACAGCGCTATCAAATACTGTAGCCATTGATCTGTGCGCTATACATTACATTACACCACACTGTAACTTACAGAGCCACAATGCAGTGCTTGCTGTACAATCTGCTGTGCAGACGAGGGGCGGCAGGGCGCAAGCTGGTTTATAACCTTCCTTTAGAATTCTTCCAAGTCGTAACTATGGCTTGATGGGGAGAACAAATGCCAGGCCACTCATGAGGCTGACATTTTATACCAAAATGTTTCTCTTGGAGTACTACAGGCATCTAGATATGCAGTTATAACACTGCGCTGTCTAATACAGTAAGTAGCCAGAAGCCACATGTGCCAAATGAAATCCAGTTCCTGGGTCTCCAAGCCACATTCAAGTACTCAACAGACACATGCCCAGTGGCTCCTACTGGACAGCACAGAGAGAACACTTCCATGCCCACAGAAAGATCTACCAGATAGCTATGATCTAAAAGGCAACATGGCACCAACCTGGGGGGTGGTCTTAGGGTTTCCTGTAAGATGTCACCTTGCCCATGTATTAAAAAACCCGAGTAGATATCATTCAAATAGTACCATGATGTTTACCAGCAGGGTTGGAGGCCAGCAAGTGTGCAGTGCGTGCATGCACGCACACACACATACATGTACATGCATAGCTGCACACACACGACACACAAATGCATACACACATGTATACACACAACTTTGACATGCATACACACATACACATTCACACACAGGCATACATTGCATACACGTATGCTCACAGGCACACACGCACACACACACACACACACACACACACACAGGCCTGCCTTCTGCAATTACAGCATCAAGGAAAAAATGACTGTAACCTGCAAACCATATAAATGAAAATGAAGGAATATTAAAATGAGATATCCATTTGGAGCCTATCAAATTGGTAACAAAAAATTGGAGAATACTTTCAATGTTGGTATAAATGGGTATAATCTTCTGAAGGACAACTTGGTGACATTTTTAATCACAAACTGAAATGTGCCTATCCTTTAAGAATTCCACTTCAATGAATTTATTTATCCTGTGAAGGCAATCAAACAGAATGAGGTAGACATATGTAAATTAATCCTCTTTTTTAAAAATATAATTGACTACATTTTGTTTAGAAGATATATCCTTTAGGCAAATAAAATCTCTAAAGCAATTTTCACTTAAAAGTTATGGTTTTCTCTTTTTCTGGAAAATTCATGGCTATTTCAGGAATATAAAATTCAAATATATCTAAATATAACAAAATATAAACTTCAGTGTCATACAGAAATAAATTATTATGAGCAGACTGCTCTTCCAGGTGTAAGGGGGGCACGATCCCAAACACGGTGGTACTGGTGTCCCATCCCCTGCCCACCCTGACAGGTGAGTTTCAGTGCAGTGTTGCTTGTCAGACAGCACATGGAAACAACATAAATGTGCATCAGGGAAGCCCTTTCACACTGTAGAAAAAAGATGTCTGGGACATTGTTGAGGAAGCAAACTGGCTATGATCCAGCAGTGTATGTAAGCCATCAATCCATCCAGTTACACAGATGGATACAAATGGATGTGCATGTGCGCACAGAGAGGTCTGTGAGCACATTCACCTATGATGCAGTTGCATTTCTGGGAATTTTATTTTTTTGCTTTATCCTCCTCTAAATTATTTGAAATTTTTTTTTACAGTAAACTTTTAAAAAAGTAATTTAAAATTCTTTTTTATTTTCAATTAATAAGAGTTCTCAGTAACAGGAGTGTGAAACAGGACATTACTTGAACTTTTTTCAAAGCAAAATGCTAATCTGATATACATAGGCTCTATTTCAATAACAATCTACTGTACTTGTAAAACAACAGTTTAATTATTGTTTAGAAAGGCATACATTCCAAAGAAATATCTTCAGGGTTCTTAGATTCTTGAGATTTATTATGAAAACTGAAAAAACTATTCTAAACTGAGAAAAATTCCCATCATTGCCTTCTTAAGATATTTTGGAATTCATCAGATATATGATATAAAGTTACTTGAGCTGAAGTGAATCTGGTAACAGCTCACAGCTGGGTGAGAGGTAACCTATTCAATGCTGTAAGGGACAGAGGTTAAGTAAAAACAAGTCTTCTGACCACTATAAAGTATTAAAAATGTTTTCATCTTCAATTTTATATAGCAGTGATTGCCTTCTATCCTGTACTGAAATTTGGCCCTCGCATCTTATCTTCAAAATTCCTCATTAGTAAATCTAATTAATATATATTCTTTCCAAACATTAATTTCAAAGAAAAGTAGAGAAGTCATTATGCTGACTTGGAACCATAATTTTTAAGTTTCAGTCTATAGACTTAGTTCTCTTAGTCCAAGAATATTTAAATCTGGTCAGTCACTCTCATGTTAGATTATTAAAAACAGCTTTACTGGAAGTCTTGACACATCGTTTAAAAAAATAAATTAACCCAAAACCAACCAAAAAAGATATTTAAAATTCTCTTAGAATCTCAAGGTTATTATTATACCTTTTCTCAGGAAAGAAACTGTTAGCACTTATCCTTTTCTTGAACATAACAATTTAAAAAATAGAACAGATCTAACATAGAAGCAACTATCTCTTTGGAATTTTTAAAGCTCAAGCTAAAACTCACCATCCCCAACCCAGACACAGGCTTTTTGAGTCTAACGAAAGAGTAGCTCACAGTCTATGAAAGGAATATGTGAATCACAATTTTTTATTGACTCACAGCATCATTTCAGTAAGCATAATTATATCACAATGTGAAAATATCTAGCCTGACAAAGACAAAAAGAAAACCAAAGGAAAGAAGAGAAAGGCAGGATGGGATTGGCTAAGTTCTACTTTGGCTATCACTTTTCTGTGTGAGCCAGCAACTCACTGAAATTTAAAATTTTTCATCTTATCAGTAAAGAGTAGAGCAAACACATTTAGAAAATGGAATCTGACTACTTGATAGTGAATTCTGATGGAGAAAGTATGACACATTTTCTTCAAAGGTATAAATGTTCAACTTCCATTCTTCATGTAAGGAATATAAAACATCTACCATCACGTTTAACCCAACCTCAAAAATCCCAGTGTTTTTGTTTAAATTCTTTACTATGAGAATATGAACTAAATATTAGATATTAAAAAGCTATGGCTATAAAGACACAGGTGTGTCCAGAATTGTATTTCCTAAGTCCCTGAATCCCTATTATTTGATCAGTGACCACACCTCTTTTATATTTTCACTACATTAATGCTTTTGTTCTTCAGATCTCATTAATTCTTTACTTCCTCTAGTGTAAATTGTTACCAAAAACCAGGAGATATTTACTGGTAAAACACAAATCCATGAGAGTAAATTATGAGTATTAATGCAGTTCCCACACGACCAATAACACTGATTTCTTGTAGCCATTATAATTCTTGCAGACCTCAAAGAGGAGGTCTATACCTTGAGGCCTGACACTGATTTATTCAGACCTAGGGATTTATCACGACTTACCTAGCATTTAGGCATTTGATTACAAGTCATCATTACACATTTTTTAAAATGCAATCCCTATGGTCTTTTTTTTTTCTGCCTACTGAATATGTACAGTAGTGCTGTTAAGAAACATACCAAGGTAATACAAAGCCACAGACACTAAGGGAAGACTAGAATGAACACTGTACTTTGCTCATCGTGCTGGCAAATGAGCCAGGAAATTTTTAGCTGATACCAAAGAGGAGATAAAGACAAAACTTTTTTGGATGAATAAATGAGTATTATAAAACATATTCACCAACAGGACTCATGAGTAATCTGGGCAATTTGCATGGTTCCAAGTAAGTATCTTAACAATTGTAAGTACAAAACAATAGAAGTTCCAATCAAATAATTCTCTACTGATCACCGTCAATGCCATACATAATGTAGTGTTTAGGGATCTCACATCACTCATATACACACATACCACATCTGCAACCAACAAGCACAGCCATGTATACTTTTCAATGGGGAAATAATATGAATGAAAATAATTGTGGGAAGTACCTATTTTACCTACCAGACTATTTCATTTTGTAGAATTCTTTATATACAACTGTTCCATCCCTCCACCCTCCAAATAAAAGAAATAAACTAACCCATGATATGACAAAAAATAAAGGCAACATTACACGGATATAAAATGGGAAGTAGATACAGAACGTTTCCAACAATGTGCCTTCTGCTACCTGTGTTTTCTGAGAAGCAGAGAGGACTGACTGAACAGACCTTGGCATGGGAGAGTGGTTCTTGATTCCTAAAGGCTATCCATTAAAGAGTCACACAATCCAGAGGGAATTGTAAAGTAAGAGAAAAGAGTATATTTTTACATGATTGAAACTTTCTAAAATCCATACCCTGAATATGTGTCCTGTGATATTCATTTATGAGTGTTCTATGTTCATTAACCAACATTGCAGTAGATAACCCCCACCCTCCAGTACTTTATCCATTAACCTGGCAAGACCACCTGGGATATCTTTGTGCAGCTATTATTAATGAATTCCACCCCTCTGACCAGCACATTAAAGCTCATAGGTACTCACCCTGCAAACTGGGCACTGCCAGTGACTACTGCTGTCTCTAAGCCTGTACTCATCAGACAAACACTTGGAATGATACACACGAAAACACAGGTCACATATCAACACCTCTCCAGGCAAATGGCATTCAAAACAATACCAGTCATGATTTTCTGTTTCCCAGTCCTACAAAAAATACAAAATAGTTTCGTATGACATTTTGTCAATATCTGCAATGACTAAGAACAAAATTGAAACTAAAGTCCATCAGAAGTTAGGCATTATAAACAATTTTAGACATTTACTGTGTTAAAACAAGAGGGAAAAAATACCTAGAAATTCGCTTCTTTAAATTTTTAATTCTCTCCTAAACATATTAATATTCAGAAATATCTTAAGGTGATCTGATAACAAAACCAGTCCAAAATGAAATAAGTCCAAAGCCAATCCCAGTTCTAACATTATCTTTCATTTTTATATAGTCTATGGGATAATTTCTTCAGTAAATGGAATACCCCAAAGCAAGATCTATAACTTAGTATTTCAAATAAACAAACCTCTGTTTTGTTCTGATTTTTTAAAAATATACTAAGTACTTAGCATACTTTGGGAACAGAGAGAATAGTAATAAATGGTGATGCTCACTATTCTTATCTTCTCATCCATGGTATTGGATGCTTTATTGAAAATAACCATTAATCAGAATGTCCATGTTCTGATAGGTTGTCAAATTTTCAGGGTCTGTTGAATTTGGAAAAATAAATTGAAAATGTGAAACTAAAGGTTTAATCACATTCTCCAAAGGACATTACCACAAAAAAAAAAAAACAAAAAAGGAAGCAGGCTTATTTTCTTATTGGGACTATTCCTGGAAATAAAAGACCATAACTGCAGGTATACAGGTTTCTTCAACATTTTCTTTTTTGTTACACTCTTTTTTTTTGTACAGCCAGTACCATTTAAACACAAACAGGAGAATAGTGTAAGCTCCCTTAATTTGGAATTCATTCTTCATAAATATCACTCTTAGCTTTTATCAAAAAATACCCCTGTTAAGAGTGATGGATTAATTCTCAACCTTCTTTTGTAGATGTGGTAGTTACATGAATAAGGGTTAAACCCACATTTAGTGTTATCAAGGCCACTTCCCAATGGGGATCTTGAAATTTCAAACTTGGATTCTGCCATCATTTTTCTTTTTATAAATCACTGTCTACTCTGCTTCTGGGAGAGAGCAGCTTTTTCATTCCCTCTTACATCAATAACTCCCCCAATAAATTGGCTTCGATAGAGCACTTGTCTAGTAAGCACTGACTCACTGGCACCTAAGGTTCAAATATATTACTGCTTGACCATATGAGAAGGCTACGTCTGTCTCTCTCCTTCAAAAGTGAAGGGAGTTGCTACTGTTCTGAAATTCACACCTTCCAATCTACATTCAGAGTCATGGCTAAAGTACATTAGTAAGTTCTACAAAAATGTAAACTTTTTGGTTTGCTTTTTAGTAAGAAATTGGCGGTCTTTATCAACCAAAGTAATAAAGAAAAAAGCATGACCATTTCTAGTTATTTGCTGCAGATGTATAAACTCTGGAGATTTACTATGGAGGAATAATTTCAGTCAGACTGCTTAAAAAATCGTAAGATACTGATTTGACAAGAAAACCCTAATCTGTGCATGGTAGGAAAAAAATCTCCCCCAAAAAGTTTGACACAGTGATGCCACAGAGACACAGTAAGTTGTGGTGCCTGGCTGTACTAAAATAACAATCATTGGTGTACCCCTTTCACAGAGCTCATAAGTAAGCTGCATTTTAGCTCTTTCAATGTTTGTATCAAAAAATCATTGATGATCTAGGTTTCAATGGAGATAAGATTTTTTTTAATTAACTCTTTCCAAGTTTAAAACAAAGGATTTCAGAATATTTTCCTCGTATCTGTTCAGAAACATCTTAAAGGATTTTCGTGGCTTATAATATATTCATTATTAACAAAAGAAACTGCCATTCTTCATCATTTGAATTTTTTTACATTAATTCATCTTCCTGTGATTCTCAAAATAATAGTTACTAGGTTAACTAAGAAAAGGAAGCAAGAGAACACAATTTTGGTCCATAGCTCCAGCCTCCCCATATCACCTCCTACCTTCGTCTATCCCTACCTTCTCCCATCCACCTATGAAACGAGGATGAAAACGGATCTTTCTTCAATGGGGTGTTTAATTCTAGACCTAGTTTTTCATAAAAATTATAGAAATGAAAGTGTAATTCAAATGAAGTAAAAGTAGAGAAACATTTGGATATATGTTTATATAATGGCATACAACTAACTCTTATCTGATATAAAAGAAAGTATGAGCTGGGAATGTATGTGCTGTTCATTCTTCTAATCACTGCAATAGCTGTTTAGAATATACAAAACATGCAAAAGTCAAGCTCAAAAGTTACTACATTCTGAATCCAGGAAACATTTTTCTGAGGTATCAACGATATAAGCATGTTTATTATAGGTAGAGTTGCCTACGCTTTGTCTTTTAGTAAACAGAATTCATTTATACAGTGCTTTTGACTAACACTCAATCATGTATGACAAAAAGCTAAGCTTGCATTTTCACTGGATTTCACCAGAAATCAGCAACTACTCTACATTCAGTCTGATCAACATCATAATATGTGAAATGCCACTTCAATACCAGAAAGTTTTTAAAAAGCAAACCTATGAGCACAAAATCCAAAACTAGAAGCAATGTAAAGATAGTATGGTTTTAATGAACAATTCTAGCAAGAGTTAACTAAGCTAGCCTAAAGAAAGAGAAATTTAATTTTTAAAAAAGCAGAATTAAAGTAAAATAACATAGTGCAAAATTAGTTCACCTTGTTTGGGGTTGCTGTCCTGGAGAAAGGCTGCATACTGTAGGCCTTTCAAAATAAAAACAAAATAATCTTGGTCTCTCTACTATAACTTTGCTCAATATCAGGCAATACACAGAGCTAAAGGGATTTTGTACATGGTCAAACTGTTTATTATTTGCTTTACGACATATTATTTTGCAGATGATATCAATTGATAATCTATCAATGTGCTAATCATTAATGAAAAGACAGTAGCATGCAAACTCAAGAATCATCACTAGTTTAAGAGGAAACTTTTACACTACCACAAAAGCTACAAAATGGACATAGAGAAAATCTATAGGAATTCATGTGCCATGAAACCTATAAAGATGTTAGAAAAACATTTTACTAACAAATTCAGTGTCATTATAAATTTGCACAAGATCATGAATGTATGTCTTATTGATCCGAAACTGGTTCAAGCTGGAGTTTTTTTTAAAAATCAGGAGTGATGAATGTAAATGTGGTAAACTTGATAATTCACCACAGTGTGAAGTCTATACACGCTGTCTTCAGAACCTAGTAAAAAACATTCCACCACCAAGAGGCAGCCTGCTGATCTACGTCTCTGTCACCATTTATAGCATTCGGTTAAGACTCTGGAGCCAGACCGGCTCAAATCCCAGCTTATAGGGTTTTTGTAAGAATCAAACGAGTTACAGTGCTCATTAAACTGTTAGCTGGCTTATTAAGATGATCTATTCGCTATAGAGCACAAAACAGGAATTGACAAGTCACAAAATGATGTGACACTTTCAATTATACACGTGAATTTCTTCTTCAGGACCTTAAGTTCATTAAGACAGCTGACTCTGTAAGCAAGATGGAGCAAAAACACTGTTAACTTGGCGTTAGAGAAGATGCTGAAGCAAGAGGGCTCAGTGGGAGAACTGTGTCTGGACAGGGTCTCCCAAACTATCTACCCTCATATTCAAAAGAGAGTTCAGCTTTTAAATTAATTCCCTATTCCTACATAATGAGCAGATAAATCTTACATCATCAAATATGTGTTTCATGTGGTATTTTAACAAAGATACAATGTAAAATTAATTAATTCTATACAATTCTAGGTTTAGTTTAATTCTGTTAATAAATTCAGTTCATCATTGAGAGGTAAGAATTTTATGGTTAAATATTCGCAGTAATTTTAAATATTATTTTTTAATTAAAATATTAAAACATTGCTTAGTGAAATCAAATTTAGAAAGAGGGCAAAAAAAGACAGAACTCTCATACACACACACACAAGGTGAAAAGGGTATAACAGGATAGCGTGACCCAAAATATTCTATTGAATAAAATGGAAATTCTTCACCAAAGCAAGAATAACGTCTAAGTACATTACAGTTTTGCACATAGAACCATAGTATAACTGTTTTCTAATTAATAATCACCAATACTTCACTTACTACTTAATACTTAGTAAATAAACAATTGTTTATATTTTTGTATCTGATGCAGGTAACGACCTTTGGAAGAAATGTGTAGTTCTGCACATAATTAACATAAATATAATAAAATATATTTCACATTAAAAAAGAACCAACAGAATCCAAGGGATATGAAGTTTTGGACTTAGGGTATTTAAAACATATGACTGATTAATTTATGACAACTATAATTATAATAAGAAAAATGCAAAGATATAAACTTTTAAAAAAAAATCTTACTTCACTGAGCTATATTTATGAAGTGGGCTAGGAAAGTCAAGCTGTTTGCAGGCCTCTCAATATTTTTCCAAGAACAAAGCAAGGGAACACTTCTGGACAGGGCTGTTTAATGGTGTGATTTCTGAAGAATAAGACATAAATCCAATCCTACCTCTTATACAAAAGATGTGAGCTTTTAGCCAAGTTTTAAGAGGTACATAAACCTTAGATTCTTTTAGACTGGTCCTTTTGAATCAGGAGAAGCAGATGAAGATGGAAAGAAGTGCCTATCTTGTCCCTCTGTAAACTAAAACTAAATCCACTTATCCCCAACATAACATGTTAATCTCTTCAAGAAACCATAAAATTTGTATTCTCATTAATGATGCTTCTTAAAAGGTATCAAACCTTAACTAAAGACCTACATAAAAACTAGCATGAGGTCCTGCTTATCAGCAGAACAAACTGGATTATGTAAAAAGTACTGAAGCTGAAGCAGGGCTGACCAGCCAAGACCTGAGCTCATGTCTGCAGTTGCTCTTGAACCTGGTGGAAGGACTTTAACTGAAAATGTAAGCTGTGGTTCCTAAGCTGATACTTTATTTTTGGACTGGCATTAACCACGCAAGAAGAAATGAGACCCTGAGTCCAGATCTGGCAGGTAAGTAAAGAGAGAAGTAGTCTCATAGCAAACATCACCTTTTTACACTTTTAAGTTATCCTCTACACTGGTGACCAAATTATTTAATGTCAGACAAAAAGTATCTGTCAAATTATAGGGGAGAGTCATAGCTTTGTGCCAGGGACCATGAATCAAGTTGGGAGTCACCAAATAAATAATATCAACTGCCTCAATATTAAAACACACGTTTGGTATGTTTTATCTGCAAATGATCCATAAATCAAGGTCACCAGCCCTACTGTACTTATACAGGCACACCTCGGAGATACTGCGGGTTCAGTTCCAGACCACCGCAATAAAGCTATTATTGCAAGAAGGTGAGTCACACAAATTTTTTTGGTTTCTCAGTGACATAAAAGTTGTGTTTACACTATACTGCAGTCTATTAAGTGTGCAATAACATTATGTCTAAAAAAACGTACAGACATTAATTTAAAAATACTTTATTGCTAAAAATGCTAACCATCATCTGACAACGCAGGGTTGCCACAAACCTTCAATTTGTAAAAAAAAAAAAAAAGCACAATAAGCCAAATCACAATAAAACGAGGTATGCCTGTATTACATTAAATATTTTTATAAGATCTCCCTATCTTCAGTGGGTTAAGAGTTTAACTCATAAGAAATTAACTTGTATTTATTACAAAGGGAGCTAAATACCAAACTCAACTCAGCTGAGCAACGGTAAAATTCTGCCCAAGAAATATATTTCTCAAGTTGTTAGAATAGAGGATGTGAAATATCTTGATCGAATATGGATTGAATATAACCATCCATGTACATTAGTTTAGAGCAAGCAGATGATGAAGCAATCTATGGGAACATGTAGTCTTTCTTTAAAAAATGAAAAATCAAAAGAAACAAGCCTTGATATAACACAACAGTTTCACACTGTGCCCAGGTCTAGCGGCCTTTTACCAATATAATTTCAAAAGCTTTAAAAACGATCTCTAAAAGAATTATTCAGATCATGAGTGAATCTTAATGACAGAAATCTGGAAATTAAGGACTACCATAGTAAACTTACAAGTGTTGCCCAGGTTCAGCAAGCTTGTCGTTTTAAAAATTGGTTGGTACATATACTTTTACTTGTTTAATTTTGCTAATATTTAAGCTAACCATTTAAAATTGAGAGAGGCCTCATTTTTAATAATTATGTTTTTCATTCTACTATCTCAAATGGACATATTTAAAATATCACCGTGAAGATGCTTATCTATTGCTGAATTTTATCATAGTTTCTCCAAATAAATTATCACTTCAATAGAGATACAAATGGTGGTTAATATCAGCATCTCAAAATGTCTAAAAATCATTCCATTCCTAGCAGAAAGAATCTCAGTACAATGGAGGCTACTCTTTGACTTACACAGGCTTCCTCTTAAACGGTTATATATAATTATATCCTGAAATAGTCTTAGAGTTAGGCTTTTATTACATGAGAGCTGGGTTTAATAAAAATATTGTTCAAGATATGCATATTTTTCAATTGCATCAAGTTTTTAAAAATAAGCATTCGAAAAAAGGTAGCGAGGCGGAATAAAAACATGACACAACAGACTCTTTGCTCAATGATAGTTGAGTGGCCTAAAGAAATGACACTCTTGCCTACCTTCTCTTTCTCAACATAATCATGGCCATGAATACAAGAGGATTCCAGCCTCTTTGCTAATACAAGGTATCTTGAGGGATATAACTTGTGGGACTTATCAAGAGGAATCAACTTTTCCCCCACCTCTGAGCTATAGCTACTATTTTTAGAGGCTATAGAAGGAAAAGAAGAGCTTTACTACCATTTTTCAAATGACTTGCTGAGTAAAGAATCTTTGTAACTTTGAATAAAGTTTTAAAAATGAATAGCCAAAAACTCCTATCCCTTTCCTTCCCAAGGCCATATATACCTGCTTGACTTTTTCTTCTCTTGATAATGAGTAGGAAGTCAACAAAAATAATAATGTACACCTTTCAATCTAAAAACTCAAGCTTTTAGAGGAATCATATCATATACAAAGTGGAGAAACTATAAAGGAGAGTCCCAGACTGAAATGCCAGCATGCAGGGCTGTCACTAGCCCACAAGGTACCTTTGTGTAAATTAGAAAGTTGACCCTTCCCCTAAGACTGATTTTGTTAGAACAGGACGCTTTACTGCCATATGCTAGAGATCTGCTGAATAAACATGCAAGTACCTGATGTCTGAGAAGTAGATGGCACTTCCTAAGCTGTGCGGTTCAAAACCGGCCCCGATACACAGCAGCCTGCATGCACAGACCACACAGTCCCTACAAACACACAGAGCTGGCCATTGTAAGATGACTGTGCTGTGCCAAGTGTGACCCATGTCAGTCACGTGTCCTTCTAGAGTATTCTTAGGGCATGAAAACTATAGCACACAGACAGCCCCAGGGTCGCCAGGTGGTCCACCAGCCATAGCCATGAGATACACATATAATTAGTTTCATCATTTTATATCTGCGCCTTAAATATAGATCCATCATCCTATGGAAAAATCTCTTAACAAATCTTGTGTTTGAGGTTACAGGTTGAAAGTAAAAAAAAAACGTGATGGGAATTTTTGCTTGCTGTTTAGTAAGAAATTTGTGTGCTTTTGCTACGCTATATATAGGCACTTCTTGTTTTAAACATACTTATTCACTACTCAAAAACTTGCTTTGAGTACACAGCTATATGCTTTCTACAAATAATCTCACTTAATCCTCAAAACAATCAAATGAAAGCTATATTAATGTGTCCCTGTTACAGCTGAGGAATGAGGATCAGAGGTTAAGAAATTTCCTCAAGGTCACACAACTAAAAAAATACTTGAGATGGGACTGAAACCCTAATCAATTGTAACATATATGACCTTACCTCTTTCAACTACACTACATTGCCTATTTATTTTTAATAGTTGCATATTTCATAAACTAGGTATAATTTTTATATACTTAGTTGTACTTAAATCATATACGCATACTTGGTATAAAAATGCTTGTGAATAAGAACCAACCAGAATTAATAAAATCTGTATACACTGTTTGATTTACATGTAAGATTTCATCTAGAAAAAAGAAAAAGGATGATGCTATAAAAATATATGCAGTAAGAACATGTAAAAATAAAAGTAGAATGCAGAACCTAATGTAGTCATGAATATACAACTCATTAACTGCTTGTTGAATTAAACTGAACAAAAAAGCCTCAACTTGAAGGGGGAAAAAAGCACATGGAAAAGGACAAATCTAAAAAGGAGAAATAAAATCACTTTTATGAATAAATGTACACATGATCCACAAACCAAAGTCCTGTGGATTAAGTTGCATTTACTATTGGTTAGTTACTATATAAATCTCAGAAATTATTGGATTGGCCAAAAAGTTCGTTCGGTTTTTTTCTGTAACACGTTATACAAACATCTAAATAAACTTTTTGGCCAACCCAGTATCAATATACCCTTCTGTACTAAATCTGTACATGGCTAAGTGTTTTGGGACTAGAAATTTTATATTATCTAGATTATTTTGAGTGTATAATAAGGTATCAGCTAACCATGGCCCTCCTTTAAATGTCTGCTGTAGACAGATTTATGTCACTTGACATTATTATTATTATTATGGCCTGGCACCCAAAGTTTCTTTATTGGCAGAAAGCTCTACTTTTCTGTAAGCTAAAGAAGAATTAGCTTACAGAAGAATTATACTGGTATAAACATTTTCACCTAAGTTTTCAAGAACACTTCTAGTGCACAAATCAAATGATACCAATGAAATTAAACATTTTTTTCTTCCATGTTTTCTGTTTGTGGAAAACGTGAATTTTCTTTCCAGAAACTTTCAAGGCACATATTAAATTAACAAAAACAGTGTAAAAAACTAACAGCTTCTCTAAGTATATAACTGATAGCTGCCTCTGTGGACCAGCTCCCCACAGAAAAGTGTTCTTAGTTTATTGCTCTCAGACCTGACAGGTGGGTGTCTGTGTGTTGGCTCAATTGCCTAGAGCCAGAAAGGGAAAGACAATGTTTTGGGGAAATGTTTCCACAAATAACCAATTTTAAGATTTTGTGTCATTTTTATAATTTTAGGTTTTAAAGAATTCATGATAAAACACTCTCAATATATCTAATTACTAAATCTATTCCTTGCAGAACTAAAAAATTAACGTTTATTATATTCGAAAGCTTTCCTTTCCAAAAATAGACTTTTCATGAAGGTATTAGAAAAATCAAAAGCAAATAAGGTAGGAAGACAGAAATAGTACACATGAAACCAATCTTTACATTAAAAAAATATACTTCTATATGTTCCCCTAAGTAAAAAAGTATATATCCCTTTCAAATCTGTCTAGATGGCATCAACATTATCCTCATCAAAACATTTTTTACTAATATTTACTGAAGAAAACGCTTAGGAGTACCATTAAATTGTGCGTACATTAAAAGGGCTCTCCTTTGTTTTATTTTTCAGATTCAAGGTAATCTAGACAGAAAAAGCAGGCTCCAAGTTTTCTCCTAAAGAATCAGGAAGGAAAGTATCCATCCTACCAATGTAGTCCTTAATGTTAATAAAAACTGTGGAAGTGAGTATTACTAAACTTCTGAAAATAAATTTCTATGGGTTATATTTAAATAACGTTCCAGATTTATAAAATAAAAAAAACTTACAATCTCATCGCCTGGCAACCAATATCCTTCCTGTTCGATACCAGCTTTTGAACCTTTGCAGCCCACTGTTAGCGTTTCCACAATAAGACCATCTTTCACAGCCAAGCTCAGCTGACGAGTGGTCTCTTTTGGATGCATACCGTGGACTCGAGACATGTACCTGAATACAGAGGAAAAACAAATTTAAAATCCCTTAGTACTAAAAAATAAAAATGAATAAAAATAAGAAAATAGAGGTGATTTCTCTTTTATTGTGACATACTTATCAGAGCCCTGCAGAAAGAGAGAAAAGCCAGTCCTCAATACTTAACTCTTTCAATTATCACGATATTTTAAACCTTAAGTCTACTTTGTATATTTAGAGGAATATTTGTTCAAAATAGTCCCAAACTAGCATATATAAATCATTTAACAGATTTTAGTCAAACATCCCATTTAGTTCTAGCCTCTGTAGCAATTGCCACTAACCTCCACTCTACAGATCCTAAGTCTAGAATTTTATAATCTTCAAGATGTTAGAATATAAAGTACTTTTACTCAAAACTTAGGGAATGACACTAAAGAAAATACAGGAATTACACGAGTGGTTGTCAACGTATAAAGAAAACAAGAATGAATGCTGTGATCAATAAGGCAAATATGTGATTTTTCGATTAAATATATTTTGAACTCGATCACTAAAGAATACAAGCTCTCCCTGATTTATAGTTACATGGCATATTTTTTAATTAAAAATTTTATTTCAAACACACCCTGTACCACAGAGAATAATATTGCAGAATCTCTTGTACTCAGCAATCATACTGAACTCATGGCCTATTTGCTTCATATCATTTTGTTTTTTAAGGAAATAAAATGTTACAGCTACAGTTGAATTTGTGCCATTTTCCATTCCCCTCCAATCAAACCCCAACACCCTCTACCAGTAAACTAGGATATCCCGACACAAAAACGTACTATGAGACAAACCAGGCTGGCCTCAGTCTCTCCAGAGAAACATTCTGTGCTGGAAGACAGAGCAGAAGTGCCCAAGGGTCTGCAAGAAAATTAAGTACGACACGAGGATTCTGTATCCAGTTAATCTGTTATTTAAGTATCAAAGCAGTCAAAACAAATCATTTTCAAAATGCAAGGGCTTCCCTGGTGGCACAGTGGTTAAGAATCCTCCTGCCAACGCAGGAGACATGGGTTCGAGCCCTGGTCCGGGAAGATCCCACATACCACGGAGCAACTAAGCCCGTGCGCCACAACTACTGAGCCTGCGCTCTAGAGCCCGCGAGCCACAACTACTGAGCCCGTGTACCACAACTACTGAAGCCCACAGGCCCTAGAGCCCGTGCTCTGTAACAAGAGAAGCCACCGCAATTAGAAGCCTGCGCACCACAACGAAGAGTAGCCCCCGCTCAACCGCAACTAGAGAAAGCTCATGCGCAGCAACAAAAACCCAATGCAGCCAAAACTTAATTAATTTTTTAAAAACCCAAAAAAACAAAATGCAAGAACTTGGGACATCCCTGGCAGTCCAGTGGTTAAGACTCCACACTTTCAATGCAGGGGTTGCGGGGTCGATCCCTGGTCGGGGAAATAAGATCCCATATGCTGCTCGGCGCGGCCCAAAAATTAAAAAAAAAAAAAAAAAAAAAAAAAAAAAAAAAAAAAAGCAAGAACTCATCCTTGAAGAAACTTCTAAGCTCAGGGGATGAATTTCAAGCAAGACAAGGAGTAAACTGTGGCAGAGGGACTGCAGAGCCTTCTGTGTCTTCAGTTCATGGAAGAGAACTGTTTTCCGTTTAGGAGATAACTGCATTGGCAGAGAAAACAGCACTATTTAAAGTTAACTGGAGGATAAGAAGGAAGCGACGTGGGGAGTCTCAGCCCCACTGTAGTAGGAGAAGGGGCAGGAGAAGACAAGGTGGAGTCAGTCCACACAGACCGATTTGTCAACTTTACTGTCAATCAAGGGAGACAAATCATGCAGTAGAGGTATAAATATATATATATATTTTTTTTTTTTGCGGTACTCGGGCCTCTCACTGCTGTGGCCTCTCCCGTTGCGGAGCACAGGCTCCGGACGCGCAGGCTCAGTGGCCATGGCTCACGGGCCCAGCCGCTCCGCGGCACGTGGGATCCTCCCGGACCGGGGCACGAACCCGTGTCCCCTGCATCGGCAGGCGGACTCTCAACCACTGCGCCACCAGGGAGGCCCCATAAATATATTTTGATATATAAAGGTCAACACCAATGGAAATAATCAACTGAAGTTTGGAATATGGGGAAGGGAAATGGGCAAAAGTGAAAATGTACTAATTTCCTCACTGTTCACAATAGGGAGCCAACAGAAATTCTCTTAGGAATTAAGCACACCACTGCATTTAAGTTTATAAAGGTACTCTTCGAACAAAAAAACAAAATTTCTAAGTTATCTGAAGAAACTCATAAAAAACACATTATGTAGCAAGATAAAAACCAACAAAAGAAAGGCTATTAAACATGAGAGGACCAAAACCAAACAAGTTTGTCTTTCTAATATATACAAATTGGCTAAACTCAACAATTAAAAGAAAAAGACATATTGGATCACAAAACAAAAAATATACTATCTACAAGAGACACTTAAAGTGACTTAGACTGAAAAAGAATGGGCAAAGGCATATCATAAAAATGCAATCCAAATGAAACAGGGATCAATACTGCAATGGATAGGATTTAGAATTCAGGGCAAAAATCACTTTTAAAAAAGACAAATAGGGCATAGGTAGTTATAAAACAAAAACTATAAGAAATAAAGGAAATATGGACAGGAATACAGAATTATGAGACTTTAATTCACTTTTCTCAGTCCACAAAAACATCTACTGAACAAAATTAAGTATGGATACAGAAGACCTAATTTGTAAGACAGATCTAATTGATTTTATTCTGAAATCCAAAACAAACTTGTCAATAGGTCCAAGAAAGATTCATTAAAATTGAGCATGAAGTCAGCCATAAAAATGACCTTGGGACCTCCCTGGTGGCACAGTGGTTAAGAATCCGCCTGCCAATGCAGCGGACACCGGTTCGATCCCTGGTCCGGGAAGATCCCACATGCCGTGGAGAAACTAAACCTATGTGCCACAACTACTGAGCCCGTGAGCCACAACTACTGAGCCCACGCACCTAGAGCCCGTGCTCCACAACGAGAAGCCACCACAATGAGAAGCCCGCGCACTGCAACGAAGAGTAGCCCCTGCTCGCTGCAACTAGAGAAAGTCTGCACGCAGCAGTAAAGACCCAACACAGCCAAAACAAAATGACCTTAATAGATTCCAAAAGTGATACAGACATTTCCTAGTTGCAGTGAACTTAAACCAGACATTAATAATGAAACTAGAAAATTCTCATAAACTACTGATTCAAAAGGTTATCTGAAAACTGCAAAAAATCTAAAAACAATCATTAAAAAGCTAAAGCAGTACTAGTGAAAAAAAAAAACAAAAATTGTAGAACAATATTAATCCAAGAACTCCTTCTCAGTGAAAAATAAAATGAAGACATCACTAGCTAATCTAATCAAGAATGAAGACACAAAGCACAAAAACATACAAACTAAGAAATGTCTACAGAGACAAAGCCATTATAAAAGGGAAATTAAAACAGTCACAAGCAACTACTTTGTTCATTTCTGTACGAAGATATAATCACTACGATATTCTAGGAAAATATAAATGATCAAAAGTTGACCACAGAAAAAAAAAGAATACTTAAAAAGGCCAATGTTTCCAAAGAAATAAACAGAGGAAGTTGGCAAATAACCTGTCCAGAAAAACACCAGGTAGGGACATATTCACAAGGTAGTTCTACCAGACTTTTAGTGACCAGGTAACTCCAATGCAATTTAGACTCTTCCAGAACATAATAAAGAAGGAAAGCAAGGAATCTAACATAATAATGGTAACAAAACCCCATAAAAATTGCATAGAAAAAGAAAACTAGTGTCCCATAGGAATACTGGTATTAAAAAATCCTAAATATTTGAATATACAGTCTAATATTAAATATTAACATAAATTAATGTTAATATATTAATACATTCAAATATCAAAAGAATGTACCATAACTGGGTATTTAATTCCAGGATTTCTAGGAAGATTTATTATTAAGAAATCTAGAAATATAATTCATCCCATTAATAGATCGAAAGTGAAAAATCACAAAATTTCTAAATATGTTGAAAATTTGTAAAATTCAACATCTAGCCCCTAACAAAATGGGAATGAATAAGCACTTCCTTAACCTGATCAGGAATATTCAAAAATGTCTTTGGGGCTTCCCTGGTGGCACAGTGGTTGAGAGTCCGCCTGCCGATGCAGGGACACGGGTTCGTGCCCCAGTCCAGGAAGATCCCACATGCCGCGGAGCGGCAGGGCCCGTGAGCCATGGCCGCTGAGCCTGCGCGTCTGGGGCCTGTGCTCCGCAACGGGAGACACCACAACAGTGACAGGCCCGCGTATCGCAAAAAGAAAACAAAAACAAAACAAACAAAAAAAAATGTCTTTGACACTCCGCCAAAGGTAATAACCAACACAGCTGAAATAGAGAAAGAAATGGGGTATAAAAGTTGGTAAGGAGTTAAAATGATCATTATTTGCATAATACATACCTATAAAACCCAAGAAAATCAGCTAGTGTGCTATTTTAAATCAAAGAATTTAATCAATTATTTGTTTGGGTACAAACTAATATACTAAAATTAATAGCATTCATATACACATACATAACAAAAAATTTAGGAGATTTAAAAAAAGACAAGACCCCAATTATTTACTACAGCAATAAGAAAAATAAAATATTTAGCAATAGAAGAAAGGACAAGAACTATATGAAGAAATTTTTGAAAAGCTACTGATATAAAAAAAGAGCAAATGGAAAGACATGCTCGATATTTAGATGAAAGACAACAAAATCCAAATTGCCTCTAAGATAATTTAACTGAACACCACCACAAAACTAGGCAAGTTGATTCTAAAGTTCTGTAGAGGATTAAACAAGAATTTCTCAGCAATTCTGCTTCTAGATATTCATCCTATAGACATAGTCAGACACGTGTGAAATAATACCCAAGGGAGGAAATTCATTTTAGCATTTTTGACAGCAAGAAGAGATGAGAAACATCTAAACATACATCTTAGGGGCCTGGCTAATTTATAATATAACATGCCAAGGATTATTATATAATCATTAAAAGAAATGAAGCAGTATTACAGACATTAAGATGACATAAGTTCTAAGATATACTGTGTTTAAAAAATCATGGTATAAAGGATAATATCCAAAATATATAAAGAATTCATACATGGGGCTTCCCTGGTGGCGCAGTGCTTGGGAGTCCGCCTGCCAATGTGAGGGACACGGGTTTGTGCCCCGGTCTGGAAGGATCCCACATGCATCAATAGCAAAAAACAACCCAACTAAAAGCCAGGCAGAGGACCTGAATAGACACTCCAAAGAAGACATACAGATGGCCAACAGGTATATGAAAAGATGCTCAACGTCACTAATCATCAGGGAAATGCAAATCAAAAATCACAATGAGATATCACTTCACACCTGTTAGAATGGCCATCATCAAAAAGACAAGAGATAACAAGTGTTGGTGAGGATGTGGAGAAAAGGGAACCTTTGTACAGTGTTAGTGGGAATGTAAATTGTTTTAGCCACTATGGAAAAGAAACAGAGGTTCCTCAAAAAATTTAAAATAGAACTACCATATGATCCAGCAATTCTATTTCTGGGTATTTATCTGAAGAAAATGAAAACACATCTGCACCCCCATGTTCCCTGAAGCATTATTTACAATAGCCAAGATATTTACAAGAGACAAGACATGGAAACAACCTAAGTGTCCATGGACAGACGAATGAATAAAGAAAATGTGAGATACAGATATATAATGGAGTATTAGCCACAAAAAAGGAAATAAATCTTGCCTTTCGTGACAACATGGATGGATCTTGAAGGCATCATGCTAAGTGAAATAAGTCAGACATGTAAAGACAAATACCATAGGATCTCACTTATATGTGAAACAAACCAAAAAAAAAAAAAGCTCATTTGATACAGAGAACAGACTGGTGGTTGCCAGAGGTGGGGAGTGGGGAGGGGAGTGGGCAAAACAGGTGACCACGGTCAAAATGTACAAACTTCCAGTTATTAGACAAATAACTCATGGAGATACAGTGTACATCATGGTGACTATAATTAATACTACTGTACTGCATATCTGAAAGTTGCTAAGAGAATAGATCTTAAAATTCCTCATCACAAGAAAAAAGTTTTTTGTAACTGTGTGGTGATGGATGTTAACTAGACTTATGGTGATCATTTTGCAATACATACAAATATTGAATCATTATCTTGTATACCTAAAACTAATACAATGTTATTTGTCACTTATACCTCAATTTACAAAAAAGTCAGTGAAAAAAAATCATGGTATAAAATGGTACAGTTTCTCAAAAACATTATATAATTATTTCTGTATAAGAGTTCTAGAGGTATATTCCAGGAACTGTAAAAGACATTACTTCCAAGAACATTGGTTCAGCAGGCAGGGGTAGGAGGAAGACTTTTTTTTTTTTTTTAAACAGTACTCCCTTTTGATTTTTGTTCATGTACCTATTGGCTAAAGACTATTTTTACAAAAAAGTAGCCATCATCTACCATCCATCCAAATGTACGAAAGCTCCCTGGTCCCACACAAGCTTGCCAATCTTAGGCAGGTCCCCTCCTTCCTTTCTAAACTCATCTTAGCTCTTCTGTCCTTTATTCATCCACAGTAATTTTAAAGTCAATCGGCAAGATCCAGGAAAAACTGCTGTGATTTAGATTAGAGGAGGATAAATACCATTACAATATTAAGTAATGTTCACTTTCACTGATGAACTTTGCATAATTGTTAATTTATTTATAACTTTTTCTATGTCCTTAATAAGGTCTTATAATTTTTCCCCATAAAACTCTTGCACATCTTTTGGGTTTTTCCTAGGTACTGCATGTTTTTTGTTTCTTTTGAAAAGAGGGTTTTATTTAATATTTTCTGGTTGGTGGTTGCTGGTACACCAAGGTTGGGAAACCCTGCTAAACCCGTATTAGTTTTAGGTTTGTCTAAGTACGTCTACTAAACTTGTCTTTTCTTATTGTGCTAATTAGGACTTCCAGTACAATGTACCCTTAGGTAGTATTAATATGGATATTCTTGTTTCAGATCTTGCAAAGGATTCATATAACAGTTCATCATTAAACACAATTGCTGAAGGTTACTATTAGATATATTTTATCAATATAAAGTGACAAATATAAATATGATGCTTGCTAAAGGATACTGGTAGCTTTTATTAAGAAAATTCCTTTCCAGTCCCAGTTTGCTGTTTTGTTTTAACAAGAAACGCATTATACTTTATTATTCCTTGATACATTTTAATCCACTGAATTTCACCACACAAATGGGTATTCTTAGCCACTGTGCACTCAAACATCAGTAGAGCATGGATGAAGGCACAATAGAAGAGAACTTTCCTTTCTCTTAGTGACAGCATGTTGGGCTCGACTTCCTTAGTTCAGAGCAATGCCTAAACTTGAGGAATTCCTTACTTTTTCTCACCTGTTTTTCTCAAAAAGTAGAACAGAACCAGAGTGCTGCAGATGTTACACAAATGAAGAGTAACGTCATTTTACTCAGTATTATAGGCTAAGCACACTGGATAAGCCTTAAGACTATCCAAGGTAATTATAAATATATTCTGAAGGATTGAGTGACTCAAACAATACCTTAAATATAACAAAGAGTCCCAACCCATTTTTCCTTTTCTTAGATCATCAAGTACTCAGGAAGGTTTAGTTCCTATGAAAATACTTATGCTAATAATTCAGGTTAAGGTCACTCCAGGTCTCTCATTTTCTTACATGCTACATATACATCACAAGGACTGATCTTCAAATAAAGAAACAAAAATAGCAGTTTGGGTTTGAGATGCATTTACAATGGCCATCTAGTCTCCTATTTTAATTTCACTTAGTATAAATCATGAAATAGTATGTAAATGTCTACAATTTAAATATTATAGTCAATTTCTCTGAACTTCTTCAACAGCTTTTTAATTTTCTCCCATCCTATCCATTTTCTTTGCAATAACTTCCCTCCCAATGTCTCTCCTAGGATGCTACTTTCCAACAGGTGTTGAGCACTGAAGTGTGTCCAAGCAAAAGGCTGCAGAACCCAGGGTTATTTCATCTCCCCTGAGATAATTCTGCATGTTCCAAGACAAAAAAATATAGTTGACGGTAACAGCCATTGCTAATTTAACATTTTTACAAAAGTAAGAAGTTTTATGAATCATAATTTCCTAAAATTAATTATCTATCTTTAACCCTTCTAATAACGATTCAATCTCAGAAACGTGTCATGCAGTTTGAAATGAGTATATTGAGAGATAGGCACACTAATGAAAACAATATAACTATGATCATATTCTGCAGAAGAAGGAACCACCAAAAAATGCACTGGTATGTTTTCTGTTAATTAAAAAATACAAGGAACGTCTTGTATCGTCCTCCTGCCCCTTACCTCAGGGGTCCCCAACCCCCAGGCCGAGGCCTGTTAGGGACCGGGCCACACAGCAGGAGGTGAGCGGCAGGCAAGTGGGTGAAGAAGCTTCATCTGCCGCTCCCCATCGCTCCCCACCGCTCCCATTTCTGCCTGAACCACCTCCCCCCAACCCCCGATCCGTGGAAAAATTGTCTTTCACAAAACCAGTCCCTGGTGCCAAAAAGTTTGGGGACCACTGCCTTACTTATACCTTCACACTATCATGAAGGCTAGAGGCCTTCGTTTTGATGGCAATATAGCAAATTTATTTTAAGTGTACTCTGGATGATCTGGATAAAATCAGTACTGCCCCATAATTTCAGTACCCAACGGCTCCCAACTGGCCTCACTGAACTGGCTCAGGGGCTGAAAAAAGACTCAACTGAAAACATCACATTTGAGATAAAATTTTAAGTGAAGATTGATCTAATCTCATGATGTTCACGGACATTCTGAGTATAAAAGCTATGGACATAACAGAGGAGAAGATCCAAAATATCTGACTAGATAAGAAATGTGAAACTTCTCCATGACATAAACATCACAAATCCTTTTTTTTTTTCCTAGCCTCTGGAGCAACCACCACTGACTTCCATTCTGCAAATGAAAAGCAAACAGGGGCTTCCCTGGTGGCGCAGTGGTTGGGAGTCCGTCTGCCAATGCAGGGGACACGGGTTCGAGCCGTGGTCCAGGAAGATCCCACATGCCACGGAGCAACTAAGCCCGTGCGCCGCATCTGCTGAGCCGCACTCTAGAGCCCACGAACTACAACTACTGAAGCCCATGCACCTAGAGCCCATGCTCCGCAGCAGGAGAGGCCACCACAATGAGAAGCCCGCGCACCGCAACGAGGAGTGGCCCCTACTCACCACAACTAGAGAAAAGCCCGCGCGCAGCAATGAGGACCCAACTCAGCCATAAATAAATAAATAAATAAATATTTTAAAAAAGAAAAGCAAACGGAATATTTTATTACAAATATGACAAAGAGCCTGTATTCTTAAAATGCAAAACTATAACAGTAAGAAAACGATTTCACCTGTCAAGTGAACAAGATACTTAAAATTATTCTCAGGGCTGGTAAATAAAATGGAATATTTTATTACAAATATGACAAAGAGCCTGTATTTTTTTTTTTTTAAACATCTTTATTGGGGTATAATTGCTTTACAATGGTGTGTTAGTTTCTGCTAAAACGATTTCACCTGTCAAGTGAACAAGATACTTAAAATTATTCTCAGGGCTGGTAAAGATGCATTAAGACAGCCAACTCTCAACACAGCTTTGCTAAAAACACCGTCTGGAAAGCACTTTCTCACAACACCTTATAGATGGCCCTATCATTGGACTCAGTAATTCTACTTCTATGGAAACAATCTGTATGAGATAAGAAAAATGTTCCTCACACCTGAAATTTTATAGGGAAAAAAAGGATCCAAGTGTCCATAACAGTAAAATAAATTATGGATATAAAATAAGTTACATATTCACCCAATAGAGCAAAATGCACCTAATAAAGTTATTGTTTTAAAAAACACAACAGTGTGAGAAAATGTTCATGGTATAATATTAAAGATATAAATGGACAAGATTTTAAAATATATACATGTATATACATATAGGAGAGAGAGTTATACTACTGTAATGGTTGATTAGGTTATTCAGATCAATGCTCATTTCTCTTTTCTTCACCATTCCCATCCCCTTCTGATACATACTACCTTACTCTATTTATGCTACTTGATTCTTTCTCTAATTGTCCCCAAAATATTTTTGGAACAAATGAAGTTCTAGCTGTTTATATTTATTTGATACACATATGAATATAATATATATACACAAATTAAAAACCATCCACCATCCATCCTTTTTTATGGCCCCAGTTACAGGTATTCTACTCTTAGGTATTTATCCAAACATACATCATCTACACCAGTACACAAAAACACATTGTAGCTTTTATCATAATCCCGAATGCCCCTCAGCAGGTGACTGGATTTTAAAAACTGTAGCATAGGTACTTCCCTGGCAGTCCAGACTCCACGCTTCCACTGCAGGGGGCGTGGGTTCAAACCCTGGTCAGGGAACTAAGGTCCCACATGCCATGCAGTGTGACCAAAAAGTAAAACAAACGAACAAAAAAAACCTGTGATATATCCATATAATGGACTACTACTTAGCAATAAAAAAGGAATAAACTATCAATATACGTAACACATGAATCTCAAAACATGCTGACCAGGAGAAGCTAATCACGAAAAAGAAGATACTATATGATTCCATTTATATAAAATTCTAGAACAAGCAAAGATAATCAGTCACTGTGACAGAAAAGCCAATCACTACTGCCTGGGGCTGAGGAACAGGTGAACTGACTATAAAGGACTACAAGGGAACTTCTGGGGGTGATGACAACTTTCTATATCTTTTTTTTTTTTTTTTTTTTTTGGGGGTACACGGGCCTCTCACTGTTGTGGCCTCTCCCGTTGCGGAGCACAGGCTCTGGACGTGCAGGCTCAGCAGCCATGGCTCACGGGCCTAGCCACTCCGCGGCATGTGGGATCTTCCCAGACCAGGGCACGCACCCGTGTCCCCTGCATCGGCAGGCAGACTCTCAACCACTGCGCCACCAGGGAAGCCCAACTTTCTATATCTTGATTAAGACGGTGGTTACACAGGGGCATTAATTTGCAGATGAAGAAAGGAAACTGACTTCCCTGAGAAAACACAGCTAGTTAATAGGAGAGCTAATAACAGAAACAGTCTAGTTCTAGTAGAGATTTCAAGCTTTCTGTAGCAAGGACAACTGGCTACAGGAAAAGAGCGGACATGCACTCAACATTCACAAGTAAGGTGAAGGCTGCTGAGTGAATGTCATGTGCCAGTCACTATCTTTTGGTGCTTGGCATATACCAATACACAAAACAGAAAAAGATCCTTACCTATAAAGCTTACTTATTGGTGGGAGGAGGTTGCAGGGGCCGAGGGCAAACAAAAAATGGCACGACTAAATATTTAAGAGTAAACTATATGGTGTGCTAAGGGCCCCTAAAACATCTCCAAGAGTTACTGACTCTAAAGTTCGAATTCTAAAGAAGCAGGCAGACTCACTATAGAGAGAAAAATAAAATTGGATCATTTTCTACCACCACATAAAAAGAGAACTACAGATAAAGACCTAATTCTTGTGGTCTAATTAAGAAGAAGGATTCCTTAAATAAAATTTCAAAAGCACAAAACATTAGGCAAAAAATATTGAATTTGATCATATCAAAATCTAAAATTTCTGTTCAACAAAGAACACTTTGAGAAAGGTTAGTAAACAGAGTAACAGAATAAGAAAAAATATTTACAAAGCATAAAGTGTATAGGAGAATTAACAGAAAGAGCTTCTACAAATCAACAGAAAAAGACAACCCCAATGGGAAAATGGGCAAAGTATAAAAACAGACATCCACAGAAAAGAAAGGCCAAAACCTTATAAGAACACCAAGAACTGGTGCTCTCATTAATAAAGACAGAAATGTAAATTAAAATATCTGAGTGACAAAATTTATGCTGGACGTCAAGTATATACAGACGCTTGCAGAAACTGTGTCCTTGTGCACTAATGAACATGTAGATGGGCATCCTCTCTTGAGAGCTTGGTCAAATTAAGTGGATGCATTTCCTATAGTCAAAATGTTCCCGGATACACACATCAACAAATTACTCATGCAGGTCAAAATTAAACTGTTGCTTGTAGCTGTGAAGAGTTGGAGCAATGCATGGTTATTTGCAAGGTGGAGGGAAAATGGAGACAACCTGAGCATCCATCATAAGGAAATAATTCAAAGCATGAGGAGACCAGTGAAAAAACTGAAAACACCCAAGTTATCCAACCAATGGCAGCATGATGATAATATGTACCCACAGGGTCGTAATAAAAGCTGAACAAGGTAATGAATGTAAAGCGATCAGTCCAGTGCCCAGCACTAACCCACTCTACAGCAATGGTTCCTGTACCAACCACTGTTTATCCTCTAAGCTTTCACCTTCATTACTTATATTACTGAATATTAAAACACGAGTTGTTATAAGAATTTAATAAATGACATATGGAGGCAATACAAAAGTAAAGGGGAAAAAGCATGGCCTCTTAAGTCACCAGGTCTCAGTTCAAATACCAGCTTTACAACTTACTAGCTACATGACCCTGAACAAGTGATTTAACCTCTCTGCATCCCAGTGGGCATATCCTTAAGTAAAATTAATAGTGTCAACCCATGCAGTTGATTTGAAGGTAAGATAATGTAATGTAACCTTACAATAAATGTTTATCTTACTACTCATCCCTCCTCCCTCCCAAAACAGCACAGAACAGTCTCACCAGATGGAATATTGTGCAACCATTACTAATAATAATTTATGGTAACCATGTAACAAGGAAAAAGGCTAAATAATGTTGAGAAAATAATAAGCATGTGAAAAATGACAAGAAATACATCAAAATGGGTCCCTTACTGGGATTGGAGTAGAGAAATTACAGGGGATTATTTTTCTGCTTTTTATTTTTCTGCAAGTATCCTACAATATGGTTATGTTACTTTTAGAAGTTTAAAAAAAATTTAACAGTAATGCTCTGCCACTAGGTGCTTTATAGACACAAGGATGGATCAAACTATGTAAATCAACAAACGTTAACACAGCATGTTAACAGAATGAAAGATAAAAAATCCTATGATGACCTCAATAGATGCAGATAAGGCATTTGACAACACTCAACACCTCTTCATGATAAAAAAACACTCAACAAATGGGGTACAGAAGGAAACTACTACACCATAATAAAAGCCATATATGAAAAAACCCCAGTAACCATCATACTCAATGGTGAAAGACTGAAAGCTTTTCCTCTAAGATCAGGAACAAGACAAGGATGCCCGCTTTCACCACTTCTAGTCAATGTAGTACTAGAAGTTCTAGCCAGAGAAATTTGGCAAGAAAAAGATATAAAAGGAATCTAAATTGAAAAAGAAAAAGTAAAATGAGCACAGTATTTGACATTATCTGAAAAGGAAATTATTACAATAATTCCATTTACAACAGCGTCAAAAAGAATAAAATACTTAGTAATTAAATTAACCAATGAGGTGAAAGACTTATACAGTGAAAACTAAAAAACACTGCTGAAAGAAATTAAAGACATAAATACAGCTGACCCTTGAACATCATGGGGGTTGGGTGCACCTACATACATACAGTCAAAAATCCATGTATATCCTTACAGTCAGCCCTCCATATCTATGGTTCCACATCCATGGGTTCAACCAACTGCAGATCATGTAGTACTGTAGTACATATTTACTTTTTAAATGTCTGTGTATAAGTGGACCCGCACAGTTCAAACCTTTGTTGTTCAAGGGTCAACTGTAAATGGAAACACATCCCATGTTTGTGGATTGGAAGAACTAATATTATTAAAATGTCAATATTACTGAAAGCAATCTATAGATTCAATGCAATCCCTATCAAAATCCCAATGACTTTTTTTCAGATACACAAAAACCAATCAGAAAATTCATACGGAATCTCAATGGACCCCAAATAGCCAAAACAATCTTGAAAGAAGAAGAAAAAAATTGAAGGACTCATACTTCCTGATTTCAAAATCTACTTCAAAGCTACAGTAATCCAAACAGTGTGGTACTGGCATAAAAACAGACATACAGACAATGGAATAAGATAGCCCAGAAATAAAATCCTTGCATATACCGCCAAAGGATTTTTGACAAGGGTGCCAAGACTACTCAGTGGGGAACACTCTTTTCAACAAATGGTGCTGTAAAAACTGGACATCAAAATGCAAAAGAATGATGTCAGGCTTTCACCTAACAGAATATACAGAAATAAACTCAAAATGGATGAAAGACCTAAATGTAAGATCAAAAACAATAAAACTCTTGGAAGAAAACTTAGGACAAAAGCTTCACAACACTGGATTTGGTGATGATCTCTTGGATATGACATCGAAGGCACAGGTAACAAAAGAAAATATAGTCAAATTGGACTTCATGAAAATTTTAAAATTTTGTACATCAAGAGACACTACCCACAGAGTTAAAAGGCAACCCACAAAAAGGAGAAAATATTCAAAAATCATATATCTGATAAGAAATTATTATCCAGAACATACAGAGAACTCCTAAAACTCAACAACATATAAACCTGATTCAAAAACGGGCAAAGGACCTGAACAGACATTTCTCCAAAAAAGATGTTTAAAGGACCAATGAACACATGAAAAAATGCTCAACATCACTCATCATTAGGGCAATGTAAATCAAAACACAAGACTACTTAATGCACTGTGGTAAATGGGAAGGAAATCCAAAAAAGAGGGATATATGTATGTGTATGTATGTGTATAGATGATTCATTTTGCTGCACAGTAGAAACTAACACAACATTGTAAAGCAACTATACTCCAATTAAAAAAAAACAAAACAAAAACACGAGATACCATTCACACCCATCAGGATGGATACTATCAAAACAGAAAATTATAAGTGTTGACTAGGTCACAGAAAATTTGGAACTCTTGTGCACTGTTGGTGGGAATGTAAAATGGTACAGCTGCTGTGGAAAACAGTATGGTGGCTCCTCACAAAATTAAAAATAGAATCATCATATGATCCAGCAATTCTACTTCTGGGTACATACCCAAAAGAATTGAAAGCAGAGTCTCAAAGAGGTATACGTACACCATGTTCATAGCAGCACTGTTCACAGTAGCTAAAACGTGGAAGTAACCCAAGTGTTCAATGATGGGTGAATGGACAAACATAAGGTGGTCTATATATACAATGGAATATTATTCATCCTTAAAAAAGAAGAAAATTCTGCAATATGCTACAACATGGATGAACATGAGGACATTAAATTAAATGAAATAAGCCAGTCACAAGAAGACTAATACTGTGTGATTCCACTTATATAAGGTACTTCGAGTAGTCATAGTCATAGGAACAGAAAGTAGAATAGTGGCTGCCAGGGTCTGAGGGGAAGGAGGAGTTACTGTTTAATAGGTAATGAGTTTCAGTTTTGCAAGATGAAAAGAGCTATGGAGATGGGTGGTGGTGACAGCAGCACAACAATGTGAGTGTATTTCATACCACTGAACTGCATACTTAAAAATGGTTAAGATGGTATCTTTTATGTTCTGTATACTTTACCACAATAAAAAAAATTAGAAGTAATAATAATGATCTGCCACTAGGTGCTTTATAGATGGATAGGTATACAACAAATATTTTAAGATTGCATTGAACAAAAAAGTAATAAACTTCAAACCTAAACAGCATCATCAATGAATTTATTTTTAAAATTAGATTATACTCTGAAGAACTAGGTTCTCCCTAATTCTAACATTTAACCTGTGACAAATAATTTACTCATACAGCCTCATATTCTTTACCCATAAAGTGGGGCTAAAATGAACGTCAGAGTTGCTGTTAGGCTGAAATGAGATAATATGGAAACACCAAGTAGACGACAATGTTTTTAAAACTTCAAAGTTTGCAAGGATACAAATATAAATTCATTAAATATCAAAAGGAAACATTTAATGGTTAGGAGCTTGGACTATGACATTAGATCTATATTCAAATTTCAGTTCTACCGCCAGAAACCTGTGTGGCTGTAGGCATTTTATTTCACCTGCCTAAGCTTCATCATCTTCATCAACAAAATGAGGGTAATGACAGTAGACCTCACGGAGTTCCAATGTGAAAATTAAATGAGAAATCATATAGGGCATTGTGCTTGTCACAAAATAATGACTCGATGTTCTCAATTATTATAATCTTCTTTGAAACTACTTCTTCAGTTAATGCAACCAAGTATTTATTATAATTAAGAAACCTTTTCTCAGCATCTTGTCCCAGCTACTATGCTTCATACTAAGATCCAAAGGTAGGAAAGATGCATGCCCTACCCTCAAGATGCTCACAAACAGCAAAGGAAACAGAAATATTTTTTAAAGATCATAAAAGGCTATAACAAATAATAAAAATTCAGCTTTATACATGTTACTATGTGAGCAAAGAGTAAGAGTAAAGGGATTGGTTATAGTGAGGAATAAATCAATATCTCAAAGGAAATCATGTTCGAGTTGGATCTTAAAAGAAAAGGGATGCTCTGTCCATTAATGAAGGAAAAATACAAAATGAAGAATCAAAATAATAGGGTTCTGAGGCAACTGAGAACAGTCTCATCAGATGGACTCTGAGTTGGGGGAGGCAGGTCATGGAAGGAAGGAAAGTTAGGGTCCGACTGTGAAAGGCTCAGCACAAACACCTTGTTCAAGTATTTGCACTTTACGCACAATGGGGAAATCAAGAACATAATCAGAACTAAAATCTAGAAAACTGATAAAATGTGAGGCTTAGGTCAACTTAAAGGTGTCAGAAATGACTTCCTAGGAGATATGTCTTGAAAAAGGAGTCTGTCTAGTGGACAAGTCCAGGAGGACCGGCATCCCAGCCAAGTGTGGAACACAGCAGAGCTGAGGCCCTCGAGAGCCCAGTGTCTGAAGTACAGGCCATTCTGAGCAGGAAACAGCAAAGAGGTGATGCAAATGAGGAAGGCCGAGATATTGACACCCTGAACAAGGGATTGGGAAAGCATCGGCAACAGAAGAAGGCTTTCAGTTGTGGAACATTTGATAAGATAGTGTTTTTGAAAAACATCTCTGACACCAATGATGGGAAGAGGAAACAGACTAGCAAGACCAGGAGACCAGAGGCCCCAATTAGGAACCTGTTGCCACTGCAAAGGCAGGAAATTACTCAAGGCTAAAACCCAGGCCAGGTAGGGAAGAGCAGACATTTAAGAGGACCATTCAATCTATCCAGTCTAGGATACTCCAAACACATTTACATTCCCCTCTAGCCACAGGATTAAAATCTCAATGCTGGCATTAGAGGCCCTCCTAGTCTGGGCCTCTCTGCCTTTTCATTCCCTTTCCCCCAAAACTCTACAGTCCCTCTGTTTTGACTCCCCTCTCTGCCTCACCAAATCCCATCCAACTTCCAAGGCCTGACCAATTCCATACCCTCCATAAGGCCTCCCTGACTCTCCCTCAGTGACTGCCCCCTCAAATAAGGTCTATCATGTTATTAATTAAACATTCCACTCACATGGGGCTGAGCTGTCTTCTGTCTGTGATACCTCTCCTATTATTTGGTACTATTGTTTTATTCTTTAATGATTATTGACACTTTTCTGTGCCTTGTCTGTATGTTTCCATCACAGAACTGCAGAGAAATGTGAAACATGAAAACAGCTAGACAACAATCCAAGACAAGGCGAGTGCCACTAGAAAAAACTCACTGTAGAACTGTGGATTCTGGTTCTTCAGAATCAGTTACTTCTTCTGTAAGGCTGTTATTATGTAAAATAACAATGGTAACAGTGGTAAACTGTACCTGCCAATCTGCTACCATAAGAAGATATATAAGAAAGAATAAATCAATGTAGATTGAAATGAGAATGTAGTTATGAGAATGAAGAATTCTTGGAAGTACATATACAGCATAACATTAACTGCTAATTTTTTAAAACTAACTTTATTTTCAAAGAAGTAACTTAGGCAATGGCCATTTTCCTATTCTACAATAAATCTTATGAGGGAATAGAAATTGACAAAGACAAAATTATAACTTAACAAATAGTTCCTAGAAATCATGGGTTTCATAAAACTGAACCGTAATAAATAAATAAACAAATAAATAAATAATGTGTACCTAGTTGCAACTTCAAAGGCAACCTACACATGAAGAAGACTTACAGTTTGGGCTTATGTCTGTCTGTAGTGACAGGAAGAACTCCAGGAGAACTCAAATTTCAATGCCAAACATGTCACAAGAGGTCAGAGGTCACATTTTCTAACTGGGGTTTGACCCTAAAGTAAGCAATACATGTAATTAATTGATGCCCTAATCTGAAACATTAACTTGAATGGGACTAAGTCAACCAATCCAATGTTAGTCTAATCATGCTAGTCACAAACATGGTTACCTCTAGAAACACAAAATCAAAGTTGTTCAAGACAGGAAAGAAAGTTTCAACTGCTTTTTCCAATAGTAAACAAAAAAATTAATTTGACCTCTCCCAATGACACCAATAATGTTAGCCAATAATGCTGGTAGAGACTAATATAAAATCCATACTTATTTCAAAAATATGTCTTTAAATTATAACTATTACTTAGAATACTTATGAAACTCTAATGCTATAATTATCCAAATTAGATATGAATAATTTGTTTGGATTAAAGAGGAAAAAATGACATGTAACTTATTTTTATTGGATATTAAAATAGAGGTGACATTTTAAAAAATAACCTGACAATGAGTATTTTTATTGGATATTAAAATATAAGTGACGTTTTAAAACATAACCTGACAATGAGTTAAGAATCGTATTGGGAATCTTAGGGATTCAAAGTTTAAATTTCATTTCTGTTACTGATTTCATTGTCATATGAATCTTCACCTCTTTGCTCCTTGATTTAAAAACTGTAAAACACGGGCTAACATCACGATTTTAAACATAAAAATATTTTATAAATATTTGTTTTATATAAGTGCTAAGCAATCAACTATTTCAAAGTTTTAACTTCATTACACCTATCCAAACTTCAAAAAATTGATGAATTCATATGTGCTACTTATAATTTAGCATTTATAGACCTTTAAAAGAGAAGCTACTCTTGCCTATGCTTATGTTCATCTAAACTGACTAACGTATATTCTTTTTTATGATAAAATGAATCATTTGTTTCCACCTTATGATGACTAGAACATCACAAAACATCTTTCAGTTTCTAAAAATATAAATTTTTTTTTATATTTTATAAAATTTTGGAGAGGCCAAAATTTATTTGTGCTTATTTAGTTTCCAAGTGCAGACATGTATGGAATTTTATATCATCATTAAATCAAATTTATAAACATGAGCTTTTAAATCAGAGGCATAGGTTACCCATTAATTTTAAACAATCAAACTTCATCCCATACATGTATTTTGATTTCAGATTGACTCTTTTTATAAAAACACATCCCCAAATAACAGAACTTGTCAAAGAAGTTTCTCTTAGTGATGTTTTTTAAATACTTGAAATATTCAATAAGTCTCAACAGTGATTCTCTAATTTACAGCACCTTTTCTACTCCTTTTTGAACAGAAAACTAGCAGGTTAAAAAAAAAAAGAAAAGTTTAAAAAAGGTGGTAAAAAAGACTCAGGACTCTTTCCAAGGGAGGTGTTCTGACAACTAACAGGAGGCTACTGCTATGAACCCTGAAAGTTAGACATCATCATATTGGGTGGAAGAAACATTTGCAACACAGAAAAATTATCCTATTTTGTTAAAGAAATTGTTATTAGTCCCTAATTGTTCGATTAACTTGGAGGACCTGAAGCTTCTACTCATGAAATTTCTTTTTAAATTTCAACACAAATTTAATATTTTAATGATCCTTTGAAGAAGATACTGCTGTAGATTCTGATGTGTCTAGTGTTATATACAAAAATGAAAAATGTTCCTTGAATTTGCCTCTGCTAGAAGGAATTTTTACCACTTTTAGCTCTGCTTTAGGACTTCAGAAAATACACAGTACCTTTAACAACTTTTTTTTTTTTTTTTTTTTGAGAAAAACGGCAAGACTGCTGTGAGCTGGGAAGATGGTAGAAGTAACATGGTTTTTAATGTCTCCCAAACCCTCTACATAGTTACTAGAAGAGTTAGCCAAAGCAAACAAACAACCCAACCCCTGCCAAAAACATAAACAACAAAATTAAGTGATGAGAATCCCCATGAATCCCAAAGTCTTAGTAGGTGAGGACAAATCTCCAAGAGCTGCAATCGCAATTGGTATTGACACCTGTGCAGGAGAAAGCAAGGGACACAACAGACCACCTAATGGAAGTGAGTATAGGAGGATAAAACAACCAACAGGCAGTCATTGAAAAGCAAAGTGGGCCAATTTGAGAACAGCAGTTGAAACTGGGTAGGGTTTTACACACTTCCATTTGCAGGTAATTGATGGTAATTTGTGAATTCATGGTAAAGCCTTAAGGGGCTAGAACATAGTGAGACCTATGAACACTCAAAATTAATAATCCAAAGCTCCCTTTCAGTACAGAGCTCCACGGTGTAGAGGAATTGCTAGTAATAAAAGTACCAAACACTACTGAAGTCTGGTCATAAAGATCTCCAATGTAAGGACAATGGGTACAAAAGAAATTACAATTCTGGAAGAAGGTACAGAAGAAGCAGGAAATCATGGTAAATATGAGCCCATATTGTTAAGCTCTTCATAAAAGTGACATAAGAAGATGCTTTAGAGCCATATCTAGAAAAACTATTCTCAACCACCTTTTCCTGACACAAGTTCTGGAAGCTTGATTTCACATGAAAGGACTGGCTGAAGAAGCAGGACATCCTTAAAATGAAAGCACGCCTGAGCGATGTGCCTATAACATAGATGAAAACTGTAACTACTATTTTAAAACACGTGAAAAGACGTTAAGAAGATGATGCTAAGATATAGGAAAGATATAAATCAGAATTAGAAAAACTCAGAAATGACTTAAACATGCGAAGTAAATGAAAAAATCACTTCAGAAGTAAAAGGGCCAAAGTAAAAGGCACACAAGAGTGAGTACATAGCAGAAAAAGCCATAAGTAGAAGTTGTAAAGAAAGAAAATATTAAAAACCAAAAATATATAGTAGCTTTATTTATAACTGCCCAAACTGAAAATTACAAATATAGAAGATAGGGAAAGAAACCAACACAGTATAAGAGAAGGCCCCAATAAATGACAACTAAACAAGATAATAAAAGTCCATGGATGATATATATACAATTGACCCTTGAACAACACGGGGGTTAGAGTCCGCCTCACCCCCAACGCAGTCAAAAATCTCCATTTCCCTTTACAGTCAGCCCTCTGTATCTGCGGTTCCACATCTGGATTCAGCCAACCATGAATCACGTAGTACTGTGGTGTGTATTTATTGAAAGAAATACGCATATAAGTGGGCCTGTACGGTTCAACCCATGTTGCTCAAGGGTCAAACTGTTATCATTTTTAAAGTAAAATTTTCAATATTTCAAAAAAACATATTAAAGGGACACTGTATACCCAACAAAACAACCTAGAATGACCAGCACTGAGACACAGTCAAGTTCCTAGACTTCAAAGAAAAAAAAATCTTTGTGAATCTAGGCAAAAGGACAAAGTCACAACAGAAAGAAAATCAACTTGTCAACAGATTTTTTGATGGCAATGCTTTAAGCCAGAATAGATAACATATATAAGAACCTCAGAGAAAGAAAACAAAAGCTAAGGATTTTATATCCAACCAAATTCCCTTTTAAGTAAAAAGCCTGCAGACCAACTGTTATAACATGCAAGAACTCAAATATTTGTCCCCAGGAAGTCTTGATTATGAATCTACTAGATGGAGCTGCCACTATGTAAAACTATGAAGCTTCCTCAGAAAATTAAAAATAGAACTACCATATGATCCAGCAATTCCACTCCTGAGTACTTATCCAAAGAAAATGAAATCACTATCTTAAAAAGATATCTGCGGGGCTTCCCTGGTGGCGCAGTGGTTGAGGGTCCGCCTGCCGATGCAGGGGACGTGGGTTCGTGCCCCGGTCTGGGAAGATCCCATATGCCGCGGAGCGGCTGGGCCCGTGAGCCATGGCCGCTGGGCCTGCGTGTCCGGAGCCTGTGCTCCACAACGGAAGAGGCCACAACAGTGAGAGGCCCGCGTACCGCAAAAAAAAAAAAAAAAAGATATCTGCACCCTCATGTTCATAGCAGCACTATTTACAACAGCCAAGACATGGAAACAACCAAAGTGTCCATCCACAGACAAATGGATAGAGAAAATATGGTATACATGCACAGTGGAATATTATTAAGCCATAAAAAAAGAAGGAAATCCCATCATTTTGTGACAACATGGATCAATCTTAAAGGCATTATGCTACGTGAAATAAGTCAGACAGAGAAAGATAAATACTATATGATCTCACGTATATGTGGATTCTTAAAAAACTAAACTCATGGATACAGAGAACAGATTGTTGGTTGCCAGAGGCAGGGGCTGGGGGTGGGCAAAATGAGTGAAGGTGGACAAAAGGTACAAACTTCCAGTTATAAGATAAATAAGTTCTGGGTGTGTAATGTACAGCATGGTTAACAATACAAAATTGTTAAGAGAGTATAAAAAGTTCTCTTCACAAGAAAAAAAGTTTCATAACTAGGAGAGGTGATGGATGTTAACTATATTTACTGTGGTAATCATTTCACAATATAAACATGTATCAAATCATTATGTTGTACACCTTGAACTAATACAATGTTATATGTCAACTGTATCTCAATAAAACTGCAGGGGTGGGGAAGTGAAAAACTTTTTTTAAAGAATGTTCTAGAGAATGAACTTTAGATATCAGTGGTGAGCATGAAATACACACTTACTTGGAGAAGTAAGACTAAGTGGCAGTTATAAGGAAGAAAGTATAATACATAATTGCTATTTTCTGTGACAGTTCAGAATTTGTACAACTGTTTAAAGATGGGCAAGACAACTTATATGGTTTCCATGAAATGTATTATTAGTTAAGTGTTGATGCTATTATTCTCAGACAGCTTGGGATGCAGTGTTGGATGAAACAATTGAGTAACTACATGATATTCTAAAATGTTATTATCCACGATGTCCTAAAGAATCATGACTCTTACTGTGTAAGAAAGGAGTTAAAGATTTTAGATAGCTCAGTAAAAACCAGTAGCCATAAATTCAAGGGGAAAATATCATTATGAATTCATGATGTAGTTTTTTTCTTTTACAATTATATGTATTTCCTAACTCGTCCACTAAAAGACCTAGAAAGAGAGACCAACCTGGCAGCAATGAGCACACTGAAGGCCAAAAAAGGCTCTTGAAACATAATTTCTAACTGCGAGAAACCAGAGACCCTTGGAGAAATCAGTGGTTCCAGGACTGGAGCAGGGTGTATCCTAGATGAGCCTGAAAAAATTCTGTCGTGTCAGAAAACAGAGAGGAACTTCAGGGGCCAACGTGAAGAGGCTCCAAATTGTCAAAGAAGGGAAAAGTTAAGCATCAATAGGGATTATATCAGAAACAGAATGATATATATCAAATGGATTGAAACGCATGAATTCCAAATGACAAAAAAAAAACCTAATTGGTTGCCATTAGAGGATGCTATTGTGAAAACTGGTAAATAAAAGAATCAGTTATTCTACCTTTCTGATATGAACGATACCACATGGTAACCATATACTACATGATGGGAAGTTTATGTCCTTATAGAATTATTCCAGTTAAAAAAGAAAAGATAAAACTAGATTATCACTATTTTGCAATCCTTAATGAATTATGGGATCTAGCCACTGCATACCAGGCTTAGTACTAACCTCACCAGATGAAATACATTATGGCCTCCTGAGGGCAGAACACATCACCACCTATGAAGAAGTCTCACCCCCACCCCCAAGCCTTAGGATCAACTATTAATTTCCATGAGATGCAAAGGAAGGAGCAGCAGGTTAAAGTACACCACAGGGATGAAACCAGTGAAGGCAGGCTATAGGAAACAACAGAGCAAATGAACCAGGTCCTTAGATAAATAAATTGCAAAGGAAAACAAAAAAAAAGATGAATGAGAAACCTATAGCTTAAAACTGACTTAAAAGACATTTTAAATAAAAACAAGCAGAACTAAAACATTATACAGAGGTAAACTACGGTGTTTAGGATGTGCCAGGCTTCAAAATATAAAGAGCCATGACCCCAAAGCCCAAAACTTAATGCGTGACTGAAGCTGTACAGTTTGTATTTTTATGGAGTCACTCACCAGTCAAATATAGAATGAAACTTAATGACTACATATACATTCTTCACATCAACTCTACTAAAGCCTTCAGTAACTTAAGATATTTGGATAAAGATTAAAGATACCTCTATGTTCAGACTTAGTTGTAACTAAGCAGAGTACCTTGATTTAAAATTAATCTAAAGCTTGAAAAGTATTTACCTATTTAGAATACAGAATAAGATTATTAGACTTTAAAGCAAAAGATCTGACTTCCTGTCATGGTCCAATTCTTCTTCCTAACTTACCTTGGCAAGGGTTACGAGCAAGGAAATTAACACTGCTGAGAAGCCAAGGCACTGGGCTAGGCAATTATCTAGACAGCTCCTTCCCGGGGCTGACGGTCTGGCAGGGAAATAATTACACATGTGACTAGTGTTATGAAAGAAGTACAAGATGCTCTAAATGCACCCCCGTAATAAAAAGGAATATGACATACTCTCAGATGAGATGAAGCAGAAGAAACACGGGGAACCACTCAAACACTTACCCTCTGATTTTCTCAGTATTTTTTTCATCTTTAGATAAGACTGATGAAACAATGACTATTTGGCAGGTAAATGAATTTATTCATATCTATCTTAAGATCTATGGATGGACCTTAGGACAGGAAGGTAAATAAGCCTTGGCACCCTTAAGGTTGTACTGATGAGGAAAGGAGGAGACAGAATGTTTATGGACAATCCATTGTGCACAACGAGAAGAGGTGTGCAGTGCTGTCAACAGCCTCTGCATCGCTCACAATTTAACATGTATACACATGTACACACATTACGGTCATCCAAAGACTACTCGACACCCACATCAGCAACCTTGTCAGCCAAACTCTATACATGTCACCTGGAGATTCCCACAGCTTCCTAGAGAATGTCCCTAGAGTTTTCAGAGAAAGATGCCATGCATTAATAAGAAGTAATAGCCTGTAAAGTTGAAATAGCTCAGTCAAGATTAAATGACTTTAATTTAAAAAATTAAATCCAAAGATTTCTACATTCTTCTGTAAGTAATTTTTGATATACAGAAACTACGGGTTTTTTAAAAATCCCAACCACAGGAAAATACTTAAGACTTTTTCTCCTTTGAGGTTGTTAAAAAAAACTTTTATTCCAATATCACCAATATTAAAAGTAATTTAATTATTATGTACTATTTATTTTATTCTTATTTTCCACATAGCTGTTACCTATTTTTTTCCCTTCTATTCACCTACAGGAGCTAGGAGTTGTACATGGGCAACTTTAAAATATTCAAAGGGTTAAATATAGAGTTAAAGCAATATACAGCATCATCTTTCTTTCTCATGTCCCTTCCCTCTCAAGTAACCCTTATAATCTTCTTCACTAGAATATGGCTAAGTGACAAAAATCTGATACTTAACTTTGTTACTTATTAATAACGACAAAAATAAGCACTTAATTAAATGGGCTTTCGTAAATCATCTGTTTTCCATTTTTATAGGTAGCATCTAAAGAATGTGTTGGAGAATAAGTATAAAGAAATTCTATTTAAATTACGAAAAAATATCATTCAAACATTTTAAAAGATTAATTTAACTTTATTCCTTTAAAAATACCAAACACAACAAAATCAAGTTCTATTTGAAGACTCTCTTATAATTAGTACATAACATGTAAATAGAGTATTCATACAGTAGTCTGACTTTTTTCTGTTCTGAATCTTGGACTGCCAAGATAAACAGCATTGGAAAATAAAGAAGAACTTTCTTCTGTCAACTGAAGATATATTTACTCTAACTTCTAAAATATAAAATGAAATTGTTAAAAATTCTTGGTTAGTGTGCTACAAACTAGTAAGATGTTACTATACCTACACCAAGCTATATGGTAGCATATATTATTCACACATTAAAATGAATAATGAACAGTAGACTTTTAGATAGCTTACATAAAAGCAAGCGATTAACTAAAAGCCTTTTTAATAAAAGACTTAAATAAGGACTTGTTTTCAAGAACTAAAAAGTTTTTGAGAACTATAAATCTATTAGTGTACTATTGGAAATAGTACACATTGATACTTTACTTATCTAATATTCATTTATACAACCTCTAAACACAAGTTGCTTGTGTATGCTTCAGTATTTACTTCCCTAACAACTTTATACTCCTGTAAGGCAAAGTATCTAGTACTTTGTAATATATGTTAATTAGCATAATAAATAAATAAATAATCTTTGGACCTTTTCTCCCAAAGTCTTATATAAAATTTTACATAGACTTTTTTTGTTTAAAATTACTTACTTTGTAATACGGTCAATGTTGGCAATTTGCTTCTGATTCCGTATAATCTCAATGGCTGCCCAAAGATGCTGGATAGCTTTTGTGTCCGCCTGCCGTCTTTTTGTTAAGCGTGCCATGACCTGTTTACTCCTTCAGCTGTAGCAATATACAAAAACATAAGGGAAAAGCACGGATTACAAAATGAATTATCATCAATATAAGTAACACTCTCAGCACCTCAATATATAGTATGGCCAACTTTTTATTTTATTTTCTACCATCCACATCACCAATTACTCCATAAAACTTTTCACTTCATTACTTCACAAAGAATGACACTACAAGACCAACAGTAGAAAAGGTCTTCCCAAGAAGAATGAGTGGCCATCTTATACCAATATGTCAAAGAAATATACATTTAAAATTTATTATAAAGCAAAAGTGTTACTATATAAAATTTCATTTTTGATATTACATTGTGTGTAATTTGACAGATCAATGCAAAATGGAAATTAAATGTCCGAATTAGAAGTACTTTATTATACTCATGGTTTAAATATTTTAATTCAATATAGACATACTGATAATGAAAACAACATTCCTTTTTTTAAAAAATAAAACCATAAACAGAAAATATAGAATAGTTGTTTCTGGCTGAGGTGTGAAAGGCTGGGGGTTGGTATACCAGAGGATGACATGGATGGACCCACATTATTAGAAATGTTGCGATGCTTGGATGAGGTGTTGGTCATTCATTATGTTATTAGGAAACAACATTGCTAATTTATTCAAATTTCAATATTCTGAATAGACTGAGGAAAATGGCCACCAGCTGTGTCCTGGCAAGACTGGGGGGAAAAACGGAGTTGCAGCCTGAATGTCTGATGAGAGATGGTACTGTAAGAAGAGGCCACACGCCTGGACTCTCCACTGGGCACAGAGGGACCGGTTAGGCACCTGACCCCTAAATCATACAGGTTATGATGTTGAGGCCCTTAGGCATAGGTAAACATCAAAGTTTGGGGGATGGCTGAAATCTCCTTGACCTGCCCTTTCCTATCTTTTAAGAGGAGAGAATAAAAAGGAAAATTCATTCTTAGCACTTCATTGTATTCCATGACTGGCCAGGAGAGCCTCATCAATCTTTTTCTCCACCTCTACATTTCTTTTCACAGCTAAGTCAATTCTCCCTCTTTCTCCAAAAAACCCCCAAAATACCAGCACTTGCCATTAAAGCTTAACTAGAGACTCTCTTCTGGTGAGTCTAGGATCAGTTAGGCTCCTGAAATAAGAAAGTGCTTTTCAGAATTACAAAATCAATTAAGAATCAAAAACAACAGCAGCATTCAAGTTTTAAAGAAAACTTAAGGAAAATTAGTTGGTTCAGTATAAACTTCAATATAAAATTAAGAGATTTTTAAAATTATAATTATTTATGAATGTCTCTGTTCTAGAAAGTAACCACTTTAAAATGTACAGAAACTTCTCAGTTTAAGTGCACTTGTATAGGCGTGTCAACTTTCCAAATCTGATAAGCAATATGGTATGGAATTTATTGGTAAGAATATAAAATGTTAGAAAGTGACATCTAATGGTGAACTGTAAAAATACAACTTGTCAGATTATACAAATACTCAGATAAAAGAACAAAATTTCAGTCATTGTTGCACACTTAAAAAAATGTTGCCTGTTTTGTGTAAGGCAATAGCTAAACACAATGAAGTATCTTTAAATGTATGAACTCTAGTCCTTGACAGAAAAAAACATAAAACTCGCAAAGGCAATTTGACATATACATGGAACTACTAACTGTAATGTCATATATGACATAAATGGTACAAAATATATGCTGTGAGAATTCAGACAAAACAGATACTACTTCTAGCTTAAGTAACACTACAAGATGGTAAATATGTGGGAAAATATAAAATTTCTTAATTTCTTGAAAAGATAATTGGCTGTTTAAAGCAAACAAAAATAATTGTTAGGTATCATTAGGTTTATAACATATGTAGAAGTAAAATATAGATGACAACCCAATAGCACAAAGGAGGGGAAGGGGTAGTAAGTAATTATATCATTGTAAATTCTTACGTTTTATGTGAAATGGTATTTATTATACTAATTCAAGAGGAACTATGTTAAATCGAGGATGCGTATTACAATCCTTGGAACAAACACTAGAATACAAACAGGTACAGTTGACATATATATAACTCAACTGATGTTTTCAAAATACATATAAAGTTAAGAATAGCTTATTCAGAAATACAAAAGATATATAATGGCAAAGCTAACATTTACAAATACTAAAATAAATAGCAAATATAACTATTTACATAACAACCAGAAGAATATAGTAGACTAGTAGCAGAAATTCTAAAAGTTATGTCACTTAATTCCTAGAAATGATTAAACTCAAGATTAAAGAATTAAGCAATGCTACACTTCAGGAAAACAGATGTAAAGTTAAAGCCAAAGATTTTTGACATCTACCTACACCGAGTCACACAGGTAGATATGCCTGGTAATGAAGGTACACCATAAAGAACATGCTCGTAGTTATAGAACACTGCAAAGATGCAAACCCAAGTCAGGTGAATACAGTGAAGCTTGGATGCATGTTATAAAAGTACCAAAAACAACCTGACTTATTAGGACAAGATCTCTTTAAAGTACAATCACTGAAATTCTCCTTTCTTATGAAATCTAAAATCATTCATTTCAGGCATGCTTGTTACATGTTAGGCATTCTATGCTCTGGGAATATAATAATAAGGTAAACAAAAATCCTTCCATTAGCTAGTAAATATGATTAATAATGTGGCTATATATAAGGATAGTAATTTAGGTGTTTGTCAATAAAAAGAAAATCTTAGAAAATTAGTTTCTTATATTCTAGGCACCTACAGCTTCTCATATAAGGCCTTTAATTTATTTTGGCCAAACCAAACTTTAGTCTATTGTACCTGAATGTATATTATATTTCTACTAAACTGAACTACTCAAAATTTCTAAATGTGTGCCCAAACTTCATAACTCTATCCCTTTGTTTAAGCAGTTCTGTCTAGAATGTTCTCCCTGCCCCTTTACTAATTACTAAAAATTCCCTGTTCTTTCTAGGACTTACTACGATGCAAATGTTCCTGACCAATGCTTTCACAAGAATCAAACTCAATTCTCTTGTGTCTTCTAATTGTAATTTGTTTATTCATCTCTTACAAATGTATTGCCTTGTACAAATAATTTTAAATTCCTAAAAAGAATTTATTAATTCAAGTAAGGAAAAGACGTGTCTTATTTTTCATCTGTCTTCCAAGGTGCACAGCATAGTCATGAACATGATAAACTTTTAATATGGACTTATAAAATTAAACTTCTCCAGTTATATTATATAAACAATAAAGTCCCAGAGTAAGCCTCCGTTTATGTTGTATCAAAGATTAAGACATCAAAAAGAAAGATCAGAAAACTTGTAGAGATACACAATATAGTCCTCAATCTTTTTCTTCTTTAGCTCCAACACATCTGAGGAATATGACAGACTCGCAGTGATTCTCAAGAGTTCTATAGTTTAAAAAAAAAAAAAAAAAACCCAAAAACTTCCCAGTCAACTTACCAATTTCGTTTATTGTGGTAAAATACACATGAAATGTACCATCTTAACCATTCTTAAGTGTACAGTTCAGTGGTATCAATACATTCACATTGCTGTGCAGCCATCACCACCATCCATCCCCACAACTCATTTAACCTTGTAAACTGAAATCCTACACCCATTAAACACTAACTGCCCATTACCCACCCCAGCCCCTGGCACCCATGATTCTACTTTCTGTGTTTATGACTGTGATGACTCTAAGTACCTCAAAGAGGAGGAATCACACAGGATTTGTCCATCTGTGACTGGCTTACTTCACTGAGCATAGTGTCCATGAGATCCACTCATACTGTAGCGTACTGCAGAATTTTCTTCCTTTTTAAGGATGAATAATATTCCATTGCATGTATATACCACATTTTCCTTATCCATTCATCTGTGGATGGACACGTTTTAGCTATTGTGAATAATACTGCTATGAACATGGGTATACAAAATATTTCAAGACCCTGCTTTCAATTCTCTTGGGCAAATACCCAGAAGTGGAATTCCTGTATCATATAGCAATTCTATTTTTAATTTTTTGAAGAACTACCATACTGTTTTCCATAGCAGCTGCATCATTTCATATACCCACCAGTAGTGCACAAGGGTTCCAATTTCTCCACATTCTCATCAACACTTATAATTTTGTAGTTTTTTGACACTAGTTATTCTGATGGGTGTAAGCTGGTCCAAGTAACTTTGGCAAGCCTCCAGGCAATACCGGTATTCTCTATCCTTACAAATCTAATTTAATGCAATCCCTTCCATCTATGTAAGTACCTTGCTTCCTATCATACAAATGCTACAAATGGGGGGAAAAAAGATAAAAGAGAAAGCAAATCAGGAAAAACTTATAAATAAGTAAAATTAAACAAGGAATTTTTGGTGACACATACATATATGGGGAAACTTTTTATTGCAAGGAAATGATAAGGAGGAACACACTGGGAGAATACACAGCATCAAATATGTTCTGATTTTTACTTCTGGTGGAGGGGTGCAAGTTTTTGTTTTATTTTTATGTCATCTAACAAATATATAAATATTTTAAAGTATTTACATCAAATAATGCATAAAATTTAAAAATTAATCCCTTTGTATAACGTGCATTTCTTTGTGACTTAGTTCAGGTTAAAATTTTCCCAAACTCTACTAGCAATTTGAAGTTACTTTTTATTGATAGTCTATTCATGCTATTTTCCCATTTACATATTAATTTCTTCACATATTAAAGTTATTCACAAAATACTTTTGTCTGTCTTTTAGTAAACATCAAATGAAATTATAATGTTGAAATCTAGCTATGTATTCCCCTTATGGTCACCTTTAATGATTAGAAGTCCTTCCACACTCAAGTCTGAAAAATATTCAATTGTATTTTCCTCTTTTATACAATTTTTTAAAATACTGACTTCTTAATCCATCTGGGAATAACGTTTTTTTATATATCTTTATTGGAGTATAATTGCTTTACAATGTTCTGTTAGTTTCTGCTGTACAACAAAGTGAATCAGCTTTATGTACACATATATCCCTATATCCCCTCCCTCTTGAGCCTCCCCTCCCACCCTCCCTTTCTCACCCCTGTAGGTGGTCACAACGCACCGAGCTGATCTCCCTGTGCTATGCAGCTGCTTCCCACTAGCTATCTATTTTACATTTGGTAGTGTATATATGTCCATGCCACTCTCTCACTTCGTCCCAGCTTCCCCTTTCCTCCCTGTGTCCTCAAGTCCATTCTCTACATCTGCATCTTTATTCCTGCCCTGCCACTAGATTCATCAGTACTGTTATCTGGGAATAACTTTTCTAAGGTATTAATATTAATAAGCTTTATTTTTTTAGAGCAGTTTTAGGTTTGCAGCAAAATTCAGCAGGAAATACAAAGAATCCCATACCCCCACACTCCCAAAGCCTCCCTGATTATCAACATCCCAAACCAGAGGGCACATGTCTTAAAATCAACGAACCTACAGTGACACACCATTATTACCCAAAGTCCATAGTTAACTGCTGGTGGTGTACATTCTATAGGTTTTCACATATATGTGAAATGCATAAAGACATTAAAATGCTATACAGAATAGTTCCTCTGTCCTAAAAATTATCTGTGCTCCATCTAGTCATCCTTCCCTCTCCCCACAATCCCTAGCAACCATTAATCTTACTTCTCTGCTGTTTTACCTTTTCCAGAATGTCATATAGTTGGAACCATACAGGATATGTAGCCTTTTCAAACTGGCTTCTTTAACCTAGTAAAATGGATTTAAGGTTCCTCCATGCCTTTTCATAGCTTGATAGCTCATTTCTTTTTAGTGCCGAATAATGTTCCATTGTCTAGATGCCCCTCAGTTTATTTATCCAGTCAACTTGAAGGACATCTTGGTGGCTTCCGTATTTTGACAATTATGAAAAAAGCTGCTATAAACAGCCTTGTATAGGTTTCTGTGTGTAAGTTTTCAGCTCTTTTGGGTAAATACCAAGGAGTATGACTGCTGAACTGTACACTAAGAGTATATTTCGTTTTGTAAGAAACTGACAAACTGTCTTCCAAAGTGGCTGCACCATTTTACATTCCCACCAGCCATGAATAAGCGTTCCTACTGCTCCACATCCTCATCAGCGATCGGTGTTGTCAGTGTTTTCGATTTTAGCCATTTTAATAGATATAGTGGTAAATCAATGTTGTTTTAATTTCCAATTCTCTAATGACATATGATGTTGAACATCTTTTCATGTGTTTACCTTCCATCTGTATATCATCTTGGTGAGGTTATCACTTCAATTCTTTTGCTCATTTTTTAATCAGCTTGTTCATTTTCTTAATGTTGAGTTTTAAGACTTCTTTATATATTTCTACCAGTCTATGGCTTGTCTTCTCATTCTCCTGACACTGTCTTTCATAGAGCAAAGGTTTTTAATTTTAATGAAGTCCACCTTATCCATTATTTCTTTCATGGGTCGTGTCTTGGTGTTTTATCTAAAAAGTCATCACCATATCCAAGGTCATCTAGGTTTTCTCCTGTTATCTTCTACGAGTTTTATAGTTTTGCATTTTACATTTAGATCTATGACCCAGTTTGAGCTAATTTTAGTGAAGGACATAAGGTTTGTGCTTAGGTTCATTTTTGTATGTGTGTGGTTGTCCAGTTGCTCCAGAAGCATTTGATGAAAAGACTTTGCTTTGTTGCATTGCCTTTGCTCCTTTGTCAAAAATCCGCTGACTATATTAATGTAGGTCTGTTTCTGGGCTCTCTATTTTGTTCCATTGATCTATTTGGCTGTTACTTCACCAATACCACACTTTTAATTACTATAGCTTTATAACAAGTCTTGAAGTTGGGTAGTATCAGGCCCTGATTTTGTTCCTCCCTTTCAATACTGAGCTGGCTATCTGGGTCTTTTGCCTCTCCATACAAACTTTAGAATCAGTTCATCGATATCCACAAAATTATTTCCTGAGATTTTGACTGGGATAGCACTGAATCTATAGATCAAGCTGGGAAGAACTGACACCTTGACAATATTAGTCTTCCTATTCATGCACAAGAGTTACCTTTCCACTTATTTAGTTCTTTGATTTTGTTCACCAGAAACTTGTTTTCCTCAAATAAATCTTGTAATAGTATTTTTGTTAGATTTATACCTAAGTATTTCATTTGGGGGATTCTAATGTAAATGGTAACGTGTTTTTAATTTCAAATTCAACTCGTTCATTGCTGGTATATAGGAAAGTGATGAGACTTTTGTATATTAACTTTGTATCCTACAATCTTGCTATAATTGATTATTTCCAAGAGTTTTTTGTCACTTCTTTTGTATTTTATTCATAGACAATCATGTCATCTGCAAACAGAGACGGCTTTATTTCTTCACTCCAAATCTGTATACTTTTATTTCCTTGTCTTCTCTCATTGCATTAGCTAGGAATTCCGAACAGTTAAAAATGAATGGCGACAGGGGACATTGTTCTTGATCTTAGTGGGATACCTGTGAGTTTCTTACTGTTAAGTATGGTGTTAATGTAGGGATTTTGTAGATAGTCTTTATCAAGTTAAGGAAATTCCTCTCTATTCCTAGTTTGCTATAAGTTTTAATTATGAATGGGTGTTGAATTTTGTCAAATGCTTTTCTGCATCTATTGAAATAATCACATGATTTTTCTTCTTTAGCCTGTTGATGTGATAGATTATGCTGACTTTCAAATGCTGAAGCAGCCTTTCACACCTGGGATAAATCCCACTTAGCCGTGGTATATAACGTTTTTTATACAATATTGGATTCAATTTGCTAATAGTTTGTTGAAGATTCTTACATTTACGTTCATGAGATTGGCCAATGGCAGTTTTGTTGGGGTTTTTTTTCTTCTTGTACTGTCTTTGTCTGATTTGGATATTAGGGTAATACTGTCCTCAAAGAATGAGTTAGAAAATATTGTCTCTGCTTCTACCTTCTAGAAGAGATTGCAGAGAACAGGTAAAATTTCATCCATAAATGTTTGGTAGAATTCGCCAGTGAACACATATGGGCATGGTTCTTTCTGTGTTTGAAGGTTATTAATTACTGATTCAATCTCTTTAAAAGATATAGGCCTACTCAGATTGTCTATTTTTTTTTTTTTGCGGTATGCGGGCCTCTCACTGCTGTGGCCTCTCCCTTGGCGGAGCACAGCCTCCAGACGCGCAGGCTCAGCGTCCATGGCTCACGGGCCCAGCCGCTCCGCGGCATGTGGGATCCTCCCGGACTGGGGCACGAACCCGTGTCCCCTGCATCGGCAGGCGGACTCTCAACCACTGCGCCACCAGGGAAGCCCTGTCTACTTCTTTTTGTGTGATTTTTGGCAGATCTGGCCTTTCAAAGAATTGGTCTATTTTACCTAGGTTATCAAATTATCAAATTTTTCACCAGTTATTCACGGAGCCCCTTTATTATCTTTTCATGGTCCAGAAGCAGTAGTGATTGCCCCTCTTTTATTTCTGATATTAGTAATTTGTGTCTTCTCTTTTTTTTTAGTTAACCTATCTAGTAACTTCTGATTTTACTGATCTTTTCAAAAAACTAGCTTTTGGGGGCTTCCCTGGTGGTGCAGTGGTTGAGAGTCCGCCTGCCGATGCAGGGGACACGGGTTCGTGCCCCGTCCGGGAGGATCCCACATGCCGCGGAGCGGCTGGGCCCGTGAGCCATGGTCGCTAAGCCTGCGCGTCCGGAGCCTGTGCTCCGCAACGGGAGAGACCACAACAGTGAGAGGTCCGCGTACCACAAAAAAAAAACAAACAAACTGGGCTTCCCTGGTGGCGCAGTGGTTGAGAGTCCACCTGCCAATGCAGGGGACGCGGGTTCGTGCCCCGGTCCGGGAAGTCCCACATGCCGCGGCACGGCTGGGCCCGTGAGCCATGGCCACTGAGCCTGCGTGTCCGGAGCCTGTGCTCCGCAACGGGAGAGGCCACAACAGTGAGAGGCCCGCGTACCGCAAAAAAAAAAAAACCTAGCTTTTGTTCTGATTTTTCCTATTGATTTCCTACCTAAAATTTCATTGATTTCTGTTCTAATTCTTATTTCTTTTCTTCTGCTTACTTTGAATTAATTTCCTCTTCTTTTTCTTGCTTTCCAAGGTAGAAGCTTAGATTGCAGATTTTAGATCTTTCCTCTTTTCTATTATAGACATTTCTCTCAAAGCACTATTTTCACTGCATCCCACATTGTGATAAGATGTATTTTCATTCTAATTCAGTTCAAAACTTTAAAAACTTTCTCTTGAGATGTCTTCTCTGACCTGTGTGTTGTTTAATTTCCAAGTATTTTAGGGTTTTGAGCTATCTTTCTGTTTTTGATTTCTGGTTTAATTCCATTGTGGGCTAACAGCAGACATTGCAATGATTTCCATTCTTTTAAATTAATTAAGATAGACCAGAATGTGGTCTATCTTTGTGAATGTTCCATGTGAACTTGAAAAGAATGTGTATTCTGCTGTCATAGAATGAAACAGTTTATAGGTATCAATTATATCCAATTCACTGATATTGTTGTGAAGAATTCAACTATGTCCTTACTGATCTTCTGCCTGCTGGATTTGTCCATTTCTGACGGGGGGGTGAAAAGTCTCCAACTATAATACTGCATTCATCTATTTCTCCCCACAGTTCTATCAGTTTTTCCTCATATATCCTGACACTCTGTTGTTAGGCACAGAGACATTAAGGAATGTTATATCTTAAGAGTACTGACCGCTTTATTATTATGTAATGGCCCTTTTTATACCTGATGACATTCCTTGCTTTGAAGTCAGCTCTGTCTGAAATTAGTACAGCTACTCCTACTTTCTTTTGGTTAGTGTTAGTATGGTATATCTTTCTGTATTCCATTTCTTTCAATCTATGTGTGTCTTCATATTTAAAATGGGTTTCTTGTAGACAACATAGAGTTAGGTCTTGTTTTTTGATCCACTCTGACGATCTCATCTTTTTATTGGTATAGACTACTGACATTTAAGGTAATTGATATAGATGGATTACTAGTATCTCTCAGATTTGTTACTGTTTTCTATTTGTTACCTTTGTTCATTGTGCCTATTTGTCTTCCACACATTCTGTCTTTTGTCATTTTAACTGAGAACTTTATATGTAACAATTCTCTTTCTTAGCATATTACACTTGTTTTTTTTACTTTTTTTAGTGGTTGCAATATACATTTACAACTAACCCCATGTTTATTTTTCTGACTCACATGTAGTACAAATATCTCATATCCCATGTAGAACAAATACCTCATAATATAAAATATTCCAATCTCTCTTCCAAACCCGATATTGTTTCCTGTCATTCCTTTCACTTATGCATATACATACAAAAGCATGTACAGTTGACCCTTGAACAACATGGGTTTGAACTGTGCAGGTCCACTTATACGTGGATTTTTTTTTCCCCCAATAAATACTACTGCAGTACTACATGATCTGCAGTTGGTTGAATCCACAGCCGTGGAAACGCAGATGTGGAGGACCAACTGTGAAGTTATATGCAGATCTTCCACTGTGTTGGGGGGCTGGTGACCCTAACTCCCACATTGTTCAAGAATCACTGTACATGCACATAAGCACACATAATCAAAAACACTGTTGCTATTATTTTGAACAGATCTTTTAAATCAATTAAGAATCAGAAAAATAAGTTTATTTTACCCTCATTTACTCATTCCTCAATACTCTTCTTTTCTTTACGTAGACCTGAGTTTCGGACCTGTATCATTTTCCTTTAACATTTGTTGTAAGGCAGTTGCAAAACTTTAACATTTGTTCTGGCAAAAAACTCCATCAATGTTTGTCTAAGAAAGTATTCCCCCTTTACTATTGAAGGATAACTTCACTGAGTACACAAAATTCTAGGCTGGTGGGTTTTTTCCCTCAACAACTTAAACATTCCACTGTTTTGGCTTGCATGGTTTCTAAGAAGTCAGATGTAATTATTACATTTGCTCCTCTATAGGTAAAAGGGTTCTCTTCTGCTGGCTTCTTCAGGATTGCTTCTTTTTCTGTAATTTTCTTAAGTTTGAAAATGATATACCTAGGTGTAGTTTGGAGGGCATCTATCCTGCCTTTGGAGGGCATCTATCTTGCCTGGTATTCTCTGAGCTTCTTTTATTTTTTAATATCTTTATTGGAGTATAATTGCTTTACAATGTTGTGTTAGTTTTTGCTATATAACAAAGTGAATCAGCTGTATATATACATTCTCTCCCTTGAATGTAGTTTGGTGTCTGACATTAATTTGGGGAAATTCATAGTCATTACTGCTTCAAATATTGTTTCTGTTCCTTTCTCTTTCTTTTCCTTCTGGCATTCCTATTATGCATATGATACCACTTTGTTGTCCACTGTCCTTCATGTTCTGTTTTACTTTTTTTCAGTCTTTTTCCTTTTTACTTTTCAGTTTTGGAAGTTTCTGTTGTCGTATCTTCAAGCTCAGATGTTCTTTCCTAAGCTGTGTCCAATCTACTAATGATCCCACCAAAGGCATTCTCCATTTCTGCTATGGTGTGTTTGCACTCTAGCATTTCTTTTTGATCTTTCTTGGAATTTCCATCTCTTTCAGTATATGTGTAATCTTAAATATTGTCCACTTTTTCCATTAAAGCTCTCAGCATATTAATCAACTTTTTAAAAAATTCCTGTTCTGATAATTCCAACACCCCTGCCATATTGATCCACGTTCCAATGCTTGTTCAGTCTCTTCAAAGTGTTTTCTGCCTTCGAGTATGCCTAGTATTTTTCTGAAAGGCAGACATAATGTATTGGGTAGAAGGAACTTCAGTTAAAGGCCTTCAGTAATGGGAGGGAGTTGAGTATTTCACTTCCCCAGGTCAGTTAGGCTCTAACCAAACACCAGATGGTTAGGCTCTGGTAAAATAGTTGCTCATGAGGGCACACCTTGTTAAGAAGAACAGAATGCTCTGGCATATTTAAAGCTGGTTCCTTGTGCCTACCCGCGATGGAATCATGAGAGGATTGTTCTCCAACAGTCTCTGTGAGAGTCTGGTAGAACTCCTAGAGGAAAACCCCACAGAAGTGTGAGGAGCCCCTAAGACTGGGTCCCACTGGGTTTTTCACTCAGACTTGTCTGCCCTGGGCCTCCAGCAATTTGCCAGTCACATCCAGGTTTCGCTACCCCAGCACTGGTTCCTGCAGAGGTTTCTGTTGGTGGGTGGTTTTAAGTTGTGATTCTATCGGCCTTCCTGTCTCTCCAACTTTTGTGGCAGCAATTTGCCCTGTGGCCTCACTTTTCTCATGGATCTCAGTAGATCTGTTGATTTCACAGTTCTTCAGTTCATTACCTGCTATTAAGATAGAGTGACAACTTCTAATCATCTTACATGTCCAACCAGAAACTGTAGAATTACTTTTTGAATATGACTTAAGATGAAAATATGTGTCTTCATAGAGGTCATCAATTGTAGTAGCACAATTTATTGAAAGATTTCTTCCTTCTCTAATGGAATGTGATACATTCCTAAATTATATATTAAATTCTTATCTATACTAGCATTAGTTTCTTTGATGTGTTTGGTCTTTTGTTAGTATCCCATAATTTTATTTAACTTGTTTTATTATTAAGTTAAAGTTATAATTATCAAGTTGTATTCAGTTATTATTTATTATAGCTTATTTATTATAAGTTACATATATAAAAGTTATAATTTGAATCAATTCCATGTTGTCTTTCATTGCTACATAATTATTTCATATGTGAGTATTATCTGCCCAACATTATCAGTTTTTTGAAAGAAGGCCATATTTTAAAACTTCCTTATGTCCCTAACAAATTCTACCACAAACTGTACACTAAAACACTTACTCATTGAATACATTCCCCAATAAGTCTTGAGGGAAAATAATAAGTAGACTCAAGAACCTCCAAAACAATCAGTTGCTGCCCAAATTCCATATGTGACAAGCAAAGAAACAAACTTACAGGAGGAGTTCTAGATGATGCAGTTATTAGACACAGACTTTAAAATAATTTTATACTTGATATGTTCAAGAAATTAAAAGATAACTCCAGCAGAGAACAAGAAGCAATAAAAAGAAACTAAATGGAAAGGACAGAACTGAAGAACTACAATACCTAAATCACTAAACTGATGGGTTTCGCATCAGATTAGATACAGATGAACAGAAAATTGGTGAACCGAAGAACTATTTCAAAAGAAAATATCAAGAAAGCATAGAGAAAACAAGAGCATAAGAGACATATGAATATGATAATAAGGCTTAATTTATATTTCACTGCAATCCCAAGAACAGAGAAAAGAAGGGAGCAAAATTAACTTTCAAAGAGACTGTGGCTGATAATTTTCCATTACTGACAAAAGATGTCAAGCAACAGATTCAACAGTCATTACCAGAAAGCAAAATCAGATTAATGCAAAGACAACTACACCTCGGCACATCATAGTAAAACTGCTGAAAACAAAAAGACAAAAAGAAAAAATATTTTAAGCAACCAGAGGAAAAGTCATAATGCCTTCAAAGGAGCAATAATACAACTGCAAGTTGACTTCTCAACCAAAACAACAAAAGTCAGAAGATAATGAAATAATATCGTCAAAGTGCTCAAAGGCTGTAACTGCCAACCAAAAACTCTATGCCTGCAAAAAAGAAAGGTAAATAAGATATAGTTTATATAAACCAATACTTCATCACCCACAGTTCAACAATACAGAAATTAAAGATGTTCCTCGCGCAGAAGGAAAAGAATCCCAAATAAAAAGTCAAACTGCAAAAAGGAACTGATGACCTTTATACACTGAGAACACAGTTACTACCTCCAGAGTAATCAATAAAAGGACAGTAAAATAATGAATACCTACCAAGCTCTTGATGGGGAAAAAAATAATACAAAATGCTTTATCAACACTACCGCCAATAAAGAAGAAAGAAAAAGGAGTAAGATATATAAAAGCCATATATTATGATGATAGATTTAAACCCAAATATATCAGCAATTACATTAAATCTAAACAGAGAAGCTTCAATAAAAGATGGCAATTTTGAGCCTGAATTAAAAACTATGATAAAACAGAAATCTAGCTACATGCTGCTTGCAAAAGATACATCTTAAATACAAGGATATAAAAAGTTTGTAAAGAACAGAGTAAAAAAAAAAAAGTACCATGCAAAAATATCAAAAAGAAAGTTGGCAAGAGTGTAATAATGTAAAGTATCGTTAAGAAAAAAGAGGGTCACTTCATAATAATAAAAAGATCCAGCTTATTAGGAAATGTTCTAAATTTTATGTATTTAACATAATCTTATAACACATAAAGCAAAAACTGACAAAACTGAAAGAAAAAAATAGGCAAATCCACAATCACAATAGGAGATTTTTACGTACCTCGCACAACCACTCGTAAAACAAAGAAAAAATTACTAGGTATATAAAAGAGTTACAAAAACATTTAACAAATTTGACCTGATATATACAAACCTCTGCAGCCAATACCTGCAGAATATACATTCTTTTCAAATGCACATGGAATGTTTACAAAATTGATCATGTGTCGGGTATAGCAAGTCTCAACAAATTTCAAAGGATTGAAATTATACAGTCTGCTCTCTGCCCACAATAGAACTGAAAAAGTCAGTAACAAAAGATAGCCCAAAAAAAAAGGAAATTCCTATGTTTCTGAAAGCTAAAAAACATATCTCTAAATAGTTAACTTTAAAACTTCACAATAAAAATCAGGAAATATAATGAAAGGAAGAAAAATGAAAACACTAATTGTCAAAAGTTCTGAGATGTACTTAAGTTTATTGCCTTAAATGTGTTAATAAGAAAAGGAGGGGCTAAAAGCAGCTACCTCAAGAAATTACAAAATAAAAACTCAAAAATGTAGAAAAAAATTACACACATACACACACACACACACACACACACACACTAAACAGAAATCAATGAACTAGAAAACAAACATACAAGACTTCCCTGGTGGTTCAGTGGCTAAGACTCCATGCTCCTGATGCAGGGGGCCCAGGTTCGATCCCTCGTCAGGGAACTAGATCCCACATGCTGCAACTAAAAGTTTGCATGCCACAACGAAGATCCCGCCAAATAAATAAATTTTTTTTAAAAAAAGAAAACAAATATACAAAAGAGAGATTCACTAAATGGAAAAGTTGATTCTTCAAAAGGGCAAAATTGACAAGCTCCTGGTGAAACCACTAAACAACTACCAAAAGAGTTGTTTTTATTTTCATAACTCTAGGAGGTGGATCCCAAAAGATCTTGATGCAATTTATGTCAAAGAGTGTTTTGCCTATGTTTTCCTCTAAGAGTTTTATAGTATCCGGTCTTACATTTAGGTCTTTAATCCATTTTGAGTTTATTTTTGTATATGGTGTTAGAGAATGTTCTAATTTCATTCTTTTACACGTAGCTGTCCAGTTTTCCAAGCACCACTTATTGAAGAGACTGTCTTTTCTGCCTTGTATATTCTTGCCTCCTTTGTCATAGATTGACCATAAGAAATAGAAAATCTGAATAAGCCTACATAACTATTAAAGAGGTTGAATAATAATTTAAACCCCCTCCCCCACAAAAAAAAAAATTCCAGAACCAGATTGCTTCACCTTAGACTCCACCAAACATTTCAAAAAGAAAAAAACACCAATCTTATAGAAACTCTTTCTGAGGAAAGAAACATGTACAAATTTGTGATATGAGATCAATGTAACCTTGATATCAACACATGACAAAGGACACTAAGAGAAAGTGAAGTTAGAGACCTATCTCATTCATGAACATGAATGCAAAAATCCTAAATGAAGTACTAGCAAATCAAGTTCAGCAATACACAAAGAACAATACAGTGTGACCATGTTTGTTACAGTCATAGCAATTCACACATTCATAGACTTAAAGAAAATAACCATATAATCAGCTCAATAAATGCAGGAAAAAACTGAATAAAACTCTTCATTCATAACCAAAACTAAAAGCAAAATAGGAATAGAGGGGAAACGCCTCAATCTGAAAAAGGGTACCCCTATAAAACCAACAGCAGAAAAACCATACTCAATGAAACGTTGAAAACTTTCTCTCTGCAAATGGGAATGTGCGATGATATCATACTCACCACTTCTATTCAACATTGTACTGGGCTCTTTCCTTAATTTCTCTCTCTGCTCTTCCATTGTTAGTGTACAGAAATGCAACAGATTTCTGTGTATTAATTTTGTATCTTGTAACTTTACCAAGTTCATTGATGAGCTCTAGTAGCTTTCTGGTAGCATTTTTAGGATTTTCTATGTATAGTATCATATCATCTGCAAACAGTTTTACTACTTTTTTTCCAATTTGGATTCCTTTTATTTCTTTTCCTTCTCTGATTGCCATGGCTAGGACTTCCAAAACTATGTTGAATAAAAGTGGCGAGAGTGGACATCCTTGTCCTGTTCCTGATCTTAGAGGAAATATTTTCTGCTTTTCACCACTGAGTATGATACTGGCTATAGATTTTTCATATACAGCCTTCATAATGTTGAGGTATGTTCCCTCTATGCCCACTTTCTGGAGAGTTTTTAATCATAAATGGGTGAATTTCCAGAAAGAGAAATTAAAACAACAATCCCATTTACCATCACACCAAAAAGAATAAAATACCTAGGAATAAACCTACCTAAGGAGTCAAAAGCCCTGTGCTCCAAAAACTGTAGGACACTGATGAAAGAAATCGAAGATGACACAAACAGATGGAAAGATCACGTTCTTGGACTGGAAGAATCAATATTGTCAAAACGACCCAAGGCAATCTACAGATTCAATGCCATCCCTCTCAAACTACCAATGGAATTTTTCACAGAACTAGGACAAAAAAATTTTTAATTTGTATGGAAACACAAATGACCCCAAATAGCCAAAGCAATCTTGAGGAAGAAAAATGGAGCTGGAGGAATAAGGCTCCCTGATTTCAGACTATACTACAAAGCTACAGTAATCAAAACAGTATGGTTCTGGCATAAAAACAGAAAGAGATCACTGGAATAGGATAGAAAGCCCAAAAATAAAACCAATGCACCTATGGTCAATTAATCTACAACAAAGGCAGCAAGAATATGGAGGAAAGACAGCCTCTTCAACAACTGGGGCTTGGAAAACTGGATAGCTTCAGATAAAAGAATAAAATTAGAACATTCTGTAACACCATACACAAAAATAAACTCAAAACGGATTAAAGACCTAAATGTAAGACCAGATACTATAAAACTCTTAGAGGAAAACATAGGCAAAACACTGACATAAATTGCATCAAGATCTTTTTGGATCCACCTCCTAGAGTAATAAAAATAAAAACAAAAATAAATAAATGGAACCTAATTAAACTTAAAAAGCTTTTGCACAGCAAAGGAAACCATAAACAAAAAAACCCCCCACAGAATGGGAGAAAATATTTGCAAACAATGCGACAAGGAATTAATCTCCAAAACATACAAGCACCTCATACAGCTCAATATTAAAAAAAACAACACAATCAAAAAATGGGCAGAAGACCTAAACAGACATTTCTCCAATGAAGACATACAGATGGCCAGTAAGCACATGAAAAGATGCTCAATGTAGCTAAATATTAGAGAAATGCAAATCAAAACTATGAGGTATCACCTCACACCAGTCAGAATGACTATCATCAGAGTCTACAAACAACAAATGCTGGAGAAGATGTGGAGAAAAGGGAACCCTCCTACACTGTTGGTGGGAATGTAAACTGGTGCAGTCACTATGGAGAACAGTATGGAGTTTCCTCAAAAAACTAAAAACAGAGCTACCACACGATCCAGCACCTGCACTCCTGGGCATATATCTGGAGAAAATTCTAATTTAAAAATATACATGCACCCCAATGTTCACTGCAGCACCTGCTTACAATAACCAAAACATGGAAGCAACCAAAATGTCCATCGACAGATGAACGGATAAAGATGTGGTACATATATACAATGGAATATT